>NC_138300.1:50357500-50412500 GCF_965601325.2 Salmo salar
CTGAGTGTGATCAAGGAGCAGCAGGTGACTCTGCCCTGTGTGCTGCTGGCGGGAAACCCCCTACCTGAGAGACGCTGGCTACACAACCACGGCCTGGTGAGAAGGTTATACACACACACTGTCACACACACACACACACACACACACACACACACACACACACACACACACACACACACACACACACACACACACACACACACACACACACACACACACACACACACACACACACACACAACTGGTGCCTGAGATCTGCCTGTGGTTAAGCACTGTGAATAAGATCACACCAATTTGTTCTCAGACAGTCGAGGAATGATGATTTTTTTTTTTTAACAAAACCACTCCACAATTACTTACTCACTGCAACGTTTATGAAGGTGTCTATTGTTTTAGCAATGATTTTAAAACTAATATTAGACTCGTCTATGGACCACCAGTGCCTGTTTTGAGTAGAGGTCCATTCTTTAAGTGTATTTGGGTGTTTCATACATACCGCATGTTTTATACATACCGCATGTTTTATACATACCGCATGTATTATACATACCGCATGTTTTATACGTACCGCCTGTTTTATACATACCGCCTGTTTTATACATACCGCCTGTTTTATACATTCCACATGTTTTATACATACCACATGTATTATACATACCACCTGTTTTATACATACCGCCTGTTTCATACATACCACATGTTTTATACATACCGCCTGTTTTATACATACCGCATGTATTATATATACCACATGTTTTAGACATACCGCATGTTTTATACGTACCGCCAGTTTTATACATACCACATGTTTTATACATACCACATGTATTATACATACCACATGTATTATACATACCACATGTATTATATATACCTCATGTTTTATACATACCGCCTGTTTTATACATACCACATGTTTTATACATACCACATGTATTATACATTCCACATGTATTATACATACTGCCTGTTTTATACATACCGCATGTTTTATACATACGGCATGTTCCATACATACCACCTGTTTTATACATACCACATGTATTATACATACCGCCTGATTTGTACATACCACATGTTTTATACATACCGCCTGTTTTATACATACCACCTGTTTTATACATACCACATGTATTATACATACCGCCTGTTTTATACATACAGCATGTTTTATACATACCACATGTTTTATACATTCCACATGTTTTATACATACCGCATGTTTTATACATACGGCATGTTTTATACATATACGGCATGTTTTATACATACCACCTGTTTTATACATACCACATGTATTATACATACCACATGTTTTATACATTCCACATGTTTTATACATACCACCTGTTTTATACAAAACACATGTATTATACATACCGCATGTTTTATACATACCGCATGTTTTATACATAGCGCATGTTTTATACATACCGCATGTTTTATACATAGCGCATGTTTTATACATACCACATGTTTTATACATACCACATGTTTTATACATACCACATGTGTTATACATACCACATGTTTTATTCATACCGCATGCCAATACAGCTGGTTGTGTGTGTCTGTGTGTGTCCCTTCATGTAATGTTCTCACCTGTTGGATGTGTTCCTGTCCGTGCCAGGTGAGCTCCAGCCCGTATGTGACGGTGCGTAGAGACGGCAGCCTGCATATAGAACACGTTCGTCTGGAGGATGGAGGGAAATACACCTGCCTGGCAGAGAACGTTCTGGGCTCCAGCAACCGCACCACCACCCTCAACATCTATGGTAAGACCACAGTAAGGCCACAATACCATGGTTAACATCTACTATATGACCACAGTAAGACCACAATACCATGGTTAACATCTACTATACGACCACAGTAAGACCACAATACCATGGTTAACATCTACTATAAGACCACAGTAAGACCACAATACCATGGTTAACATCTACTATACGACCACAGTGATACTACAATACCATGGTTAACATCTACTATACGACCACAGTAAGACCACAATACCATGGTTAACATCTACAATACGACCACAGTAAGACCACAATACCATGGTTAACATCTACTATCTGACCACAGTAAGACCACAATACCATGGTTAACATCTACAATACGACCACAGTAAGACCACAATACCATGGTTAACATCTACAATACGACCACAGTAAGACCACAATACCATGGTTAACATCTACAATACGACCACAGTAAGACCACAATACCATGGTTAACATCTACTATACGACCACAGTAAGACCACAATACCATGGTTAACATCTACTATACGACCACATTAAAACCACAATACCATGGTTAACATCTACTATCTGACCACAGTAACACCACAATACCATGGTTAACATCTACTATACGACCACAGTGAGACCACAATACCATGGTTAACATCTACAATACGACCACAGTAAGACCACAATACCATGGTTAACATCTACAATACGACCACAGTGAGACCACAATACCATGGTTAACATCCACTATACGACCACAGTAAGACCACAATACCATGGTTAACATCTACGATACGACCACAGTAAGACCACAATACCATGGTTAACATCTACTATACGACCACAGTAAGACCACAATACCATGGTTAACATCTACAATACGACCACAGTAAGACCACAACACCAAGGTTAACATCTACTATACGACCACAGTAAGACCACAATACCATGGTTAACATCTACTATACGACCACAGAAGGCCACAATACCATGGTTAACATCTACAATACGACCACAGTAAGACCACAATATCAAGGTTAACATCTACTATACGACCACAGTAAGACCATAATACCATGGTTAACATCTACGATACGACCACAGTAAGACCACAATACCATGGTTAACATCCACTATACGACCACAGCAAGACCACAATACCATGGTTAACATCTACAATCTGACCACAGTAAGACCACAATACCATGGTTAACATCTACTATACGACCACAGTAAGACCACAATACCATGGTTAACATCTACAATACGACCACAGTAAGACCACAATACCATGGTTAACATCTACTATACGACCACAGTAAGACCCCAATACCATGGTTAACATCTACAATACAACCACAGTAAGACCACAATACCAAGCTTAACATCTACTATACGACCACAGTAAGACCAGAATACCATGGTTAACATCTACTATCTGACCACAGTAAGACCACACTACCATGGTTAACATCTACAATACGACCACAGTAAGACCACAATACCATGGTTAACATCTACTATACAACCACAGTCAGACCACAATACCATGGTTAACATCTACTATACGACCACAGTAAGACCACAATACCATGGTTAACATCTACAATACGACCACAGTAAGACCACAATAAGACCACAATACCATGGTTAACGTCTACAATACGACCACAGTAAGACCACAATACCATGGTTAACATCTACTATACGACCACAGTAAGACCACAATACCATGGTTAACATCTACTATACGACCACAGCAAGACCACAATACCATGGTTAACATCTACTATCTGACCACAGTAAGACCACAATACCATGGTTAACATCTACTATACGACCACAGTAAGACCACAATACCATGGTTAACATCTACAATACGACCACAGTAAGACCACAATACCATGGTTAACATCTACTATACGACCACAGTAAGACTACAATACCATGGTTAACATCTACTATACGACCACAGTAAGACCACAATACCATGGTTAACATCTACTATACGACCACAGTAAGACCACAATACTATGGTTAACATCTACTATCTGACCACAGTAAGACCACAATACCATGGTTAACATCTACTATACGACCACAGTAAGACCAGAATACCATGGTTAACATCTACTATCTGACCACAGTAAGACCACACTACCATGGTTAACATCTACAATACGACCACAGTAAGACCACAATACCATGGTTAACATCTACTATACGACCACAGTCAGACCACAATACCATGGTTAAAATCTACTATACGACCACAGTAAGACCACAATACCATGGTTAACATCTACAATACGACCACAGTAAGACCACAATAAGACCACAATACCATGGTTAACGTCTACAATACGACCACAGTAAGACCACAATACCATGGTTAACATCTACTATACGACCACAGTAAGACCACAATACCATGATTAACATCTACTATACGACCACAGCAAGACCACAATACCATGGTTAACATCTACTATCTGACCACAGTAAGACCACAATACCATGGTTAACATCTACTATACGACCACAGTAAGACCACAATACCATGGTTAACATCTACAATACGACCACAGTAAGACCACAATACCATGGTTAACATCTACTATACGACCACAGTAAGACTACAATACCATGGTTAACATCTACTATACGACCACAGTAAGACCACAATACCATGGTTAACATCTACAATACGACCACAGTAAGACCACAATACCATGGTTAACATCTACAATACGACCACAGTAAGACCACGAATACCATGGTTAACATCTACTATACAACCACAGTAAGACCACAATACCATGGTTTACATCTACAATACGACCACAGTAAGACCACAATACCAAGGTTAACATCTACTATACGACCACAGTAAGACCACAATACCATGGTTAACATCTACTATACGACCACATTAAGACCACAATACCATGGTTAACATCTACTATACGACCACAGTAAGACCACAATACCATGGTTAACATCTACAATACGACCACAGTAAGACCACAATACCAAGGTTAACATCTACTATACGACCACAGTAAGACCACAATACCATGGTTAACATCTACTATACAGACCACAGTAAGACCACAATACCATGGTTAACATCTACTATACGACCACAGTAAGACCACAATACCATGGTTAACATCTACTATACGACCACAGTAAGACCACAATACCATGGTTAACATCTACTATACGACCACAGTAAGACCACAATACCAAGGTTAACATCTACTATACGACCACAGCAAGACCACAATACCATGGTTAACATCTACTATCTGACCACAGTAACACCACAATACCATGGTTATCATCTACTATACGACCACAGTAAGACCACAATACCATGGTTAACATCTACTATACGACCACAGTAAGACCACAATACCATGGTTAACATCTACTATACGACCACAGTAAGACCACAATACCATGGTTAACATCTACTATACGACCACAGTGATACTACAATACCATGGTTATCATCTACTATACGACCACAGTGAGACCACAATACCATGGTTAACATCCACTAAACGACCACAGTAAGACCACAATACCATGGTTAACATCTACTATACGACCACAGTAAGACCACAATACCATGGTTAACATCTACAATACGACCACAGTAAGACCACAATACCATGGTTAACATCTACAATACGACCACAGTAAGACCACAATACCATGGTTAACATCTACAATACAACCACAGTAAGACCACAATACCATGGTTAACATCTACTATACGACCACAGTAAGACCACAATACCATGGTTAACATCTACTATACGACCACAGTAAGACCACAATACCATGGTTAACATCTACAATACGACCACAGTAAGACCACAATACCATGGTTAACATCTACTATACGACCACAGTAAGACCACAATACCATGGTTAACATCTACTATACGACCACAGTAAGACCACAATACCATGGTTAACATCTACTATACGACCACAGTAAGACCACAATACCATGGTTAACATGTACTATACGACCACAGTAAGACCACAATACCATGGTTAACATCTACAATACGACCACAGGAAGACCACTGTAGCAACAACCCGTACCCTCCACATTGACTGGTTCTGGTGATTCTTGTTAATAGCCTCGTTGTTGTTATTTTATCCTGTTACTATTTTTCCTTTAGTTTATTGTGCAGATTTTTCTTCCTTCAATTTTAAAACTCTGCGTGGTTAGTTAATGGCTCTTAAGTAAGCATTTTGTGGTATTTGTTGTATTTGATTTGATTTGTACTAGGACCACATAACCACAGTCAGAATCTATGGTAAGACCACTGTAACAGTGAGGACAGTGAGGACAGTAAAACTATGGTCAACAGTTAAAGCCATGGTTAACTTCTACTAAACAGTTATAGTGTATGTCTTCTGTGGGACCACTCTCTTGTTTCCACTGTATATCTACTGTCGGTAAGACTGTATTGGAGTCCTTCCACAATCCTCCATAATGTTCTCATCTTCTCTGTGGGCTGTCTGACTCCACACACAATGACCCTTTATTCTCCTCCCCCCCTTTCTCTCTCTCTCTCTCTCTCTCTCTCTCTCTCTCTCTCTCTCTCTCTCTCTCTCTCTCTTTGTGTCTCTGTACTTGCTCTCATTTTTTTCTCTCGCTCTCTTTCTTTCTTTCTATACTCTTTCTCTGTTCTCTCTCTCTCTCTCTGTACTCTCTGTACTCTCTTTCTCTCTCTCTCTACTCTCTCTGTACTCTCTCTCTATATCTATGTTCTCTCTCTCTCTCTCTCGCTCTGTTCACTCTTTCTTTCTCTCTCTCTGTTCTCTCTCTCGCTCTCTTTATACTCTCTCTGTACTCTCTCTCTCTGTTCTTTCTCTCTATCTCTCTCTGTACTCTCTGTCTCTCGCTCTCTGTTCTCTCTCTGTTCTCTCTCTCCATCTGTCTCTCTCTCTCTTTTCTCTCTCTCTCTCTCATCTCCGTCTCTCTCTCTCTGTTCTCTCTTTTCTCTCTCTCTCTCTCTCTCTCCCTCTCTCTCTCTCTCTCTCTCTCTCTCTCTCTCTGTTCTTACTTCATGAATATGACTGTCTGAGTTTGCATAAAAACCAGGAACAGCTGTTGAGAGTGGCACAGTTTGGAAGGGTTTGGAACAGGAAGAGGGAAAAATATGTTCTCATTCTTTATTGGAACCAGTTTGGGTGGTGCTTCTACAATTCTACCTTCATAAATGGGAATGGGTCATGGCGTGTTGAAATGCTCTTTGAAATGTTGAAATTAGCTCATTTCTATATCCTCATATGTTTCTGTAGACATTTCCTTCTAACTTTTCTCAGAGAACAACCACAGGCACAGCCCAGCAGGAGTTGACAGTACACTTCCAGTAGACAATGTCCAAAGAGTGTATTTTGTCTACATGTTACATGAGAGAGTGAGAACGTGTAAAGTCATCATGAGTTAAATAACTAATTGTGATGTTAAACTGTGAGTTAGTCTCTGTAGCCGCTCCAAGTTTCCGGCGTTAATATCTTCCCCAGATGTCCCAGGGCCTATTGATAAAACAGATAGAGGGAGCGAGGGAGAGATTTTTTATTTTATTTTATTTATTTAACCTTTATTTAACTAGGAAAGTCAGTTAAGAACAAATTCGTATTTACAATGACAGCTTACATCGGCCAAACCCGGACGATGCTGGGCCAATTGTGCGCCGTCCGATGGGACTCCCAATCACGGCCGGTTGTGAAACAGCTTGGATTCGAACCAGAGTATCTGTAGTGACGCCGCTAGCACTGAGATGCAGTGCCTTAGACCACTTCGCCCTGAAGGAGAAGAGAGGGATACCTTTATGTGTGTCAGCCAAACACTGTGTCCACCATTTAGACACCACAGAGACACAACATACTGTACACACAACACACACACACACACAGGTTCACTGGTCTAACTTAATGCCCCCCCTCTCCTCTCCCCTCACCAGTGATGCCTACCATCCAACATGGCCCTCAGGTCTTCAGTACCATAGAGGGCACCCCCATCTCCCTACCCTGTCGTGCCGACGGAGTGCCCACGCCCGACATCACCTGGTCCAAGGTCTGTAGTACTTGGTTTTTGACGACTGTCCTCCATCTCACTGGGTTTGGGGCAAGTTTATCCAGGTCACACCAGTTGATTTGCACTGTAACACACTCTCTTGTTTTACTGTTCCTATCCACCTGTCATCTTCAGCCTACATCCTCCATTCTCTCAACCTACTTTCAGAGAGAGGAAGAGAAAAGCAAGAGGTGAGGATAGAAGGAAAGAGAAGTGGGATAACTGCCAGCGAAAGATAGAGTTTCCGACAACAAAAGAGAGAGAGAGAGGGGGATTTAATATGAAAATGCAGAGTGATTGTCAGAGAGTGACTGAGATGGCAAACGAGAGAGAGAGAGAGAGAGAGAGAGAGAGAGAGAGAGAGAGAGAGAGAGAGAGAGAGAGACAGGCAGAGACAGAGACATAGAGAGACAGAGAGAGACAGAGAGAGAGAGAGCGACAGAGAGAGACAGACAGAGAGAGACAGATAGACAGAGAGACAGACAGAGAGAGACAGACAGAGAGAGACAGACAGAGAGAGACAGACACAGAGAGACATACAGAGAGAGAGACAGAGACAGAGAGAGACAGATAGAGACAGAGACAGAGAGAGAGAGACAGAGAGAGAGACAGAGACAGATAGAGAGAGAGACAGACAGAGAGAGACATACAGAGAGACAGAGAGAGAGAGACAGACAGAGAGAGACATACAGATAGAGAGACAGGGGAAATGGATGTGCAGTTAATTCATTTGTTTTTGTTTTGTTCCTCTCAAACAATTGAGACTGCTGTGTGTTTCTGTACATCCGTTGACAGTTATATTTCCTTACATAACCTATTATATGAGCTCCAATCTGGATTTAGAAAATCCCATTCCACCAACACTTGCCTACTATATCTACTGTAACTGACCACATAAGGAAGGAAGTAGATGGAGGGAAATTGTTTGGTATGGTTATGTTAGATCTCCAAAAGGCGTTTGATACAGTGGATCATTAGATTCTGTTAATCAAACTAATAGCCATGGGCTTTAATTACTTAGCAGTAAAATGGGTTAGCTCTTATCTGCAAGGAAGAAACAGATGGTGGATGTTGATGGGACCCTATCTAAACCCAAAATCTTGAACTGCGGGGTAACCCAAGGGAGTGTGCTGGGTCCACTTTTCTTTCTATTGTATATAAATGATCTGAAATCTGCCTGTACATGTGACCTTTTCCTCTATGCAGATGATTCTGCACTGTTGGTTTCCCACAAAGACAAAAATGTGGTTGAGAAAGCCCCCAGTGCTGACCTTCTGAATGTCAGTAAATGGCTATATGACAATAAGCTGTCTCTTCACCTTGGAAAAACAGAGTCCATCTTGTTCGGGTCCAAAGTGAAACTGAGGAAATCCCCAGATTTTAAGGTGGTAGTAGGTGACATATTAGTCACAGCAAAATACTCTGTTAATTATCTTGGATATGTGCTAGATAACCATCTGACAGGGGAAAGCATGGCACAAAACGTTATCTCCAAAGTGAACCAAAGTAAAATTAGGTTTCTGTCAAGAACCTTCAATTATCTGGATAAGAATGCAATGGGGGCATTGGCATGGGCTCTTGTTCAATGCCACTTTGTCTATGCGTGCTCTTCCTGGTATAATAGTGCCCCCAAGATAATACAAAATAAATTGCAGACATCTCAGAACAAATTAGTCAGGATTATTCTTAAACTTCCAGCACTTACACATCTTGACCATTCCCGCTTTGAAATCCTTAGATGGTTCAAAGTGGAGAGAATCTCTCCGATTAAATTGTGTCTTGTACATCAGATTGTCCACAGTATGGTCTCCAGGTACCTATGTAGCTACTTTACCTTAGTAAGGGATAACCATAACTATTCAACTAGGAGTGAAAACTGATGTTGTTCCTTTTAGATTTTAAAGTGGTATGGGGGAAAGAAACGTTTTTATACTCAGCTGCCATTCTTTGGAATAGTCCTCAGAAGAATTTGGAATTTGGCTAAATAGTAGCATGTCTCAAAAGTGAGTTGTAAGATTATAGTACATGGATGAGAATGACATGCCAGAGATAGCATATGGTCTGCCTTTTGGTGCCTGTTGTTTATCATATTGTGATTGTCTCATATATATTAGGTATTGATTGTTTTATACATTAACAGCATGTGAGACAAGAAACATGTACCTGTCCATAGTTGTTTATTAGGAAAGGGATTTGTACTAATTATCTCATGTTATGAATCAAACAACAATTTTGTCTGTCATTGTCTGTTGCCATTACTATTGCCGCCTAACCTTGTTGCCTTCCCCCTTCCCTCTTCAAAGCACCACAATGAAAATAAGCTTTATTGTGTTATCCTTGATGATTTTCTTCCATTGTATGTGGAGGCGTCACCTTCTGGAGCACCCTTATGTTTGGATTTCTTTTTAAATTGTCTAATAAATGCAATCAGTCAATCAATCTGTAAGTCTGGATTCCTGGTATAGTACTTATAACCAGAACCAAGACAGAAGGGTTTGGCCAAGGCGGGTAGGCTGTCATTGTAAATAAGAATTTGTTCTTATCTGACTTGCCTAGATAAATAAAGGTTAAATAAAATAAAAACGTTGGAACTCATGACAGCCTTTTTCCTATTAGTAGTCTATCTGTTCTGGAACTGGACATGCTTGTACAGTACGTGTTTGTGTGCTCGCATCCACTTATAGTTACACATATGGTGTGTATGGCATTATACTGTGTGGGAATGAGGGGGTGGGGGTTTGAAGGGGAAGTGTGAAGCTAGAGACTGTGTGGCGCTAGAGGCTGTGTGAAGCTAGAGGCTGTGTGAAGCCAGAGGCTGTGTGGAGCTAGAGGCTGTGTGGAGCTAGAGGCTGTGTGAAGCTAGAGGTTGTGTGGAGCTAGAGGCTGTGTGGAGCTAGAGGCTGTGTGGAGCTAGAGTCTGTGTGGAGGCAGAGGCTGTGTGAAGCTAGAGGCTGTGTGGAGCTAGAGGCTGTGTGGAGGCAGAGGCTGTGTGGAGCTAGAGGCTGTGTGGAGCCAGAGGCTGTGTGAAGCTAGAGGCTGTGTGGAGCCAGAGGCTGTGTGGAGCCAGAGGCTGTGTGGAGCCAGAGGCTGTGTGGAGCTAGAGGCTGTGTGAAGCTAGAGGCTGTGTGGAGCTAGAGGCTGTGTGAAGCTAGAGGCTGTGTGGAGCCAGAGGCTGTGTGAATCTAGAGGCTGTGTGGAGCCAGAGGCTGTGTGAAGCTAGAGGCTGTGTGGAGCTAGAAGCTGTGTGGAGCCAGAGGCTGTGTGGAGCCAGAGGCTGTATGAAGCTAGAGGCTGTGTGGAGCTAGAGGCTGTGTGAAGCTAGAGGCTGTGTGGAGCTAGAGGCTGTGTGGAGCTAGAGGCTGTGTGAAGCTAGAGGCTGTGTGAAGCTAGAGGATGTGTGGAATAAAGACTAATTATAGAATAATTATTTCCCATTAGAACATTGATCATGGTTTTATTTGGCCCGCGGGTGGTTTTATTTGGCCTGCGTGTGGTTTTATTTGCCCCCCCCCAAAAAAGAATACAATTCGCCATTGTTTTGTTCATTGTTGAACATAAAAGACTGTAAAAACACCAGGAAATGAGCTCCAAGTGATTTTAATTTTGGAAATCTGTTCCCAGGTATTCCCACACATAGTAGAGAGACACATGATCATATACAAATGTAAACAAGGTTTGAAATTATTACGTTTTAGTCAAGCATCTGTTTAGGCTTCTTGCGGTCAATATGCAGTCTACAAATTATTTGTAATTCTAAACTGGGTGGTTCAAGCCCTGAATGCTGATTGGCTGACAGCCGTGGTATATCAGTCCGTATACTACGGGTATGACAAAACATTTATTTTTATTGCTCTAATTACATTGGTAACCAGTTTATAATAGCAATAAGGCACCTTGGGGGTTTGTGGTATATGGCCAATATACCACGACTAAGGGCTGTATCCAGGCACTTCGCGTTGCGTCGTGCATAAGAACTGCCCTTAGCCATGGTATATTGGCCATTTACCACACCCTCATTGCTTAATTATGTACCGGCCTCCCGACCATCCGCTCAAGAAAAAGATCATCCTGCGGCTGAGCGTAATTGATGATCCCTGCACTAGACCTCACTTTAACACGCCTGCTAAAAGGCCTGCTCTGTCCTAAACAGTTGAACTGATCTACTGTGTTGGGTTGTGTTGCACTGTGTTGGGTAGAGTCAGGCTATGTTGGGTAGAGTCAGGCTATGTTGGGTAGAGTCAGACTGTGTTGGGTCGAGTCAGGCTGCGTTGGGTCGAGTCAGGCTGCGTTGGGTCGAGTCAGGCTGCGTTGGGTAGAGTCAGGCTGCGTTGGGTAGAGTCAGGCTGCGTTGGGTAGAGTCAGACTGCGTTGGGTAGAGTCAGGCTGCGTTGGGTAGAGTCAGGTGGTGTTGGGTTGAGTCAGGCGGTGTTGGGTTGAGTCAGGCTGTGTTGGGTAGAGTCAGGCTGTGTTTGGTAGAGTCAGGCTGTGTTGGGTTGTGTTGCAATGTGTTGGGTAGAGTCAGGCTGTGTTGGGTTGAGTCAGGTGGTGTTGGGTAGAGTCAGGCTATGTTTGGTAGAGTCACGCTGTGTTGGATAGAGTCAGGCTGTGTTGGGTAGAGTCAGGCTGTGTTGGGTAGAGTCAGGCTGTGTTGGGTAGAGTCAAGCTGTGTTGGGTAGAGTCAGGCTGCGTTGGGTAGAGCCAGGCTGTGTTGGTTTGTGTTGCACTGTGTTGTGTAGAGTCAGGCTGTGTTGGGTAGAGTCAGACTGTGCTGGGTAGAGTCAGACTGTGCTGGGTAGAGTTAGGCTGCGTTGGGTATAGTCAGGCTGCGTTGGGTAGAGTCAGGCTGTGTTGGGTTGAGTCAGACTGCGTTGGGTCGAGTCAGGCTTCATTGGGTAGAGTCAGGCGGTGTTGGGTAGAGTCAGGCTGCGTTGGGTAGAGTCAGGCTGCGTTGGGTAGAGTCGGGCTGCGTTGGGTAGAGCCAGGCTGCGTTGGGTAGAGTCGGGCTGTGTTGGGTAGAGCCAGGCTGTGTTGGTTTGTGTTGCACTGTGTTGGACCAACAGAACATGAGACGTGTCCTTAGAGCAGTAATGTTCCTCCACACACGCCTGTTATGTATTTCTAGACCAATCACTTTCCCAGTAGTGGATTCTGGGAAGACAATGGCAGAAGACAGTAACAGGCCTTTGACTGTGTGTGTGCATGTGTGTGTGTGAGTGTGTGTGCGCGTATGTGTGGGCGTGAGTGCGGGTGCGTGTGTGTGTGGTTCAGTTTTTCTCATCATGCACACTGGTTTCAGGGACTAGCAAAAGATATGCTGTTAAAGTGAATGGGGCTTCAGAGGCATATGAAACCTGACTCTGATAAGTTCTGCACCAGCTGCTCTGTTCCTATTCTCTCTGATTCCTTCACCCTGCGTTCTCCAACGTATCAATCCCATGTCAAAGCCACCAGGCCAACTCACAAAGGACCCCCTCTTGCCTGGTGCTTAATTGTTTTTGAGATAAATGTTAGTAGACACTAAGGTCACATTTATTGGCCTTCAGTCATATAAATAGAATGAGTCAGTCTAATTTTATTCCTACAGTACATGTTGGGAACCAAAGTATCATTGATGCGTAATGATCAGATTTATTCCTCTCTATAGTAAAGTGTTGTCTAGAGAACAGGGAAAGCATTACTTTTTGAATCTCTACACGCGAACGCACGCACGCACGCACACACACACACACACACACACACACACCGCCCGTTCCTCATACTCCCATTCTCTCGCCCCCTTTCAATGTCAATAAAGTAAGTTACTAAAGTGAGAGAGATGCCCTCTGATCTCTAACCCCTGCCCTGTATGACTCCGTCTCTCCGTAGCGAGGGGAGCTGTTGAACGTGGGTGGTCTGTCCTTCTCTCTGGGGTCTGACGGCAGCCTCCACATCACCTCCCCCACCGGGGAAGAGTCTGGGGAGTTTGTCTGCACTGCAACCAACGCAGCCGGCTACAGGTCCAAGAAGGTCCAGCTCACTGTCTACGGTAGGTAAGGCCTGCTGAGGAGCTCTTAACTCTTTATGGCAAGAGACAGTTAACAGGCCCTCTGCATTCCCTTCTTATTCATATTCATTGTTTCACAGTAAGCTGGGTATTTGTAATGCCATGTCTTGTATTTGATGTGACTTATGATGTCTTATGACCTACTCACCTCTCTCTCTCTCTCTCTCTCTCTCTCTCTGTCTATTCAGTGCGCCCCAGGCAGAGCGGGGTCTCTGGAGGGGTGGGGAGCAACGGTGAGGCCCTGGAGGTGTCTGTCATTGAGGGAGAGGACGTGACCCTGCCCTGTGAGGTCCAAAGTGTCCCCCCTCCAATCATCACCTGGGCCAAGGAGAAACAGCTCATCTCCCCCTTCTCACCCAGGTAACACACACGTGCACGCACCACGCACGCAGACACACGCAGACAAACGCAGACACACACACATACAGTGTCTCTGCTCTCCTCTGGACCTGGAATTCATCCATGTCATGACATGTCTTGGACGTGGCTCGACTCAACATGGCTGACTGTGTGGTTGATGTGTATCAGAAAGTTTTCATTTCAAGGGCTAGGAAAGACAGTGTGTGTCAATGTGTGTGTATGTGTACAGTGCATTCGGAAAGTATTCAGAACCCTTGACTTTTTCCACATTTTGTTACATTACAGCATTATTCTAAAATTGATTAATTAATTTTTTCCCCTCATTAATCTACACACAATACCCCATAATGACAAAGCAAAAACAGGGTTTTAGAATTTTTTTCTACAAAAATGAAATACCTTTTTTACATAAGTATTCAGACCCTTTGCTATGAGACTCGAAATGCAATGCAATCAATCAATCAATCAATCAATCAATCAATCAATCAATCAATCAATCAATCAAATGTATTTATAAAACCCTTTTTACATCAGCAGATGTCACAAAGTGCTATACAGAAACCAGCCTAAACCAGCCTAAATATTTAAGAAAGTAAAAGTGAGGTTTTGGCTTTCTTTGGAGAATATCTATGTGTGCACAATTATTGGGCAACTATTAGTGTGCAGAATTATTATGCAACTAAATGAAAAACGAAAAGTTCCCCATCTCACTTGTTTATTTTCATCTGTTAAAGTGAGAATAATTAACAAACAACTCAAAATGTATAAATAAACATTTCTGACATTTAAAAAAAAAAATCTGTGACCAATATAGCCACCCTTCATTTCAATAACAGTCATAAGCCTTCCATCCATGGAGTCTGTCAGTTTCTTGATCTGTTGACCATCAACTTTGTGTGCAGCAGCAACCACAGTCTCCCAGACACTGGTCAGAGAGGTGTACTGTTTTCCTTCACCGTAAATCCTCCGTTTAACAAGGGACCACAAGTTCTCAATAGGGTTTAGGTCAGGTGAGGAAGGGGGCCATGTCATTATTCTTTCATCTTTAAGGCCTTTACTGGCTAGCCACGCAGTGGAGTACTTCGATGCATGCGATGGAGCATTGTCCTGCATAAAAATCATGGTCTTCTTGAAAGATGCAGACTTTTTCCTGTACCACTGCTTGAAGAAAGTGTCTTCTAAAAACTGCCAGTAGGTTTGGGAGTTGAGTTTGAGTCCATTTTCAACCCGAAAAGGTCCAACTAGCTCATCTTTAATAATACCACCCCATACCAGTACCCCACCTCCACCTTGCTGGCGTCTGAGTCGAAGTGCAGCTCCGTGCCCGTTACTGATCCAGCCACGGGCCCATCCATCTGGTCCGTCAAGAGTCACTCTCATCTCATCAGTCCATAAAACCTTTGAAAAATCTGTCTTCAGATATTTCTTGGCCCAGTCTTGACGTTTCAACTTATGTGTCTTGTTCAGTGGTGGTCGGGTTTCAGCCTTCCTTACCTTGGCCATGTCTCTGAGCACTGACCACCTTGTACTTCTGGGCACTCCAGGTAGGTTGCAGTTCTGGAATATGACAGCACTGGAGGATAATGGGTTCCTGGTAGCTTCACGTTTGATTCTTCTCAAATCTTTGGCAGTTAATTTGCGTCTTTTTTTCTCAACACGATTCTTGCGACCCTGTTGACTATTTGCAACAAAAAGTTTGATGGTTCTGTGATCACGCCCCAATATCTTAGCAATTTCAAGAGTGCTGCATTCCTCTGAAATACTTTTTACAATTTTTGACTTTTCAGAGTCAGTTAAATCTCTTTTTTTGGCCCATTTTGCCTGAGGAAAAGAAGCTGCCTAATAATTATACACACCTTGATATAGGGTGTTGATCTCCTTAGGCCACACCCTCCCTCATTACACAAATACACATCACCTGATATGCTTAAATCCAATAAGCATTCCAGTTTATACAGCTTGGAGTTGGGAAATATGCATATTAATGATGATATGGTCAAAATACTGACTTGCCTAATAATTGTGCACACAGTGTAGATATTTGCACAGGTCCAAAATAAACAAGTGTCTTTGATTTATTTTGTTTTGACTGGTTCTGATTGCACTTTTATAATTATGTTTGGGTGGAAAGGAGCTTCTCCTTCTCAGTGCGAGAGCAGCAGATCTCTGACACAGACACTCATAATGAGCTCCAAACAGAAAATGCTTGTTTGTGAGAAAGGAAATATGTTTAACAAATAGTTATTGTATTTCTTCTTTCTGAAAGGTCTGACAAGACAATACATTTTGGGCTGTTCTTACTTGGTCCTTTGACTGTCTAGAGGGTGTTTAAACTGTGCGGGTCAATCTGACCCATATAACAATGGGCTTCATTTTTTTTCAGCAAAGCACAAGGGTTAAATGGAAAATGTTTGGAACCAACAAGGCTCTTCATAGAGCTGGCCCCTCAGCCAAACTGAGCAATTGGGGGATAAGGGCCTTGGTCAGGGAGGTGACCAAGAACCTGATGGTCACTCTGACTGAGTTCTAGTGTTTCTCTGTGGAGATGGGAGAACCTTCCAGAAGGACAACCATCTGTGCAGCACTCCACCAATCAAGCCTTTATGGTAGAGTGGCCACTCCTCTGTAAAAGGCACATGACAGCCCACTTTGAGTTTGCCAAAAGGCAGCTAAAGGACTCAGACCATGAGAAACAAGATTCTCTAGTTTGATGAAACCAAGATTGAACTCTTTGGCCTGAATGCCAAGCGTCACATCTGGAGGTAACCTGTCACCATCCCTACGGTGAAGCATGCTGTGGGGATGTTTTTCAGTGGCAGGGACTGGGAGACTAATCAGGATTGAGGGGAAGATGGATGGAGCAAAATACAGAGAGATCCTTGATGAAAACTATCTCCAGAGCGCTCAGGACCTCAGACAGGGGCGAAGGTTCACCTTCCAACAGGACAACAGCCCTAAGCAAACAGCCAAGACAACGCAGGAGTGGCTTCGGGACAAATCTCTGAATGTCCTTGAGTGGCCCAGCCAGAGCCCAGACTTGAACCTGATCGAACATCTCTGGAGAGACCTGAAAATAGCTGTCCAGCGACGTTCCCCATCCAACCTGACAGAGGTTGAGAGGATCTGCAGTGAAGAATAGGAGAAACTCCCCAAATACAGGTGTGCCAAGCTTGTAGTGTCATACCCAAAAAGATTCGGTGCTGTAATCGCTGCCAAAGGTGCTTCAAGAAAGTACTGAGTAAAGGGTCTGAATACTTATGTAAATGTGATATTCCATTTTTTTTATATACATTTGCCAAAATGTCTAAATGTGGTTTTGCTTTGTCATTATGTGTAAGGGGTGTGTACTGGCGGCAGAGAAGTCAGGCACAGAGGAGAACAAAAACTGTGTTTCCAACGACGCAGTTTAATAATATAAACCACAGGAAAACAAAACAATCAATAAATGGGTACAAAACCCGACGCACACCAGACATAACGTGCACAAGCACTTACAATAAACAATTCCGGACAAGGACATGGGGGGAGCAGAGGGTTAAATACACAACATGTAATGATTGAATTGAAACCAGGTGTATGGAAAGACAAGACAAAACAAATGGAAAATGAAAGGTGGATCAGCGATGGCTAGAAGGCCGGTGACGTCGACCGCCGAACGCCGCCCGAACAAGGAGAGGGACCGACTTCGGCGGAAGTCGTGACATTATGGGGTATTGTGTGTAGATTGATAAGGAACAATTTTTATTTCATCCATTTTAGAATAAGGCTGTAACGTAACAAAATGTGGAAAAAGTCAAACAATCTGAATACTTTCCGAATGCACTGTATGTATCCCTGTGTGCGTGTTCAGTTTACTTGATGTGTATTTACATTTGTGTTTGTGTGATTCCTCTCCCAGACACACCCAGCTGCCCTCTGGTTCCATGAAGATCCTGGAGAGCCGGGTGTCAGACAGTGGTCTGTATGTGTGTGTGGCCTCTAACATCGCAGGCAACTTCACCCAAAACATTCTCCTCAGTGTCCTCGGTAAGGGTCAACACTACAACGATAGCACATGAAATTAATGTGTACATGTACATCGTATAGCTGCTGGCAGAATACCCCTTTCCACGTAACAATATTCTAACAGTGTATAACATGTCTCAGTAGTTTCATGTGTACATCTTAAGCACATCGGGATAGGGGAGGAAGTTCTACTAAAACTTCAACTGAACACAAACCTAGACCCAGCTTAACTAGACCCAGCTTAACTAGACCCAGCTTAACTAGACCCAGTTAAACTAGACCCAGCTTAACTAGACCCAGTTTAACTAGACCCAGCTTAACTAGACCCAGCTTAACTAGACCCAGCTTAACTAGACCCTTTCATAAAAGAAAATCGGTCAGAACAATAAACTGTCCTGCCAGACGTGGCATGAAAATCCCTCTCTCTCTCTCTCTCTCGCTCTCTCTCGCTTGCTCTCGCTCTCTCTCTCTCAATTCAAAGGGGCTTCATTGGCATGGGAAACATGCTTACATGGCCAAATAAAGTGAAATGAACAATAAATAAAAGTGAGAAGACACAAAACAATATCAACAAAAAACGACTCAAATTTAACAGTAAATATTTTACTCAATATTTACTGTTTTGTGGTGGAACGTGTGGGCATCACTTCCTTTTAGGTGGTTGTAGAATTGAACAGCTCTTTTCTGGATGTTGATAACTAGTGTGTATAGTCCTAATTTGGTGTTTTGCGTTGTACACAAAGTATATTTTAGCAGAATTCTGCATGCAGAGTCTCAATTGGGTGTTTGTCCCATTTTGTGAATTATTGGTTGGTGAGCAGACCCCAGACCTCACAACCTTAGAGGGCAATGGGTTCTATAGCTGATTGAAGTATTTTTTGCCAGACCCTAATTGGGATGTCAAGTTTTATGTTCCTTTTGATGGCGTAGAAGGCCCTTCTTGCCTTGTCTCTCAGATCGTTCACAGCTTTGTGGAAGTTACCTGTGGTGTTGATGTTTAGGCCGAGGTATGTGTAATTTTTTTGTGTGCTCTAGGGCAACGGTGTCTAGATGGAATTTGTATTTGTGGTCCTGGCAACTAAACCATTTTTGGAACACCATGATTTTCGTCTTACTGAGATTTACTCAGGGCCCAAGTCTGACAGAATCTGTGCAGAAGATCTAGGTGCTGCTGTAGTCCTGCCTTGGTTGGGGACAGAAGCACCAGATCATCAACAGACATTTGATTTCTGAGTTCAGTAGTGTGAGGCCGAGTGCTGCAGACTGTCCTCTCCAGTGCAGTGATATATACACTGAGTGAACAAAACATTAAGAACACCTTCCTAATATTGAGTTGCACCCCCTTTTGCCCTCAGAACAGCCTCAATTCCTCAGTTGCAGCAGACACACTCATTAGATGTTAAATACCTGATGTGTGAGAACACTGCACGAACATTACTCACTCAGCCCCAGACACATTAACATTGCTCACTGGGCCTGGGCAAGACCAGCAAGGGTGTTTAAACTCAATCTACACAGACAGACGGGTAGACAGACAGACAGACGGAAAGAGAGGGAGAAGAGAAGAGAGGAGAGGGAAATTAAGGGAAATGACAGCGTTGTCTAGATGAGTACACTGAGTCAGGCACTCAGGACTGTTTGAAGTGTTTGTGGAAATGACTAAAGTAGTCTGAACACTACAATTAACCTGCAGCAGCAATCTGAATGGCATCTGAATAGCACATTATATCACCTGCCGGGGCGAAGAGGGTTCTGAGGCGTACTGCGCTTTTTTGTCCAAACATAGAAAAACACTCACAGCCACAGACTGGGGAATAGCACTGTTAGACTGCTCAGATATATCTGACACAGCAAAGCAGTGGAGGAAAGCTGAATGTGACTGATAATCTAGATGATGGCTTGTTAAGAAAATATCTCAGTGTGTGGAATACCTCATTTACTGTATAATCCTTGTTCTCCACTGATTGCCTGTCTTCTCTCCTGTCTGTCTCTCTCCACTGACTGCCTGTCTTCTCTCCTGTCTGTCTCTCTCCACTGACTGCCTGTCTTCTCTCCTGTCTGTCTTTCACCACTGACTGCCTGTCTTCTCTCCTGTCTGTCTCTCTCCACTGACTGCCTGTCTTCTCTCCTGTCTGTCTCTCTCCACTGACTGCCTGTCTTCTCTCCTGTCTGTCTTTCACCACTGACTGCCTGTCTTCTCTCCTGTCTGTCTCTCTCCACTGACTGCCTGTCTTCTCTCCTGTCTGTCTCTCTCCACTGACTGCCTGTCTTCTCTCCTGTCTGTCTCACTCTCTCCACTGAATGACTGTTTCCTCTGACTGCCTCTCCTCTCCTCTCCTCTCCTCTCCTCTCCTCTCCTCTCCTCTCCTCTCCTCTCCTCTCCTCTCCTCTCCTCTCCTCTCCTCTCCTCTCCAGTGCCCCCCAGTATTCAGGCTGGCCCGAGGGTGTTGAAGGTGCAGGTGGGGCACCCTGTGGATCTTCCCTGCGTGGCACGGGGGGTTCCACAGCCCTTCCTGGCCTGGCTGAAGGATGGCGCCGCCCTGGTGGTGGACGGGACACAGTACAGGACCTCCCCCGATGGCTCTCTGACCTTAGGCAAGGTGGAGCTGAGTGATCAAGGGACCTACACCTGCCTGGCCACCAGCATCGCTGGAAGAGACCAGGCCAACGTACAGCTGCAGGTGCAAGGTGAGTCACTGAGTCCCCTATAAGCCACACCGGAGATTCTTTAGAATAATAGTTAAAGGGAAAGGTGACACCTAGTCAGTAGCACAATTGAATGCATTCAACCGAAATGTGTCTTCCGTATTTAACCCAACATGGATTGGCAATGCTGCATCCAAACTCTTTTCAAACATAGTTAGGTTTAGGATTAAGATATTGTTTATCCTAAACCTAAACTGAAAGGTTAAGGATATGCCCATGCACAGTTGTTCTTATCATTAATGTGGTGTGTCTTCCCTGTCACCTCCCTCCTCAGTTCCCCCCGTGGTTGATGTCCTGGAGCCCCCCTTCAACAGCCCCCACCAGGAGAGAGTAGCCAACCAGCGCATTGCCTTCCCCTGCCCAGCCAAAGGTGATAACCAACTCTGCTTTATACAGTCATCTAATCACAATAGCATCCATTAAACAAAATGTGTCATCTGTCAATCAGTAAGGTTCCCCTTCAGTCATCCTTATACAATAGACTGGATGTTGTTCTTCTACAACTGCATAGCTTGCTGTTTGGGGTTTTAGGCTGGGTTTCTGTATAAGCACATTTTGACATCAGCTGATGTAAAAAGGGCATTATAAATGCATTTTATTGATAGTTGTTTTTGTATATCCTGTAGACAACATCAATCTAAACATAATTTGCCCATGTTTGCTCACTTATCTTACCACTTTTCTTTCTCTCTCTTTCTTTTCCCCTCAGGCACTCCTACCCCTGTGATAAAGTGGTTGCGTAATGGTCAGGAGCTGACAGGGAACGAGCCCGGTCTGACCATCATGGAGGATGGAACCCTTCTCATCCTGGCATCGGTGTCTCAGCTGGACAACGGAGAGTATGTCTGCACTGCCGCCAATGAGGCTGGCACCACCCAGAAGAAGTACCAGCTCAAAGTCAACGGTGAGCTAGCCTAGTGTAGAATACTACAATACTACTGTAGTAGTAGTGGTACTGAATCAATAGTAGAACTGAATTATATGGTAGTTTATGGTAGCACTTTGTCATATGGTAACCCATTGTCTTACAGTGTCTCACAGTGTCTTAATACTATATAATGTGCTATTACTGCTAAAGTACTATACTAATACTATGTAATGTGGTATTATTGCTAAAGTACTATATTAATAGTATGTAATGTGGTAGTACTGCTAAAAATTACAGTAATACTATGTCATGTGCTATTACTGCTAAAGCACTATATTAATACTATGTAATGTGGTATTTCTGCTAAAGTACTATATTAATACTATGACATGTGGTATTACTTTTAATGTACTATATTAATACTATGTCATGTGGTATTACTGCTAAAGTACTATATTAATACTATGTCATGTGGTAGTACTTTTAAAGTACTATATTCATACTATGTCATGTGGTAGTACTTTAAAATAACTATATTAATACTTTGTCATGTGGTAGTACTGCTAAAATGCTATGGTAATACTTTTTCATGTGGTATTACTGCTTAAATAATATGGAAATACTATGTCATGTGTTAGTATTCAGGTAAAAAAACAATAGGTGGGTAAACGCTGGTCATTGTCTGCGGTGAGTAAAGTAACGATGTTTACCCTCCACTACGCCACTAGTAGCACTGTTGAAGTATAGCACAATAAGCATAGCAGACCTGACCTTTGTCCTATGCCCTCCATACAGTGCCCCCAGATCTCCGTGACAACGGGTCGCCGGGCAACGTGTCAGTGGTGCTGAACCAGCCCACCAACCTGGTGTGTGATGTCACAGGAAGTCCCGTTCCCGTCATCACCTGGTACAAGGATGGCGTTCCTGTAGGTGAACTCATATTACACAGCTGCTGTAGAGATGGGTGTTAGGATAAAACATAAGTCATCCACATTCATTTGATACATAATAGAGTGTCTCCTGAATAGATGATTGACTACTAATAAATCAGCCTTTTAGTCTTGGATTGTTTTACACTACTAAGTATTGTGAATATGATAACAGACCTTTAATCATTAAATACATCCATTACTTAGAGCAGGGGTATTCAAATCTTACCTTACGAGGTCCAGAGTACTGGGCCTGTACGAGGTCCGGAGTAGCGTCACAGGTAGCATCACGGGTAGCATCATGAATGGTTTGTGTGTCGGGCCGTGTGTGTGTCTGTGTGTGTGTGTGTGTGTTTGTGTGTGTGTGTGTGTGTGTGTGTGTGGAATAAAAACAGTAACGAGGAAATACTGTATCTAATGATGTTTTAGAAGCAGCAGGCTCACACATCACAATAATAATGATGATATATTCATATGGGAGCATAAGCCTAAACTGTACACTGTAATAGAATATATTCCTGCAGGCTAAGTGTTGTTATTTGGCTGCCACCGTGTTCTTTCTTTTCCAACAGAGCTCATGTCCTGCAGATGGGAAAATCATAATTTACATGTTAATTCAGTAATAAAGTAAAACCTAAAGTATAGTTCTGTTGTCTGTCTGCTGTCAGATCAAAAGAAGTTCAATTAACAATGAATTTGAAATGAGCACATACAGTATGTGAGTCACAGGTGGCTGGTGGAACCTATATTGGGGAGGACAGGTTCATAGTAATGGCTGGAACGGAGTTAATGGAATGGTATCGAAGCACATCAAACACATGGTTTCCATGTGTTTGATACCATTCCATTAGCTTATGAACCGTCCTCCCCTGACCAGCCTCCACTGATAGGAGTACACATATATATATATTTATTCAATATGTGAATCTCTTAACGATTTCTCAATTTGTGCATGTGTGTGTAGGTGGTTCCTAGTAGCAGTGTTCAGATCTTGCAGCGGGGGAAGACCCTGAGGCTATTGAAGGCCGCCATGGCAGACGCAGGAAGTTATAGCTGCAAGGCCATCAACATCGCAGGAAGTACAGAGAAGGACTTCCTCCTGGAAGTGCTGGGTGAGTGGAGGCAGCACTGACGGGCTGGGTGAGTGGAGGCAGCACTGACGGGCTGGGTGAGTGGAGGCAGCACTGACTGGCTGGGTGAGTGGAGGCAGCACTGACGGGCTAGGTGAATGGAGGCAGCACTGACGGGCTGGGTGAGTGGAGGCAGCACTGACTGGCTGGGTGAGTGGAGGCAGCACTAACGGGCTGGGTGAATGGAGGCAGCACTGACGGGCTGGGTGAGTGGAGGCAGCACTGACTGGCTGGGTGAGTGGAGGCAGCACTGGCTGGCTGGGTGAGTGGAGGCAGCACTGACTGGCTGGGTGAATGGAGGCAGCACTGACTGGCTGGGTGAGTGGAGGCAGCACTGATGGGCGGTGGGGAGGCTGATTGGTTGGTTGGAGAAAAGGCAGGATTCTGTTGGCTTACTCATATTACAGCTGGACTTGTTACTGTATTGGACAATGATATAATAATTTTCACAAAGAAAAATGATTTAGTTTCCTTTGACTCTTTGATCTCATTCATATCTCCACTCTTCCCCATGTTCCCTGCCTTTAGTCCCCCCCACCATCGTAGGGACCGGCTCCCCTCGGGATGTGTCGGCAGTGCTCAACCAGGAGATCAGTCTGGACTGTAAGGTCAAAGGAACTCCCTTTCCCACAATCCAGTGGTACAAAGACAGGAAGTGAGTTCCCTCTTCCACCAGTTGTGTATAGACTAATATGAACAATTCAACTGGATGTGATTCTAATCCCATGGGATGTGTCTTCCCTCTCTCTCCCAGACTGGTGTTCCTAGGTGACCCCAACATAGAGGTCAGCAACAAGGGCCAGACATTGAAAATAAAGAGTGCTCGTCTCGGAGACCAGGCACGCTACCAGTGTAGTGTCACCAACGCGGCGGGCAAACAGACCAAAGACTTCAACCTCAGTGTCTACGGTGGGTGTGGATCAAAGCCTGTGCGTAAATGTGTACGTGTGTCTCAGTTTGCTGTAACTAAGGTGAATTAGTCAGATGAATGTTTAAAGAGTGTTTGCATGGGGTGTGTATTCTGATTTACATATCTCTCATATCTCTCATCCCCTCTCACCCTCACCTTAGTCCCTCCCACTATAAAGGGTGGTAACGTGACCTCAGAGGTCACCGCCCTCCTGGATACCGTAGTAACGCTGGAGTGTGAGGCACGCGGCGTTCCGCTCCCCGCCATCACCTGGTACCGTAACGGAGAGGCCATCCTGTCCAGCCACCAGGCGCAGTATGTGGACCGAGGTCACTTCCTGCGGATCCCACGCGCCCAGGCGTCTGACACTGGTCAGTTCAGCTGCAGGGTCACCAGTGTGGCGGGCACTAAAGAGAAGAACTTTGAGCTGGACGTTTACCGTAAGTACCCCAACTCTTCCTCACTTTACCGTAGGTACTCTAACTCTACCTCAAAGAGCTGGAAGTTTACCTTAAGACCTCAATCTGCCTCACTTTACTGTACATTCCCTAACTCTACCTCACTTTACGGTAAGTTCCCTAACTTAACCTCACTTCACCGTAAGTTCCCTATCTCTACCTCACTTTACCGTAAGTACCCCAATTCTACCTTACATTACCGTAAGAACCCTAACTCTACCTCACTTTACCATAAGTACACTAACTCTACCTCACTTTACCATAAGTACCCTAACTCTACCTCACTTTACTGTAAGTACCCTAACTCTACCTCACTTTACCGTAAGTACCCTAACTCTTCCTCACTTTACCGTAAGTACCCTAACTCTTCCTCACTTTACCGTAAGTACCCTAACTCTTCCTCACTTTACCGTAAGAACCCTAACTCTTCTGCACTTTAGCGTAAGAACCCTAACTCTTCCTCGCTTTACCGTAAGAACCCTAACTCTTCCTCACTTTACCGTAAGTACTCCACCTCACTTTACCGTAAGAACCCTAACGCTTCCTCACTTTACCCTAAGTACTCTAGCTCACTTTACCGTAAGTACTCTAACTCCCTCTCACTTTACCGTAAGAACCCTAACTCAACCTCGCTTTACCATAAGTACCCTAACTCTACCTCACTTTACCATAAGTACCCTAACTCTACCTCACTTTACCGTAAGTACCCTAACTCTTCCCCGCTTTACCATAACAAGCCTAACTCTAACTCACTTTACCGTAGGAACCCTAACTCTAACTCACTTTACCGTAAGAACCCTAACTCAACCTCACTTTACCATAAGTACCCTAACTCTACCTCACTTTACCGTAAGTACCCTAACTCTACCTCACTTTACTGTTAGTACTCTAACTCTACCTAACTTTACCGTAAGTACTCTAACTCTACCTAACTTTACCGTAAGTACCCTAACTCTACCTCACTTTACCGTAATAACCCTAACTCTTCCTCACTTTACCGTAAGAACCCAAACTCTTCCTCACTTTACCATAAGTACCCTAACTCTTCCTCACTTTACCGTAGGAACCCTAACTCTACCTCACTTTACCGTAAGAACCCTAACTCAACCTCACTTTACCATAAGTACCCTAACTCTACCTCACTTTACCGTAAATAGCCTAACTCTTCCTCACTTTACCATAACTACCCTAACTCTACCTCACTTTACCATAGGAACCCTAACTCCACCTCACTTTACCGTAAGAACCCTAACTCAACCTCACTTTACCATAAGTACCCTAACTCTACCTCACTTTACCGTAAGTACCCTAACTCTTCCTCACTTTACCATAACTACCCTAACTCTACCTCACTTTACCGTAGGAACCCTAACTCTACCTCACTTTACCGTAAGAACCCTAACTCTACCTCACTTTAGCGTAAGAACCCTAACTCTTTCTCACTTTACCATAAGAACCCTAACTCTTCCTCACTTTACCGTAAGAACCCTAACTCTTTCTCACTTTACCGTAAGAACCCTAACTCTTCCTCACTTTACCGTAAGTACTCTACCTCACTTTACCGTAAGAACCCTAACTCAACCTCGCTTTACCATAAGTACCCTAACTCTACCTCACTTTACCATAAGTACCCTAACTCTACCTCACTTTACCGTAAGTACCCTAACTCTTCCCCAATTTACCATAACTACCCTAACTCTACCTCACTTTACCGTAGGAACCCTAACTCTAACTCACTTTACCGTAAGTACCCTAACTCTACCTCACTTTACCGTAAGTACCCTAACTCTACCTCACTTTACTGTTAGTACTCTAACTCTACCTAACTTTACCGTAAGTACTCTAACTCTACCTAACTTTACCGTAAGTACCCTAACTCTACCTCACTTTACCGTAAGAACCCTAACTCAACCTCACTTTACCATAACTACCCGAACTCTACCTCACTTTATCGTAAGTACCCTAACTCTTCCTCACTTTACCATAACTACCCTAACTCTACCTCACTTTACCGTAGGAACCCTAACTCTACCTCACTTTACCGTAAGAACCCTAACTCTACCTCACTTTAGCGTAAGAACCCAAACTCTTTCTCACTTTACCGTAAGAACCCTAACTCTTCCTCACTTTACCGTAAGAACCCTAACTCTTTCTCACTTTACCGTAAGAACCCTAACTCTTCCTCATTTTACCGTAAGTACTCTACCTCACTTTACCGTAAGAACCCTAACTCTTCCTCACTTTACCCTAAGTACTCTAGCTCACTTTACCGTAAGTACTCTAACTCTACCTCACTTTACCGTAAGAACCCTAACTCAACCTCGCTTTACCATAAGTACCCTAACTCTACCTCACTTTACCGTAGGAACCCTAACTCTAACTCACTTTACCGTAAGAACCCTAACTCAACCTCACTTTACCATAAGTACCCTAACTCTACCTCACTTCACCGTAAGTACCCTAACTCTACATCACTTTACCATAAGTACCCTAACTCTACCTCACTTTACCGTAAGAACCCTAACTCAACCTCACTTTACCATAAGTACCCTAACTCTACCTCACTTTACCGTAAATAGTCTAACTCTTCCTCACTTTACCATAACTACCCTAACTCTACCTCACTTTACCATAGGAACCCTAACTCCACCTCACTTTACCGTAAGAACCCTAACTCAACCTCACTTTACCATAAGTACCCTAACTCTACCTCACTTTACCGTAAGTACCCTAACTCTTCCTCACTTTACCATAACTACCCTAACTCTACCTCACTTTACCGTAGGAACCCTAACTCTACCTCACTTTACCGTAAGAACCCTAACTCTACCTCACTTTAGCGTAAGAACCCTAACTCTTTCTCACTTTACCATAAGAACCCTAACTCTTCCTCACTTTACCGTAAGAACCCTAACTCTTTCTCACTTTACCGTAAGAACCCTAACTCTTCCTCACTTTACCGTAAGTACTCTACCTCACTTTACCGTAAGAACCCTAACTAAACCTTGCTTTACCATAAGTACCCTAACTCTACCTCACTTTACCATAAGTACCCTAACTCTACCTCACTTTACCGTAAGTACCCTAACTCTTCCCCAATTTACCATAACTACCCTAACTCTACCTCACTTTACCGTAGGAACCCTAACTCTAACTCACTTTACCGTAAGTACCCTAACTCTACCTCACTTTACCGTAAGTACCCTAACTCTACCTCACTTTACTGTTAGTACTCTAACTCAACCTCACTTTACCATAACTACCCGAACTCTACCTCACTTTATCGTAAGTACCCTAACTCTTCCTCACTTTACCATAACTACCCTAACTCTACCTCACTTTACCGTAGGAACCCTAACTCTACCTCACTTTACCGTAAGAACCCTAACTCTACCTCACTTTAGCGTAAGAACCCAAACTCTTTCTCACTTTACCGTAAGAACCCTAACTCTTCCTCACTTTACCGTAAGAACCCTAACTCTTTCTCACTTTACCGTAAGAACCCTAACTCTTCCTCACTTTACCGTAAGTACTCTACCTCACTTTACCGTAAGAACCCTAACTCTTCCTCACTTTACCCTAAGTACTCTAGCTCACTTTACCGTAAGTACTCTAACTCTACCTCACTTTACCGTAAGAACCCTAACTCAACCTCGCTTTACCATAAGTACCCTAACTCTACCTCACTTTACCGTAGGAACCCTAACTCTAACTCACTTTACCGTAAGAACCCTAACTCAACCTCACTTTACCATAAGTACCCTAACTCTACCTCACTTTAGCGTAAGAACCCTAACTCTTTCTCACTTTAGCGTAAGAACCCTAACTCTTTCTCACTTTAGCGTAAGAACCCTAACTCTTTCTCACTTTAGCGTAAGAACACTAACTCTTTCTCAATTTAGCGTAAGAACCCTAACTCTTTCTCACTTTACCGTAAGTACTCTAACTCTACCTCACTTTACCGTAAGAACCTTAACTCAACCTCACTTTACCATAAGTACCCTAACTGTACCTCACTTTACCGTAAGTACCCTAACTCTACCTCACTTTACCCGAAAGAATCCTAACTCTACCTCACTTTACCCGTAAGAACCCTACCTCATTTTACCGTAAGTACCCTAACTCTACCTCACTTTACCGTAGGAACCCTAACTCTACCTCACTTTACCATAAGTACCCTAACTCTTCCTCGCTTTACCGTAAGAACCCTAACTCTTCCTCACTTTACCGTAAGTACTCTACCTCACTTTACCGTAAGTACCCTAACTCTACCTCACTTTACGGTAAGAACCCTAACTCTTCCTCTCTTTACCGTAAGAACCCAAACTCTTCCTCACTTTACCGTAACTACCCTAACTCTTCCTCACTTTACCGTAACTACCCTATCTCTACCTCACTTTACCGTAAGTACCCTAACTCACTTTACCGTAAGAACCCTAACTCTTCCTCACTTTATCCTAAGTACTGTAGCTCACTTTACCATAAGTACCCTAACTCTACCTCACTTCACCGTAAGTACCCTAACTCTACATCACTTTACCATAAGTACCCTAACTCTACCTCACTTTACCGTAAGAACCCTAACTCTACCTCACTTTACCGTAAGAACCCTAACTCTTCCTCACTTTACCGTAAGTACTCTACCTCACTTTACCGTAAGTACCCTAACTCTACCTCACTTTACCGTAAGAAGGCTAACTCTTCCTCACTTTACCGTAAGTACTCTACCTCACTTTACCGTAACTACCCTAACTCTTCCTCACTCTCTGTAACTACCCTATCTCTACCTCACTTTACCGTAAGTACCCTAACTCCCTTTACCGTAAGAACCCTAACTCTTCCTCACTTTATCCTAAGTACTGTAGCTCACTTTACCATAAGTACCCTAACTCTACCTCACTTCACCATAAGTACCCTAACTCTACATCACTTTACCATAAGTACCCTAACTCTACCTCACTTTACCGTAAGAACCCTAACTCTACCTCACTTTACCATAATAACCCTAACTCTTCCTCACTTTATCATAACTACCCTAACTCTACCTCACTTTACCGTAAGAACCCTAACTCTACCTCACTTTACCGTAAGAACCCTAACTCTTCCTCACTTTACCTTAAGAACCCAAACTCTTCCTCACTTTACCATAACTACCCTAACTCTTCCTCACTTTACCGTAAGAACCCTAACTCAACCTCACTTTACCATAAGTACCCTAACTCTACCTCACTTTAGCGTAAGAACCCTAACTCTTTCTCACTTTAGCGTAAGAACCCTAACTCTTTCTCACTTTAGCGTAAGAACCCTAACTCTTTCTCACTTTAGCGTAAGAACCCTAACTCTTTCTCACCTTACCGTAAGAACCCTAACTCTTCCTCACTTTACCGTAAGTACTCTACCTCACTTTACCGTAAGAACCCTAACTCTTCCTCACTTTACCCTAAGTACTCTAGCTCACTTTACCGTAAGTACTCTAACTCAACCTCACTTTACCATAAGTACCCTAACTCTACCTCACTTTACTGTAAGAACCCTAACTCTACCTCACTTTACCATAAGTACCCTAACTCTACATCACTTTACCCTAAGTACCCTAACTCTACCTCACTTTACCGTAAGTACCCTAACTCTACCTCACTTTACCGTAAGAACCCTAACTCTACCTCACTTTACTGTAAGAACCCTAACTCTACCTCACTTTACCGTAAGAACCCTAACTCTTCCTCACTTTACCGTAAGTACTCTACCTCACTTTACCGTAAGTACCCTAACTCTACCTCACTTTACCGTAAGTACCCTAACTCTACCTCACTTTACCGTAAGAACCCTAACTCTACCTCACTTTACTGTAAGAACCCTAACTCTACCTCACTTTACCGTAAGAACCCTAACTCTTCCTCACTTTAACGTAAGAACCCTAACTCTTCCTCACTTTACCTTAAGAACCCAAACTCTTCCTCACTTTACCATAACTACCCTAACTCTTCCTCACTTTACCGTAAGAACCCTAACTCAACCTCACTTTACCATAAGTACCCTAACTCTACCTCACTTTAGCGTAAGAACCCTAACTCTTTCTCACTTTAGCGTAAGAACCCTAACTCTTTCTCACTTTAGCGTAAGAACCCTAACTCTTTCTCACTTTAGCGTAAGAACCCTAACTCTTTCTCACTTTACCGTAAGAACCCTAACTCTTTCTCACTTTACCGTAAGAACACTAACTCTTCCTCACTTTACCGTAAGTACTCTACCTCACTTTACCGTAAGAACCCTAACTCTTCCTCACTTTACCCTAAGTACTCTAGCTCACTTTACCGTAAGTACTCTAACTCAACCTCACTTTACCATAAGTACCCTAACTCTACCTCACTTTACTGTAAGAACCCTAACTCTACCTCACTTTACCATAAGAACCCTAACTCTACATCACTTTACCCTAAGTACCCTAACTCTACCTCACTTTACCGTAAGTACCCTAACTCTACCTCACTTTACCGTAAGAACCCTAACTCTACCTCACTTTACTGTAAGAACCCTAACTCTACCTCACTTTACCGTAAGAACCCTAACTCTTCCTCACTTTACCGTAAGTACTCTACCTCACTTTACCGTAAGTACCCTAACTCTACCTCACTTTACCGTAAGTACCCTAACTCTACCTCACTTTACCGTAAGAACCCTAACTCTACCTCACTTTACTGTAAGAACCCTAACTCTACCTCACTTTACCGTAAGAACCCTAACTCTTCCTCACTTTAACGTAAGTACTCTACATCACTTTACCGTAAGTACCCTAACTCTACCTCACTTTACCGTAAGTACCCTAACTCTACCTCACTATACCGTAAAAACGCTAACTCTTCCTCACTTTACCGTAAGAACCCTAACTGTTCCTCACTTTACCGTAAGTACTCTACCTCAATTTACCGTAAGTACCCTAACTCTACCTCACTTTACCATAATAACCCTAACTCTTCCTCACTTTACCATAACTACCCTAACTCTTCCTCACTTTACCGTAGGAACCCTAACTCTACCTCACTTTACCATAAGAACCCTAACTCAACCTCACTTTAGCGTAAGAACCCTAACTCTTTCTCACTTTAGCGTAAGAACCCTAACTCTTCCTCACTTTACCTTAAGAACCCAAACTCTTCCTCACTTTACCATAACTACCCTAACTCTTCCTCACTTTACCGTAGGAACCCTAACTCTACCTCACTTTAGCGTAAGAACCCTAACTCTTTCTCACTTTAGCGTAAGAACCCTAACTCTTTCTCACTTTAGCGTAAGAACCCTAACTCTTTCTCACTTTAGCGTAAGAACCCTAACTCTTCCTCACTTTACCCTAAGTACTCTAGCTCACTTTACCGTATGAACCCTAACTCTTTCTCACTTTAGCGTAAGAACCCTAACTCTTTCTCACTTTAGCGTAAGAACCCTAACTCTTCCTCACTTTACCCTAAGTACTCTAGCTCACTTTAGCGTAAGAACCCTAACTCTTTCTCACTTTAGCGTAAGAACCCTAACTCTTTCTCACTTTAGCGTAAGAACCCTAACTCTTCCTCACTTTACCGTAAGAACCCTAACTCAACCTCACTTTACCATAAGTACCCTAACTCTACCTCACTTTAACGTAAGAACCCTAACTCTTTCTCACTTTAGCGTAAGAACCCTAACTCTTTCTCACTTTAGCGTAAGAACCCTAACTCTTTCTCACTTTAGCGTAAGAACCCTAACTCTTTCTCACTTTACCGTAAGAACCCTAACTCTTCCTCACTTTACCGTAAGTACTCTACCTCACTTTACCGTAAGAACCCTAACTCTTCCTCACTTTACCCTAAGTACTCTAGCTCACTTTACCGTAAGTACTCTAACTCAACCTCACTTTACCATAAGTACCCTAACTCTACCTCACTTTACTGTAAGAACCCTAACTCTACCTCACTTTACCATAAGAACCCTAACTCTACATCACTTTACCCTAAGTACCCTAACTCTACCTCACTTTACCGTAAGTACCCTAACTCTACCTCACTTTACCGTAAGAACCCTAACTCTACCTCACTTTACTGTAAGAACCCTAACTCTACCTCACTTTACCGTAAGAACCCTAACTCTTCCTCACTTTACCGTAAGTACTCTACCTCACTTTACCGTAAGTACCCTAACTCTACCTCACTTTACCGTAAGTACCCTAACTCTACCTCACTTTACCGTAAGAACCCTAACTCTACCTCACTTTACTGTAAGAACCCTAACTCTACCTCACTTTACCGTAAGAACCCTAACTCTTCCTCACTTTAACGTAAGTACTCTACATCACTTTACCGTAAGTACCCTAACTCTACCTCACTTTACCGTAAGTACCCTAACTCTACCTCACTATACCGTAAAAACGCTAACTCTTCCTCACTTTACCGTAAGAACCCTAACTGTTCCTCACTTTACCGTAAGAACCCAACTCTTCCTCACTTTAACGTAAGTACTCTACATCACTTTACCGTAAGTACCCTAACTCTACCTCACTTTACCGTAAGTACCCTAACTCTACCTCACTATACCGTAAAAACGCTAACTCTTCCTCACTTTACCGTAAGAACCCTAACTGTTCCTCACTTTACCGTAAGTACTCTACCTCAATTTACCGTAAGTACCCTAACTCTACCTCACTTTACCATAATAACCCTAACTCTTCCTCACTTTACCATAACTACCCTAACTCTTCCTCACTTTACCGTAGGAACCCTAACTCTACCTCACTTTACCATAAGAACCCTAACTCAACCTCACTTTAGCGTAAGAACCCTAACTCTTTCTCACTTTAGCGTAAGAACCCTAACTCTTCCTCACTTTACCTTAAGAACCCAAACTCTTCCTCACTTTACCATAACTACCCTAACTCTTCCTCACTTTACCGTAGGAACCCTAACTCTACCTCACTTTAGCGTAAGAACCCTAACTCTTTCTCACTTTAGCGTAAGAACCCTAACTCTTTCTCACTTTAGCGTAAGAACCCTAACTCTTTCTCACTTTAGCGTAAGAACCCTAACTCTTACTCACTTTACCCTAAGTACTCTAGCTCACTTTACCGTATGAACCCTAACTCTAACTCACTTTACCGTAAGAACCCTAACTCTACCTCACTTTACCATAAGTACCCTGACTCTTCCTCACTTTACCATAACTACCCTAACTCTTCCTCACTTTACCGTAGGAACCCTAACTCTACCTCACTTTAGCGTAAGAACCCTAACTCTTTCTCACTTTAGCGTAAGAACCCTAACTCTTTCTCACTTTAGCGTAAGAACCCTAACTCTTCCTCACTTTACCGTAAGAACCCTAACTCAACCTCACTTTACCATAAGTACCCTAACTCTACCTCACTTTAGCGTAAGAACCCTAACTCTTTCTCACTTTAGCGTAAGAACCCTAACTCTTTCTCACTTTAGCGTAAGAACCCTAACTCTTTCTCACTTTAGCGTAAGAACCCTAACTCTTTCTCACTTTACCGTAAGAACCCTAACTCTTCCTCACTTTACCGTAAGTACTCTACCTCACTTTACCGTAAGAACCCTAACTCTTCCTCACTTTACCCTAAGTACTCTAGCTCACTTTACCGTAAGTACTCTAACTCAACCTCACTTTACCATAAGTACCCTAACTCTACCTCACTTTACTGTAAGAACCCTAACTCTACCTCACTTTACCATAAGAACCCTAACTCTACATCACTTTACCCTAAGTACCCTAACTCTACCTCACTTTACCGTAAGTACCCTAACTCTACCTCACTTTACCGTAAGAACCCTAACTCTACCTCACTTTACTGTAAGAACCCTAACTCTACCTCACTTTACCGTAAGAACCCTAACTCTTCCTCACTTTACCGTAAGTACTCTACCTCACTTTACCGTAAGTACCCTAACTCTACCTCACTTTACCGTAAGTACCCTAACTCTACCTCACTTTACCGTAAGAACCCTAACTCTACCTCACTTTACTGTAAGAACCCTAACTCTACCTCACTTTACCGTAAGAACCCTAACTCTTCCTCACTTTAACGTAAGTACTCTACATCACTTTACCGTAAGTACCCTAACTCTACCTCACTTTACCGTAAGTACCCTAACTCTACCTCACTATACCGTAAAAACGCTAACTCTTCCTCACTTTACCGTAAGAACCCTAACTGTTCCTCACTTTACCGTAAGTACTCTACCTCAATTTACCGTAAGTACCCTAACTCTACCTCACTTTACCATAATAACCCTAACTCTTCCTCACTTTACCATAACTACCCTAACTCTTCCTCACTTTACCGTAGGAACCCTAACTCTACCTCACTTTACCATAAGAACCCTAACTCAACCTCACTTTAGCGTAAGAACCCTAACTCTTTCTCACTTTAGCGTAAGAACCCTAACTCTTCCTCACTTTACCTTAAGAACCCAAACTCTTCCTCACTTTACCATAACTACCCTAACTCTTCCTCACTTTACCGTAGGAACCCTAACTCTACCTCACTTTAGCGTAAGAACCCTAACTCTTTCTCACTTTAGCGTAAGAACCCTAACTTTTTCTCACTTTAGCGTAAGAACCCTAACTCTTTCTCACTTTAGCGTAAGAACCCTAACTCTTCCTCACTTTACCCTAAGTACTCTAGCTCACTTTACCGTATGAACCCTAACTCTAACTCACTTTACCGTAAGAACCCTAACTCTACCTCACTTTACCATAAGTACCCTGACTCTTCCTCACTTTACCATAACTACCCTAACTCTACCTCACTTTACCGTAGGAACCCTAACTCTAACTCACTTTACCGTAAGAACCCTAACTCAACCTCACTTTACCATAAGTACCCTAACTCTACCTCACTTTACCGTAAGTACCCTAACTCTACCTCACTTTACCGTAAGAACCCTAACTCTACCTCACTTTAGCGTAAGAACCCTAACTCTTTGTCACTTTAGCCTAAGAACCCTAACTCTTTCTCACTTTAGCGTAAGAACCCTAACTCTTTCTCACTTTACCGTAAGAACCCTAACTCTTCCTCACTTTACCGTAAGTACTCTACCTCACTTTACCGTAAGAACCCTAACTCTTCCTCACTTTACCCTAAGTACTCTAGCTCACTTTACCGTAAGTACTCTAACTCAACCTCACTTTACCGTAAGTACCCTAACTCTACATCACTTTACCGTAAGTACCCTAACTCTACCTCACTTTACCGTAAGTACCCTAACTCTACCTCACTTTACCGTAAGAACCCTAACTCTTCCTCACTTTACCGTAAGAACCCTAACTGTTCCTCACTTTACCGTAAGTACTCTACCTCACTTTACCGTAAGTACCCTAACTCTACCTCACTTTACCATAATAACCCTAACTCTTCCTCACTTTATCATAACTACCCTAACTCTACCTCACTTTACCGTAAGAACCCTAACTCTACCTCACTTTAGCGTAAGAACCCTAACTCTTTGTCACTTTAGCCTAAGAACCCTAACTCTTTCTCACTTTACCTTAAGAACCCAAACTCTTCCTCACTTTACCATAACTACCCTAACTCTTCCTCACTTTACCGTAGGAACCCTAACTCTACCTCACTTTAGCGTAAGAACCCTAACTCTTTCTCACTTTAGCGTAAGAACCCTAACTTTTTCTCACTTTAGCGTAAGAACCCTAACTCTTTCTCACTTTAGCGTAAGAACCCTAACTCTTCCTCACTTTACCCTAAGTACTCTAGCTCACTTTACCGTATGAACCCTAACTCTAACTCACTTTACCGTAAGAACCCTAACTCTACCTCACTTTACCATAAGTACCCTGACTCTTCCTCACTTTACCATAACTACCCTAACTCTACCTCACTTTACCGTAGGAACCCTAACTCTAACTCACTTTACCGTAAGAACCCTAACTCAACCTCACTTTACCATAAGTACCCTAACTCTACCTCACTTTACCGTAAGTACCCTAACTCTACCTCACTTTACCGTAAGAACCCTAACTCTACCTCACTTTAGCGTAAGAACCCTAACTCTTTGTCACTTTAGCCTAAGAACCCTAACTCTTTCTCACTTTAGCGTAAGAACCCTAACTCTTTCTCACTTTACCGTAAGAACCCTAACTCTTCCTCACTTTACCGTAAGTACTCTACCTCACTTTACCGTAAGAACCCTAACTCTTCCTCACTTTACCCTAAGTACTCTAGCTCACTTTACCGTAAGTACTCTAACTCAACCTCACTTTACCGTAAGTACCCTAACTCTACATCACTTTACCGTAAGTACCCTAACTCTACCTCACTTTACCGTAAGTACCCTAACTCTACCTCACTTTACCGTAAGAACCCTAACTCTTCCTCACTTTACCGTAAGAACCCTAACTGTTCCTCACTTTACCGTAAGTACTCTACCTCACTTTACCGTAAGTACCCTAACTCTACCTCACTTTACCATAATAACCCTAACTCTTCCTCACTTTATCATAACTACCCTAACTCTACCTCACTTTACCGTAAGAACCCTAACTCTACCTCACTTTAGCGTAAGAACCCTAACTCTTTGTCACTTTAGCCTAAGAACCCTAACTCTTTCTCACTTTAGCGTAAGAACCCTAACTCTTTCTCACTTTACCGTAAGAACCCTAACTCTTCCTCACTTTACCGTAAGTACTCTACCTCACTTTACCGTAAGAACCCTAACTCTTCCTCACTTTACCCTAAGTACTCTAGCTCACTTTACCGTAAGTACTCTAACTCAACCTCACTTTACCGTAAGTACCCTAACTCTACATCACTTTACCGTAAGTACCCTAACTCTACCTCACTTTACCGTAAGTACCCTAACTCTACCTCACTTTACCGTAAGAACCCTAACTCTTCCTCACTTTACCGTAAGAACCCTAACTGTTCCTCACTTTACCGTAAGTACTCTACCTCACTTTACCGTAAGTACCCTAACTCTACCTCACTTTACCATAATAACCCTAACTCTTCCTCACTTTATCATAACTACCCTAACTCTACCTCACTTTACCGTAAGAACCCTAACTCAACCTCACTTTACCATCAATACCCTAACTCTACCTCACTTTACCGTAAGAACCATTTCTCTTCAAATCAAATTTATTTATATAGCCCTTCGTACATCAGCTGATATCTCAAAGTGCTGTACAGAAACCCAGCCTAAAACCCCAAACAGCAAGCAATGCATGTGAAAGAAGCACGGTGGCTAGGAAAAACTCCCTAGGAAAAACTCCCTAGAAAGGCCAAAACCTAGGAAGAAACTTAGAGAGGAACCAGGCTATGAGGGGTGGCCAGTCCTCTTCTGGCTGTGCCGGGTGGACATTATAACAGAACATGGTCAAGATGTTAAAATGTTCATAAATGACCAGCATGGTCAAATAATAATAATCATAGTAGTTGTCGAGGGTGCAACAAGCACGTCCGGTGAACAGGTCAGGGTTCCATAGCCGCAGGCAGAACAGTTGAACTGGAGCAGCAGCACGGCCAGGTGGACTGGGGACAGCAAGGAGTCATCATGCCAGGTAGTCCTGAGGCATGGTCCTAGGGCTCAGGTCCTCCGAGAGAAAGAAAGAAAGAGAGAAAGAGAGAATTAGAGAGAGCATATTTAAATTCACACAGGACACCGGATAAGACAAGAGAAATACTCCAGATGTTACAGACTGACCCTAGCCCCCAGACACATAAACTACTGCAGCATAAATACTGGAGGCTGAGACAGGAGGGATCAGAAGACACTGTGGCCCCATCCGATGATACCCCCGGACAGGGCCAAACAGGCAGGATATAACCCCGCCCACTTTGCCAAAGCACAGCCCCCACACCACTCTTCCTCACTTTGCCGTAAGAACACTAACTCTTCCTCACTTTACCATAACTACCCTAACTCTACCTCACTTTACCTTAAGTTCCCTAACTCTACCTCAAAGAGTTGGACGTTTACCGTTTACCTAATCCTAACCTCTCTCCCTCAGTTCCTCCTTCCATCGAGGGGGTGCAGGACACCACTACAGAGAGAAAGGTGGTACTCACTAAGCCCCTTACCCTGGAGTGTGAGGCAGGGGGGCACCCTCCACCCACTCTGACATGGTTGAAGGACGGCGTACCCGTCCGGAATGGGGAGAGCATCAACATTCTGGAGCAAGGCCGAAAAATCGAGATCCTCTCTGCTTCTGTGTCCGACGCCGGCCGCTATGTCTGCGTGGCAACCAGTGTTGCTGGGGAGAAGGAGATCAACTATGACGTCAGTGTCCTAGGTACAGTTGAAGTCGGAAGTTTGCATACACCTTAGCCAAATACATTTTAACTCAGTTTTTTCACAATTCCTGACATTTAATCCTAGTAAAAATTCCCTGTCTTAGGTCAATTAGGATCACCACTTTATTTTAAGAATGTGAAATGTCAGAATAATAGTAGAGAATGATTTATTTCTGCTTTTATTTCTTTCATCACATTTCCAGTGGGTCAGAAGTTTACATACACTCAATTAGTATTTGTTAGCATTGCCTTTAAATTGTTTAACTTCTACCGTCCCACCTGCCCAACATCCGGTGAAAATGCAGAGCGCGAAATTCAAAAATACCAAATTCAAATATTTAACATTCTTGAAAATATATGTGTTATACATCAAAATAAAGTTAACTTCTTGTTAATCCAGCCGCTGTGTCAGCTTTCAAAAAGGCTTTACGGCAAAAGCAAACCATGCGATTATCTGAGGACAGCGCCCCGCATACGAACACATGAAAATCATATTTCAATCAGGCAGCTGCGCCACAAAAGTCAGAAATAGCGATATAATTAATGCCTTACCTTTGAAGATCTTCTGTTCGCACTCCAAAATGTCCCAGATACATCACAAATGGTCCTTTTGTTTGATAATGTCCTTCTTTATGTCCCAAAAATGTCCATTTATTTGGCGCGTTTGATTCAGAACTACACCGGTTTCAACTCGCTCAACATGCCTACAAAGTATCTAATAAGTTACCTGTAAACTTGGTCCAAACATTTCAAACAACATTCCTAATCCAACCTCAGGTACCCTAAAACGTAAATAATCAATAAAATTTAAGACGAAATAAGCTGTTTCTAATAACGGATAAAAACAACGTGAAGCGCGTTTCAGTTCACACGCACCAAAACAGTAGTCCACCTGGAGTGACACGTACAATGAATAGCACTACTTCTTCATTTCTCAAAAGAAAAACATCAAACAATTTCTAAAGACTATTGACATCTAGTGGAAGCCATAGGAATTGCAACCAGGTTCCTAATAATAAGGGTATTCCATCCGGTGGTGAAAATACTGCCCCCTACCCAAGAGAGGTTAACTTGAGTAAAACATTTTGGGTAGCCTTCCACAAGCTTCCCACAATAAGTTGGGTGAATGTTGGCCCATTCCTCCTGACAGAGCTTGTGTAACTGAGTCAGGTTTGTAGGCCTCCTTGCTCTCACACGCTTTTTCAGTTCTACCCACAACTTTTCTATAGGATTGAGGTCAGGGCTTTGTGATGGCCACTCCAATACCTTGACTTTGTTGTCCTTAAGCCATTTTGCCACAACTTTGGAAGTATGCTTGGGGTCATTGTCCATTTGAAAGACCCATTTCAGACCAAGCTTTATCTTCCTGACTGATGTCTTGAGATGTTGCTTCAACATATCCACATCATTTTCCTCCCTCATGATGCCATCTATTTTGTGAAGTGCACCAGTCCCTCCTGCAGCAAAGCACCCCCACAGCATGATGCTGCCACCCCCGTGCTTCACAGTTGGGATGGTGTTCTTCGGCTTGCGAGCCTCCCCCCTTTTCCTCCAAACATAACGATGGTCATTATGGCCAAACAGTTCTATTTTTGTTTCATCAGACCAGAGGACATTTCTCCAAAAAGTACGACAGAACACGTCTCCTTCCTGAGCGGTATGATGGCTGCGTGGTCCCATGGTGTTTATACTTGCGTACTATTGTTTGTACAGATGAACGTGGTACCTTCAGGCATTTGGAAATTGCTCCCAAGGATGAACCAGACTTGGGGAGGACTATAATAAAAAAAATGTAGGTCCTGGTTGATTATTTTTGATTTTCCCATGATGTCAAGCATCATACATCATCATACATCATACATCCACAGGTACACCTCCTATTGACTCAAATGATGCCAATTAGCCTATCAGAAGCTTCTAAAGCCATGACATTTTCTGGAATTTTCCAAGCTGTTTAAAGGCACAGTCAACTTAGTGTATGTAAACTTCTGACCCACTGGAATTGTGATACAGTGAATTATAAGTGAAATAATTTGTCTGTAAACAATTGTTGGAAAAATGACTTGTGTCATGCACGAAGTAGATGTCCTAACCGACTTGCCAAAACTATTGTTTGTTAACAAGAAATGTGTGTAGTGGTTGAAAAATGAGTTTTAATGACTCCAACCTTAGTGTATGTAAACTTTCGACTTCAACTGTACATACACACCCACATGAACACACATATGCAAGGACACACACATGTGCGTACACACACACACACCCACAGACACACGCACACACACACACACACACACAGACGCACTGTACACATCTATTAGTGTTCAAGGTGAATGACACCCCCAGTCCGTATGTATATTTTCTAGATCTACCCAGTAACTTAGCATATACATTCACTAAACTGTTTATATTGTATTGTATCTGTCATCAAAGAGCACTAATTCACAGGAAAAGACAGTTTAGGTTTTCGGTGGCCGGACCACTTGGCTCAACCTCCACTTCCGTGAATCATATAGGACTGAATGAAAGACTTCCCAGAAGAAAGTGTTAACAACCTATTCTGAAGATTACCATGGTTTAGGAGAGGGCCAGGAAGTGAGTTTGAGGAGACCACTAAGATTACAGGTGTCAGTGAAAACACTGGGTTATTCCCTTTCCTTTGTTTCAGCGTACTATTCTTTCACAGTGATGATCAGTCAATGTCAGCAGAGAAAGCCTTGCCCAGTTAAATTTCAGGACTCTACTGCTTTCTGTTTGCCAGTTAGGTTAGAGGTTAGAGGTTAGAGAGAGGGAGGGGGGAGAGAGAGAGAGAGAGAGAGAGAGAGAGAGAGAGTGTGCCATTTCCTCTGTGTCCAGATGCTTAAGGATCTCAACCATCTGTAGTCTGTACTGTCTGACATCAGAGGAGAGAGGAGGGATGAGGGCTTTACTCTGTAGTCCACTGAACCTAAGAAAGAATGTGGACACCCCTTCAAATCAGTGGATTCGACTATTTCAGCCACACCCATTGCTGACAGGTGTATAAAATCGAGCAAACAGCCATGCAATCTCCATAGACAAACATTGGCAGTAGAATGCCTCACTGAAGAGCTCAGTGACTTTCAACGTGGCACCTTCATAGGATGTCACCTTTCCAACAAGTAAGATCGTCAAATTTCTGCCTTGCTAGAGCTGCTCCGGGTCAACTGTAAGTGCTGTTATTGTAAAGTGGAAATGTCTAGGAGCAACAACAGCTCAGCCGCGAAGTGGTAGACCACACAAGATCAAAGAACGGGACCAGCAATTGCTGAAGCTTGTTGTGCGTAAAAATCGTCTGTCCTCGGTTGCAACACTCACTACCGAGTTCCAAACTGCCTCTGGAAGCAACATCAGCACAATAACTGTTTGTTGGGAGCTTCATGAAAATAGTTTCCATGGCCAAGCAGCTGCACACAAGCCTAAGATCACCATGTGCAATGCCAAGCGTCGGCTGAATTGGTGTAAAGCTCGCCACTATTGGACTCTGTAGTAGTGGAAACGCGTTTTCTGGAGTGATGAATCACGCTTCACCATCTGGCAGTGAGACAGACTAATCTGGGTTTGGCGGATGCCAGGAGAACGCTACCTGCCCCAATGCAAAGTGCCAACTGTAAAGTTTGGTGGAGGAGAAATAATAGTCTGGGGTTGTGTTTCATGGTTCAAGCCCCTTAGTTCCAGTGAAGGGAAATCTTAACGCTGCAGCTTACAATGACATTCTAGACGATTCTGTGCTTCCAACTTTGTGGCAACAGTTTGGGAAAGACCCTTTACTGTTTTTAGTATGACAATGCCTCCGTGCACAAAGCGAAGTCATACAGAAATGGTTTTGTCGAGATTGGTGTGGAAGAACTTGACTGGCCTGCCAAGTGCCCCGACTTCAATCCTATCGAACACCTTTGGGATTAAATGGAACGCCGACTGCGAGCCAGGCCTAATCGCCCAACATCAGTGCCCGGCCCCACTAATGCTCTTGTGGCTGAATGGAAGTAAGTCCCTGCAGCAATGTTCCAACATCTAGTGGAAAGCCTTCCTAGAAGAATGGAGGCTGTTATATCAGCAAAGGGGGGACCAACTCCATATTAATGCCCAGGATTTTGGAATGAGATGTTAGACGAGCAGGTGTCCACATACACTACATGACTAAAAGTAACTCTCTCTTTCTCACACACACACACACACCACACACACACACACACACACACACACACACACACACACACACACACACACACACACACACACACACACACACACACACACACACACACACACACACACACACACACACACACACACACACACACACGGGCTCCGCTGGTCTGCTCTGCCATTTTAAACATTCAAACTCTGTCGTTAAATAAAGCATGAGAATGTGTGCTGCCAAAGGCAGGTTAGTTAGCCTACGCTCAGCATCGATCATCTCAACATCTGGATGGTGATGGGCTCAAGTGAATGCCGTGCATTATGCTCCACACAGCACTCCCATCAGTCAATCCAGATGTATTTAGTGGCTGGAATGTGATGTGAAGGAAATCTGATCTAATAAACTCAGCAAAAAAAGAAACGTCCTCTCACTGTCTACTGCATTTATTTTTAGCAAATTTAACATGTGTAAATATTTGCGTAAACATAACAAGATTCAACAACTGAGACATAAACTGAACAAGTTCCACAGACATGTGACTAACAGAAATTGAATTATGTGTCCCTGAACAAAGGGGGGGTCAAAATCAAAAGTAACAGTCAGTATCTGGTGAGGCCACCAGCTGCATTAAATACTGCAGTGCTGCTCCTCATGGACTGCACCAAATTTGCCAGTTCTTGCTATGAGATGTTACCCCACTCTTCCACCAAGGCACCTGCAAGTTCCCAGACATTTCTGGGGGGAATGGCCCTAGCCCTCACCCTCCGATCCAACAGGTCCCAGACGTTCTCAATGGGATTGAGATCCGGGCTCTTCGCTGGCCATGGCAGAACACTGACATTCCTGTCTTGCAGGAAATCACGTGCAGAACGAGCAGTATGGCTGGTGGCATTGTCATGCTGGAGGGTCATGTCAGGATGAGCTTGCAGGAAGGGTACCACATGAGGGAGGAGGATGTCTTCCCTTAACGCCCAGCGTTGAGATTGCCTGCAATGACAACAAGCTCAGTCCGATGATGCTGTGCCACACCGCCCCAGACCATGACGGACCCTCCACCTCCAAATCGATCCCGCTCCAGAGTACGGGCCTCGGTGTAACGCTCATTCCTTCAATGATAAACATGAATCCGACCATCACCCCTGGTGAGACAAAACCGTGACTCGTCAGTGAAGAGAACTTTTTGCCAGTCCTGTCTGGTCCAGCAACGGTGGGTTTGTGCCCATAGGCGACATTGTTGCCGGTGAAGTCTGGTGAGGACCTGCCTTTCAACAGGCCTACAAGCCCTCAGTCCAGCCTCTCTCAGCCTATTGCGGACAGTCTGAGCACTGATGGAGGGATTGTGCGTTCCTGGTGTAGAGAGCACTGAAAGGCCTCTTTAGTGTCCTAGGTTTTCATAACTCTGACCTTAATTACCTACCGTCTGTAAGCTGGTGCATGTTCATTAATTGTTTATGGTTCATTGAACAAGCATGGGAAACAGTGTCTAAACCCTTTACAATGAAGATCTGTGTAGTTATTTGGATTTTTACAAAATATCTTTGAAAGACAGGGTCCTGAAAAAGTGACATTTCTTTTTTTGCTGAGTTTATGTATTGGAGTGGACGAGGTGACATGAAAAAGATATCAACTGTAAAATGTTGAGGTGATCTACAACGTGCAGATAGACTAAGAGGGAGGAGCAGAGAGAGTCTCTCTCCTGTCGAACAGTATAGCCTAGACATGTAGTTAATATCAAGTTCTATATCAGTTTCTCTATGTTTCTCTTTGTCAAGCGTTTGCACAAGCATTAAATTACAGAGCTTTACTTGCTCGAAATCCTTCACGAAAAAAGTAGTTTTATGAGTTGGTGTTAGCAACAGGACAATGTTTCTCGGATTTCTTCTGTATGTTATGGGTGTGTTTAGAACCCTCTGTCTGTCCAATCACAGTTCCCCCTGTGGTGGAGGGAGGGGACGAGGTCACAGACACCACGGTCCTCATCAACAACCTCCTGGAGCTAGAGTGTCGTGCCACGGGAACACCTTCACCCATCTTCACGTAAGACCCATACACACACACTTAGACATGCATGAAGACACAGACAGACAGACAGACAGACAGACAGACAGACAGACAGCATCCTCTCTCTCACAAACACACTTTAATGATCTCTGTCTCTCTCTCTGTTCTATAGGTGGTTTAAGGACGGTCAGCCAGTCAGGCAGGGTGAGGGGGTGAGGGTCACGGCTAACGGCCGTCGGCTGGTCATCTCTCGGCCCCAGGTCTCAGACACGGCACGCTTCCAGTGTGTGGCAACCAATGAGGCCGGAGACCATAAGAGGGACTTCAATGTGGCTGTCCATGGTATACATACTGCTGTGATTTACCATTAGTATACAGTGCATTATGAAAGTATTCAGACCCCTTAACTTTTTCCACATTTTGTTACGTTACAGCCTTATTCTAAAATTGATTAACCTCCCTGGGCAAGGTGGGACGTTTGCGTCGCGTGGCGCGAAATACAAATACCTCAAACATGCTATAACTTCAATTTCTCAAACATATGACTATTTTACACCATTTTAAAGACAAGACTCTCGTTAATCTAACCACATTGTCCGATTTCAAAAAGGCTTTACAGCTAAAGCAAAACATTAGATTATGTCAGGAGAGTACCCTGCCAAAAATAATCACACAGCCAATTTCAAAGCAAGCATATATGTCACAAAAACCCAAACCACAGCTAAATGCAGCACTAACCTTTGATGATCTTCATCAGATGACACTCCTAGGACATTGTGTTATACAATACATGCATGTTTTGTTCAATCAAGTTCATATTTATATCAAAAACCAGCTTTTTACATTAGCATGTGATGTTCAGAACTAGCATACCCACCGCAAACTTCCGGTGAATTTACTAAATTACTCACGATTAACGTTCACAAAATACATAACAATTATTTTAAGAATTATAGATACAGAACTCCTTTATGCAATCGCGGTGTCAGATTTTAAAATAGCTTTTCGGCGAAAGCACATTTTGCAATATTCTGAGTACATACCCCGGCCATCACGGCTAGCTAATTTGACACCCACCAAGTTTGGCCCTCACCAAACTCAGATTTACTATAAGAAAAATTGGATTACCTTTGCTGTTCTTCGTCAGAATGCACTCCCAGGACTTCTACTTCAACAACAAATGTTGTTTTGGTTCCAAATAATCCATAGTTATATTCAAATACCTCCGTTTTGTTCGTGCGTTCAGCTCGGTATCCGAAGGGTGACGCGCGAGCGCATTTCGTGACAAAAAAATTCAAAATATTCCATTACCGTACTTCGAAGCATGTCAAATGCTGTTTAAAATCAATTTTTATGCTATTTTTCTCGTAAAATAGCGATAATATTCCGACCGGGCGACGTATTCATTCAAAGGCTGAAAGAAAAAAATGGAGAATTCACATGAACGCGCATCTCCAGTGTCACTGTTCTCAGCCTGACCACTCACAAAATCTCCTGCTGTTTTTTGCCCAGAGACAGGAGAGACGTCATTCCACTTCCTGGTGCCTTCTGAGAGCCAATGGAAGCCTTAGAAAATGTCACGTTACAGCAGAGATGCTGTATTTTCGATAGAGATGCCACAGAAGGAGAACAAATTGTCAGACAGGGCACTTCCTGTATGGAATCTTCTCAGGTTTTGGCCTGCCATATGAGTTCTGTTATACTCAAAGACACCATTTAAACAGTTTTAGAAACTTTAGAGTGTTTTCTATCCAAATCTACTAATTATATGCATATTCTCGTTTCTGGGCAAGAGTAGTAACCAGTTTAAATCGGGTACGTTTTTTATCCGGCCGTGCAAATACTGCCCCCTAGCCCCAACAGGTTAAATATATTTTTTCCCCCTCATCAATCTACACACAATACCCCATAATGACAAAGCAAAAACTGAAATGTCACATTTACATAAGTATTCAGACCCTTTACTCAGTACTTTGTTGAAGCACCTTTGGCAGCGATTACAGCCTCGAGTTTTCCTGTGTATGACGCTACAAGCTTGGCACACCTGTATTTAGGGAGTTTCTCCCATTCTTCTCTGCAGATTCTCTCAAGCATTGTCAGGTTGGATAGGGAGCATTGCTGCACAGCTATTTTCAGGTCCCTCCAGAGATGTTTGATTGGGTTCAAGTCTGGGCTCTGGCTGGGCCACTATTTTTTTCAAATTTAATCAAATCAAACTTTATTTGTCACATGCGCCGAATACAAGTGTAGACCTTACTGTGAAATGCTTACTTACAAGCCCTTAACCGACAGTGCAGTTCAAAAAGAGTTAAGAAAATATTTACCAATGTAAATAGTCCGGTGGCCATTTGATTAATTGTTCAGCAGTCTTATGGCTTGGGGGTAGAAGCCGTTAAGGAGCCTTTTGGTCCGAGACTTGGCACTCCGGTACCACTTGCCGTGCGGTTGCAGAGAGGACAGTCTATGACTTGGGTGACTGGAGTCTCTGACAATTTTTTGGGCTTTCCTCTGACACCGCCTGGGCTGTATGCACTTCCCTCTGTAGCGCCTTACAGTCAGATGACGAGCAGTTGCCATACCAGGCGATGATGCAACCGGTCAGGATGCTCTCGATGGTGCAGCTGTATAACTTTTTGAGGATCTGTGGACCCATGCCAAATCTTTTCAGTCTCCTGAAGGTGTTGTCGTGCCCTCTTCACGACTGTCTTGGTGTGTTTGGACAATGATAGTTCGTTGGTGATGTGGACACCAAGGAACTTGAAACTCTCGACCTGCTCCACTACAGCCCTGTCGATGTTAACCTCTCTGGGGTATGTGGGACGCTAGCGTTCCACCTGCGGGACACACTCGCCAACAGCCAGTGAAAGAGCAGGGCGCCAAATTCAAAACAACAAAAATCTCATAAATCAAATTTCTCAAACATACAACTATTATATCCCATTTTAAAGATACACTTCTCATTAATCCAACCACAGTGTCCGATTTCAAAAAGGCTTTACGGCGAAAGCATAACATTAGATTATGTTAGGATAGTGCCTAGACAAGAAAAACCACACAGCCATTTTCCAAGCAAGGAGAGGCGTCACAAAAACTAGAAATACAGCTAAAATTAATCACACTTCTCCTTAATGCAACCGTTGTGTCAGATTTCAAAAAAGTTTTACGGCAAAAGCACACTTTGCAATAATCTGAGTAGAGCGCTCAGCAACAACAACAACCAATACAGAAACCCGCCATATTGCGGAGCCAACAAAAGACAGAAATATCATTATAAATATTCACTTACCTTTGATGATCTTCATCGGAATGCACTCCCAGGAATCCCAGTTCCACAATACATTTTTGTTTTGTTTCAATAAAGTCCATCCTTTATGTCCAAATACCTCCTTTTTGTTTGCGCGTTCAGTCGAGTAATCCAAATGCACTGTGCTCGCGCAGTAAGTTCAGACGAAAAGTCAAATTTATTTTACAGTTTGTAGAAACATGTCAAACGATGTATAGCATCAATCTTTATGAGGTTTTTATCATAAATCTTTGATAATATTCCAACCGGACAATTCCATTGTCTTCAGAAATGAAAAAGAAAGCAGCTCCCGCTGACAGCCACGCGCATGATTTAGCTGATGGCAATCTGCCAGGCAGCTGGTGCCAACAGCTCTCATTCTCTTCCCAGTCACAATAGAAGCCTGAAACAACGTTCTAAAGACTGTTGATATCTAGTGGAAGCCTTAGGAAGTGCAAAATGACCCCACAGACACTGTAAATTGGATAGGCAATCACTTGAAAAACTACAAACCTCAGATTTCCCACTTCCTGGTTGGATTTTTTCTCAGGTTCTTGCCTGCCATATGAGTTCTGTTATACTCACAGACATCATTCAAACAGTGTTAGAAACTTCAGCGTGTTTTCTATCCAAATCTACTAATAATATGCATATCCTACCTTCTGGGCCTGAGTAGCAGGCAGTTTACTACGTGCATGCTTTTCATCCGGGCGCCAAAATACTGCCCCCTACACCGATGAAGTTAATGGGGTCCTGTTTGGCCCGCCTTTTCCTGTAGTCCACAATCACATTGTTTGTCTTGCTCATATTAAGGGAGAGATTGTTGTCCTGGCACCACACTGCCAGGTCTCTGACCTCCTCCCTATAGGCTGTCTCATCGTTGTCGGTGATCAGACCTACCTCTGTTGTGTCCTCAGCACACTTAATGATGGTGTTGGAGTCGTGTTTGGGAGTACAGGAGGGGACTAAGTGCACACCCCTGATGGGCCCCAGTGTTGAGGATCAGTGTGGCAGACGTGTTGTTGCATACCCGTTCCACCTGGGGGCGGCCTGTCAGGAAGTCCAGGATCCAGTTGCAGAGGAAGGTGTTTAGTCCCAGGGTCACTAGCTTAGTGATGAGCTTTCTGGGTTTTGTCTTGGCTGTGTGCTTGTTGTCGTTGTCCTGTTGGAAGGTGAACCTTTGTCCAAGTCTGAGGTCCTGAGTGCTCTGGAGCAGGTTTTCAGTAAGGATCTCTCTGTACTTTGCTTTGTTCATCTTTGCCTTGATCCTGACTAGTCTCCCAGTCAGGTTTCTTACAGACATGACACTTGGCATTCAGGCCAAAGAGTTCAATCTTGGTTTCATCAGGCCAGAGAATCTTGTTTCTCATGGTCTAAGAGTCCTTAGGTGCCTTTTGGCAAACTTCAAGCGGGCTGTCATGTGCCTTTTACTGAGGGGTGGCTTCCGTCTGGTCACTCTACCATAAAGGCCTGATTGGTGGAGTGCTGCAGAGATGGTTGTCCTTCTGGAAGGTTCTTCCATTTCCACAGAGGAACTCTAGAGCTCTGTCAGAGAGACCATCTGGTTCTTGGTCACCTCCCTGACCAAGACCCTTCTCCCATGTTGCTCAATTTGGCTGGGCGTCCAGCGCTAGGAAGAGTCTTCCAAACTTCTTCCATTTAAGAGTGATGGTGGCCACTGTGTTCTTGGGGACCTTCAATGCTGCAGGCATTTTGGTACCCTTCCCCAGATCTGTGCCTCGACACAATAGTCCCGGAGCTCTACGGACAATTCCTTTGACTTTATGGCTTGGTTTTTGCTCTGACATGCGCTGTCAACTGTGGGACCTTATGTAGACAGGTGTGTGCCTTTCCAAATCATGTCCAATCAATTGAATTTACCGCAGGTGGACTCCAATCAAGTTGTAGAGACATCTCAAGGATGATCAATGGAAACAGGATGGACCTGAGCTCAATTTCAAGTATCATAGAAAAGGTTCTGAGTACTTATGTAAATAACTTATTTATTTTTTATTTTTAATACATTTGCAAACATTTCTAAAAACGTGTTTTTGTCATTATGGGGTATTGTGTGTAGATTGCTGTATGTTGCTATATTGTTCATTTCACGATGTGATGTTGTTTAACTTTTCCTCTAAATGGAAGACTTGGGCTGAATATGTTATATTTTTTTCATGCAAATTCATGCTCTTTGATAATGTTGAATTCTGGTATGTATTTTCCTATAATTCTGGTATTTTCCTATAATTCTGGTATTTTCCTATAATTCTGGTATTTTCCTATAATTCTGGTATTTTCCTATAATTCTGGTATTTTCCTATGTGGAATCTGTTTTTCTCTTTGCCTCCCCAATATCCTCTCCATTTTCCTGGAATCACTCTCTGTTTTCTTTCTTCCACTCTTTTCTCCCCTTTCCTCTCTCACTCATTAATTTCTTTAACCTATCTCCTCTCTTTTCATCTCCCTCTCTTTCGCTCCAGTCCCTCCATCCATCCGCTCCACCGGTCCCTCTGAGAGGTCCGTGGTCCTCCACAAGCCCATCAGCCTCCAGTGTGTTCCCAGTGGCACCCCTATCCCCAGCATCACCTGGCTCAAAGATGGCCGCCCTGTGGACACCACCCAGGAGCACCTGAAGGTACAGGACATGACTCTATAATTCTACCTCCCCATTTGGCCATCTCTGATGCTATTGTTCTAGCTCCCCTCTTTGTTCAGGTTTATTATAATTCTAAGTCCCAGTTACAGTAATACTCTAGACATTATTGTTATTCTAAGTCCCAGTTACAATAATACTCTGGTCAGATGGACTTCATGTGTATGTTTCCGTGTTTCCGTAGCTGGAGTCGGCCGGTAGGACGCTGCATATCACGGAGGCCAGACTAGAGGATGCTGGGAGATATACATGTGTGGCAACGAACGCAGCAGGAGAGACCCAGCAACACATCCGTCTCAGTGTCCATGGTAATAGCAGACCCAAAACTCCCAAAACTCTCACTAGGTTTCTCTTCCTGTCTACCTCTCCTTTTCTATCCTTCTTCACCTCTTCCTCTTCCTCTTGCTCAGTGTCTCTCCTGCCCATCTCTTTCTTGTTCACTCTCTCCCTCTCTCTTTCACTCTTCTGTCTCCCTCTCCCACTCTCTCTCTGCGTCTGCTGTGTCTGCTACTAAACCATATTGTGCCATTCTACAGAGCCTCCAAGCGTCCCTTATTCTGGAGAGACCTTCAATGAGACCATCATAGCAGGCTACCCCATCCAGCTGGAGTGCAAGGCCACAGGGAGTCCAGTTCCTGGTAAGACCTCTCCAACCCTAACCCTTGACTTCTAATAAGTTATATTACAGCGAGGGAAAAAAGTATTTGATCCCCTGCTGATTTTGTATGTTTGCCCACTGACAAAGAAATTATCAGTCTATAATTTTAATGGTAGGTTTATTTCAACAGTAAGAGACAGAATAACAACCAAAAAATCCAAAACAATGCATGTCAAAAATGTTATAAATTGATTTGCATTTTAATGAGGGAAATAAGTATTTGACCCCCTCTCAATCAGAAAGATCTCTGGCTCCCAGGTGTCTTTTATACAGGTAACGAGCTGAGATTAGGAGCACACTCTTAAAGGGAGTGCTCCTAATCTCAGCTTGTTATCTGTATAAAAGACACCTGTCAACAGAAGCAATCACTCAATCAGATTCCAAACTCTCCTCCATGGCCAAGACCAAAGAGCTCTCCAAGGATGTCAGGGACAAGATTGTAGACCTACACAAGGCTGGAATGGGCTCCAAGACCATCGCCAAGCAGCTTGGTGAGAAGGTGACAACAGTTGGTGCGATTATTCGCAAATGGAAGAAACACAAAAGAACTGTCAATCTCCCTCGGCCTGGGGCTCCATGCAAGATCTCACCTCGTGGAGTTGCAATGATCATGACAACGGTGAGGAATCAGCCCAGAACTACACGGGAGGATCTTGTCAATGATCTCAAGGCAGCTTGGACCATAGTCACCAAGAAAACAATTGTTAACACACTACGCCGTGAAGGACTGAAATCCTGCAGTGCCCGCAGGGTCCCCCTGCTCAAGAAAGCACATATACATGCCCGTCTGAAGTTTTCCAATGAACATCTGAATGATTCAGAGGACAACTGGGTGAAAGTGTTGTGGTCAGATGAGACCAAAATTGAGCTCTTTGGCATCAACTCAACTCGCCGTGTTTGGAGGAGGAGGAATGCTGACCCCAAGAACACCATCCTCACCGTCAAACATGGAGGTGGAAACATTATGCTTTGGGGGTGTTTTTCTGCTAAGGGGACAAGACAGCTTCACCGCATCAAGGGGACGATGGATGGGGCCATGTACCGTCAAACCTTGGGTGAGAACCTTCTTCCCTCAGCCAGGGCATTGAAAATTGGTCGTGGAAAGGTATTCCAGCATGACAATGACCCAAAACACACAGCCAAGGCAACAAAGGAGTGGCTCAAGAAGAAGCACATTAAGGTCCTGGAGTGGCCTAGCCAGTTTCCAGACCTTAATCCCATAGAAAATCTGTGGAGGGAGCTGAAGGTTCGAGTTGCCAAACGTCAGCCTCGAAACCTTAATGACTTGGAGAAGATCTGCAAAGAGGAGTGGGACAAAATCCCTCCTGAGATATGTGCAAACCTGGTGGCCAACTACAAGAAACGTCTGACCTCTGTGATTGCCAACAAGGGTTTTGCCACCAAGTACTAAGTCATGTTTTGCAGAGGGGTCAAATACTTATTTCTCCCATTAAAATGCAAATCATTTAATAAAATTTTTGACATGCGTGTTTCTGGATTTTGTTGTTGTTATTCTGTCTCTCACTGTTCAAATAAACCTACCATTAAAATTATAGACTGATCATTTCTTTGTTAGTGGGCAAACGTACAAAATCAGCAGGGGATCAAATACTTTTTTCCCTCACTGTACTTACTACAATATAAAACCACATACCAATGTGCATAGACAAGATTTTTTATTTTCAAAACAGCAGGTGTTTCTCTAAAGATCTAATATCACAGGAATATTTTCACGAGCAAGCTGTTTTAACCAATTGCAAGCTTCTAAGGAAGACATTTTATTACAGGCAATTTATTTCACTTGCATCTATGCCCCCTTGGCAGAATGGTTATGTTGGCATGGGGATCTGTAGGCTAGTTTATGGATCAATGAGAGCAGCCTGTTGAGAACCAATAAAGCTTTTAGATTCAATATTTTATGGCAATATTTTATACTTTATTCAGTTCTTTATGGCAATATGTTATACTTTATTCAATACTGTATGGCAGTAAAGAAAACTGGATGGAGAACAACTGATAGAGGCTAGCTGTGTCTAAATACTGTGAAAACACTTACTTTCATCTGGTATCTGAGAAGAATTGAATAGGTCTTTAATATTATACACCCAAAGGTACACTAGACTGGAAGTTCCATACAGTATCTATCCATCATATTTATTTCACGCTGAGAGAAGCCAGATAAGCTTAACTTAAAGAATGAAGAAATAGGATAGATTTGATGAGCATCTGGACACAGTCTTACCTGTCTTTTCTTATCTGTGTCGATGCGGTCAGCCATTACCTGGTACAAGGACGGTCGCCCTCTAACCAGCGCAGCCGGGGTGACCATCCTGAAGCGCGGTCAGCTGCTGGAGATCGACCGCACTCAGCTGTCCGACGCCGGGCTGTACCGGTGTATAGCAGTCAACGTGGCCGGAACCTCAGAGCTCTCTCACAGGCTGCAGGTGTACGGTGAGTGAACGCTTGACCGCGTCCACATAAACTACTACGACCGCAGCATGACCACATTGTGTTGGTCAGATGTGTAAAGGAATGGATGATCAGGTTGGGTCAGTGCCCACCTGACAGATGCAGGTAATTAGTTACACACTGACAGACAAATAGAGATGCCTTTGGACCAGTCAGCCAGTAACATGTTGCTGTCTCGAGTCAAAGGGCTTTTGAGACTGGGGATGTCA
>NC_138300.1:50422500-50785000 GCF_965601325.2 Salmo salar
GTGGGGACATTTGGACTAGAGGTCGACCAATTAATCGGAATGGCCGATTAATTAGGGCCAATTTCAAGTTTTCATAACAATCGGTAATTGGCATTTTTGGACACCGATCATGGCCAATTACATTGCACTCCACGAGGAGACTGCGTGTCAGGCTGACTACCTGTTATGCGAGTGCAGCAAGGAGCCAAGGTAAGGTGCTAGCTAGCATTAAACGTATCTTATAAAAAACAATCAATCTTAACATAATCACTAGTTAACTACACATGGTTGATGATATTACTAGTTTATCTAGCTTGTCCTGCGTTGCATATAATCGATGCGGTGCCTGTTAATTTCTCATTGAATCACAGCCTAATTCGCCAAACAGGTGATTTAACAAGCGCATTCGAGAAAAAAGCACTGTCGTTGCACCAATGTGTACCTAACTATAAACATCAACGCCTTTCTTAAAATCAATACACAAGTATATATTTTTAAACCTGCATATTTAGTTAATATTGCCTGCTAACATAAATTTATTTTAACTAGGGAAATTGTGTCACTTATCTTGCGTTCTGTGCAACAGAGTCAGGGTATATGCAGCAGTTTGGGCCGCCTGGCTCATTGCGAACTGTGAAGACTATTTCTTCCTAACAAAGACAGCCAACTTCGCCAAACGGGGGATGATTTAACAAAAGCGCATTTGCGAAAAAAAGCACAATCATTGCACGAATGTACCTAACCATAAACATCAATGCCTTTCTTAAAATCAGTACACAGAAGTATATATTTTTAAACCTGCATATTTAGTTAAAAGAAATTCATGTTAGCAGGCAATATTAAACGAAGAAATTTTTTTCACTTCTCTTGCGTTCATTGCATGCAGAGTCAGGGTATATGCAATGTAACAGGAATATTTAGACTTATGGATGCCACCCGTTAGATAAAATATGGAATGGTTCCGTATTTCACTGAAAGAATAAACGTTTTATTTTCGAAATTATAGTTTCCAGATTTCACCATATTAATGACCTAAGGCTCGTATTTCTTTGTGTTATTATGTTATAATTGAGTCTATGCTTTGATATTTGATAGAGCAGTCTGATTGAGCGGTGGTAGGCAGCAGCAGGCTCGTAAGCATTCATTCAAACAACACTTTCGTGCGTTTGCCAGCAGCTCTTCGCTGTGCTTCAAGCATTGAGCAGTTTATGACTTCAAACCTATCAACTCCCGAGATTAGGCTGGTGTAACCGATGTGAAATGGCTAGCTAGTTAGCGGGGTGCGCGCTAATAGCGTTTCAAACGTCACTCGCTCTGAGACTTGTAGTTGTTCCCCTTGCTCTGCAAGGGCCGCGGCTTTTGTGGAGCGATGGGTAACGATGCTTCGAGGGTGGCTGTTGTCGATGTGTTCCTGGTTCGAGCCCAGGTAGGGGCGAGGAGAGGGACGGAAGCTATACTGTTACACTGGCAATACTAAAGTGCCTATAAGAACATCCAATAGTCAAAGGTATATGAAATACAAATGGTATAGAGAGAAATAGTCCTATAATTCCTATAATAACTACAACCTAAAACTTCTTACCTGGGAATATTGAAGACTCATGTTAAAAGGAACCACCAGCTTTCATATGTTCTCATGTTCTGAGCAAGGAACTTAAACGTTAGCTTTTTTACATGGCACATATTGCACTTTTACTTCCTTCTCCAACACTTTGGTTTTGCATTATTTAAACCAAATTGAACATGTTTCATTATTTATTTGAGGCTAAATTGATTTGATTGATGTATTATATTAAGTTAAAATAAAAGTGTTCATTCAGAATTGTTGTAATTGTCATTATTACAAATAAATAAATAAATAAAATAAAAAAAATCTGCCAATTAATCGGTACCGACATTTTTTTGGTCCTCCAATAATCGGTATCGGTATCGGCGTTGAAAAATCATAATCGGCCGACCTCTAATTTGGACATTTGGTCCCCACAAGAAAAATTGCTATTTTAGGCTTAGGGGTTAGGTTTAGGGTTACAGTTAGGGTTAGGTTGAGATTTAGGGTTAGGGGTTAGGGAAAATAGGATTTTGAATGGAATCAATTGTTTGGTCTCCACAAGGATAGTAAAATAAATGTGTGTGTTAATGTGTGTCTTAATATACATGTATGTACATCCTTTCTCCAGTCCCCCCCAGTATCAGTGGTCAGACCCAGGTCCCAGAGAATGTGAGTGTGGTGGTGAACAACCCTGTGGCTCTGACCTGTGAGGCCTCCGGCATCCCTCTTCCTGCTATCACCTGGCTGAAGGACGGACGGCCAATCAGAGCCTCCAGCTCTGTCCGCGTCCTCTCAGGTTAGCTCCCCATTCGGTCTGGCTTGTGTGACATCAAATTGGTGAAGATGGCTAAGATGGCTGTCGTTGACGTGTATCCTTACAACCGTCTGTTGCTATGACAACGCTTTGTATCCTTATCCCCCTCATTTCCTTTGTGCTTAATGTCAGGTCACATGGTCAGGAATAAAGGTCCTTCTAGTTAAGTGGGCAAGGGAAGTAGACGAGGAAAGGAACCCATGATTGAGAAGTACAGGAATAATCAGGGCCTACTAATACAACAATAGTCTCTGGTACTATCTAGCCACATAGTCTGACTCTCTGTGGAGTCACGTTGATCAATCTGTCTCCCAGCTGCAGTTGAAAGGCCAAACAGTTGCACTACATCAACTGTAATAAGCAGTAATGTGATCAGTAGGATGAAGGCCAACCCCAACAGAGCTGCAGACGAGGCGGTGTGTAGAAAGACAAACCTCTGGGAGAGGCAGGAGTTTTTGTTGTTGAACGCTTTAACAAGCTGCTCTCTTTGTGCTTCCAAAGACAACAGTCAGCGGTCCTGACTGCAGCTAGACTCAGGCCACGTCCCAACTGGCACCCTGTTCCCTAGATAGTTTACTACTTTTGACCAGGGCTCTTGTTAAAAATAGTGCACTCGATCGGGAACAGGGTTGCAGTTGGGACGAACCCCCGACCTCCTGAAGTTATGGTAGTCACTTTACCTCAGTCACTTCCTTTACCGTCCTAACTCACTCTAATACAAACACAGCCTAGCCTCAAACATGGACCCGCGGTCTGACCAGCGGTCACACACATCAACCGCAGCCTGACCACCTTTTCAGTCTAGAGGATGTGAGGAAAGGGGATATGGCGGTTGTGATTGTGGTCAGCCAGGGAAATGGATTTGTGTAGAGGTGATTACTGGTTCAAACTCTGTGGGGTGTGGTCAGTAATTCTCCACTGAAGCAGGCAAACCAGTTAACATGATATTCATTAATTGCACGTTCAGCTGTAAATTTAAGAAAAACGATCTAAAAAAAAAAGGCACATATTTGAAAAAAAAGACAGCTATAAAAATAATGATTTAATCCTAGCATAAAAATTAGGATTTAATCATACCATAAAAATTATGATTTAATCTTACCATAAAAATTAATAATCTCAGTCCTCTTCTAAGAGCCACATCCGTCTGGGACAATTGTCTACTTGAAATCAGAGAACATTGTGCTACTTGTCCTCTGGGATGGATCTGATGTGCTCCTTGAAGTTGGTGTGTGTGTGTGTGTGTGTGTGTGTGTGTGTGTGTGTGTGTGTGTGTGTGTGTGTGTGTGTGTGTGTGTGTGTGTGTGTGTGTGTGTGTGTGTGTGTGTGTGTGTGTGTGTGTGTGTGTGGAACTGTTTTCTGTGTCCAGATAATAAGTGTTGTTTTTGAAGTAAAAAAAGAGAGAAAATAGGAACTGATCTGAGTTCATCTGTTTGAGTGGGTGTGTTTGAACAGCTGTGGCTTGGTCAGTGTATCCTGTTTCACACAGCTAAATTGATTTTTAGTGCCCCAGAAAGCAGACTGCATGGAAGCCACAATTGTGATGTTGTGAGAGGGAGCATTTTGTCTGTTTGCACCTCTTTAGGCTCCAAGCTGTCCCAAATTGCACCATATTCCCTATGTAAAGTAGTGCATTATGTAGGGAATATTTTACCATTTGGGACGTAGAATAAATATTGACTTTAGATTAAGTTTTGAAAAGGACCAATCAAAGACACAGTGATTATTTAGAGACTTGAGCTCAAGTATTGACATGTTTGTCAGGAGGGCGGAGCCTTCGTCTGATGCACGCAGCAGTGGAGGATGCTGGGAGATACAGCTGCATTGTGTCCAACACGGCCGGAGAGGAGAGGAAGAACTTTGACCTGGACATCCTGGGTAATGACGTCAATGACCTTTATCCATTTGCCTTTGACCTGAGAGAGAAATATGTATTTCAGTATGTCACTGGTGGATTTTGTGATAGTGAGAATACCTGATAACCACTATTGGATGGACTTAACATGAACAACCAGTTTGAACGCAATGAAGCCTTCATTATCCCATTATATGGCCTACATAGATGGTTGAGGGCTGAGGGTTGGTACAGTAGTTGGTCTGTACAGTAGTTGTATTGCTCTTAACTCTTTCCATATATGTCCTCTTCCAGTCCCCCCTAGCATTGTGGATGAAGGCACGGTGCAGGATGCCAAGGTCAAGGAGAAACACAACGTGACACTGACCTGTGAGGTCGCAGGTCAGTGACATCATGGCAACACAACTCCACAATGACTAAAGTCTGAACATATCTCAATCCAAAATAGACTATTTTACAGTTCATACATACTGTAACAGGAAATGATTTCACCATCCCGACGGTCGCTAAGATAACCTATTATTAACCGTTAACTAGGTAACCCAGTGCCGGAGATCACCTGGCTGAAGGACGGACAGTCGTTAGGGACAGACAGACGTCACCAGGTGTTGTCTCACGGACGGTACCTCCAGATATCTGGTGCCCAGGTGGATGACACGGGCAGGTACAGCTGCCTGGCACACAACAGAGCAGGAGACCGCAGCAGACACTTCAACCTCAATGTACTGGGTAGGAGGACAACTACTCTCTCAGTATATTTTATTTACGTATGTATCCTTTATTTATACTGCTATAAAAAAATACCATTGAGATCACATTTTCAGAGGGTTTGTAGGAGGCTTCTCTCGCTAAGTCACCGAGCCTGTGAAATCTGTCATACTTTATTTCCATTTTGAAACCATTGCGTGACATGCTAAAGCTTCACAAGATGTTATCACTTTGTCATTGCTGTGTTTAAGATAAGAGGTGCTGTAGTATATAAGGTTTACCCCGGTGATTTATCCTATGCATCCACCATCACCTTATCAAAAAAGCCCCACTAGCTTCACTGACCAAGAGTCTGAATCCCCTCTCCTCTCACCCCCCAGTATCTCCCACCATCGTGGGCTCGGGTCCCGAGGGTTCGGCTGAAGAGCTGACGGTCACCCTGAGCAGCCCCACGTCTCTGGTGTGTGAGGTGCAGTCCTACCCCCCTGCCATCATCACATGGCTCAAGGAAGGGACGCCGTTCGAGTCCAGCCACAACGTCCGAGTGCTGCCAGGTGGGCGGACCCTGCAGATCCTGAACGCCAAGGAGGAGGATGCTGGGAGGTACACCTGTGTGGCCACTAATGAGGCTGGAGACAGCCTGAAGAACTACGAGGTCAAAGTTTACAGTGAGTGACGAAAACGTTTTGAAAGATGGGAGTGAGATAGGGAGGTACTACCTTAACTTGTCCAATAAGGACACATCATTTTTTTGCCATGATCTGTAACTATCTGTGTGGCTGTGATATCTGTGACTGTATAATGTATGTAACTGTAACTCTCCTTTCTTCCTCTCCTCCTGTCCTCTCCTGCAGTTCCTCCCCAAATCAATAAGAATGATGTCCCAGGTGAGGGGCTGGCCCCCAAGGAGATCAAGATAAAGGTCAACAACACTCTGACCCTGGAGTGTGAGGCTCAGGCCATCCCTACACCCTCACTGCAATGGTACAAAGACGGACAGGTCAGCACTTTACCTGTACACACACTCTACACTCTCTCGCGCTCTCTCTCTCTCACTCTTTTTTCTCCTCTCTCTCTCCTCTCTTTCCTCTCTCTCTCCTCTCTCACTCCTTCTCTCTTTCTCTCTCTCTCTCCTCTCTCTTTCTCTCTCTGTCTCTCTCCTCTCCCCTCTCTCCTCTCTCTTTCTCTCTCCTCTCTCTTCTGTCCTCTCTCCTCCCTCTTTTTCTCTCTCCTCTCTCTCTTCTCTCCTCTCTCTTTCTCTCTCTTTCTCTCTCCTCTCTCTATCTCTTTCACACACACACACTGACCACGCATCCTTCTACAACCAACCCTGATATTCCTCTGTTCCCCAGGTGCTGAGGGCAGATGACCATGTGACAATTAATGCCAACGGTCGTATTGTCAGGATCAAACATGCTCAGGTGTCCGACACTGGACGCTACACCTGCGTAGCAACCAACATCGCCGGGGAGGACGAGAAGGACTTTGATATAAATATACAAGGTGAACTGCGTTCCCATTACTTGTGCTGTCGGACTCTACTATGAAGTCTTAGCAGAGGCTGCCATCTAGTGGTAGCAGATAGTATGTTGGCTCATAAACTTGAGGAGAGTTGTAGCTAGTACAGTCTAGCAGGTTATAAAGAATTTGGCTTATCTCATTCTTGCTTCATAACAGTATTCTGTCTTAAAATCGGGAATTCCTGGAGTTTCCCAGGTGTAGCCTGTCTAGGCTATATGCCTGTCTAGGCTATGTATTATTGGAACTGGCGGATAAACTTAACACTAAATAGACACTTTTTAACTATACATGTCACAATTTCAGACGTAACAATGCACAAACAGTCTATTTTCTGGCAATTTATCCTCTCAATTTATTAGCATTGCTTCGCGCAGACCAAAAAATAGACTTGCTTTCTAATTTGAAGTGCATGACGCAGTTGACGGCATTGACACTCGCAGCCCGCCTGTTTTCTCTCATTCACTACCATACATTCTAATTCCAGCGTGTACACGCTCGTTCACGCGTAAACAAAAACACTTTTCGATTTGATTTGGGCTTTAGTCTTAGCAGAGGCTGTCCTCTAGTGGTAGGTGACAGTATTTAATCAGAAGCTGTAAATCTTAGCAGAGGCTGTCCTCTAGTGGTAGGTGACAGTATTTAATCAGAAGCTGTAAATCTTAGCAGAGGCTGTCCTCTAGTGGTAGGTGACAGTATTTAATCAGAAGCTGTAAATCTTAGCAGAGGCTGTCCTCTAGTGGTAGGTGACAGTATTTAATCAGAAGCTGTAAATCTTAACAGAGGCTGCCCTCTAGTGGTAGGTGACAGTATTTAATCAGAAGCTGTAAATCTTAGCAGAGGCTGTCCTCTAGTGGTAGGTGACAGTATTTAATCAGAAGCTGTAAATCTTAACAGAGGCTGCCCTCTAGTGGTAGGTGACAGTATTTAATCAGAAGCTGTAAATCTTAGCAGAGGCTGCCCTCTAGTGGTAGGTGACAGTATTTAATCAGAAGCTGTAAATCTTAACAGAGGCTGCCCTCTAGTGGTAGGTGACAGTATTTAATCAGAAGCTGTAAATCTTAGCAGAGGCTGCCCTCTAGTGGTAGCTGACAGTATTTAATTACATCCTGAACATTGACTGTCGTAGCTGTCATCAAAATAACCCTAACTCTCTTTTTCTCTCTCCGTCTCTCTCTCTCTGTCTCTCTCTCTCCTCTTCAGTCCCTCCTAGTTTCCAGCGTCCCGGGGGGGTAGGAGATACCACCTCGACACCAGGCACTGGGGGAGATGTTAAGGATGTGGTACTAAACAACCCTATCTCTCTGTACTGTGAGACCAACGCTGTTCCCCCGCCCACACTCACCTGGTACAAAGATGGACGCACAATGGCCTCCAACGAAAACGTGCTCATCATGCCTGGTGAGGAGAGGACCTACAGTGCTGTGAAAAAGTATTCTTAATTTTCTTTACTTTTACATATTTTTTATACTGAATCAGGTCTTGAACCAAAATCTAATATTTGATGAAGGGAACCTGAGTGAACAAATAACACAGCAGTTGCATACTTATTTAATTTATTTCATAAACAAGGTTATGCAACACCTCATGCACCTGTGTGAAAAAGTAATTGCCACCTTGCACTCAATAACTGGTTGTGCCACCTTTAGCTGCAATGACTCCAACCAAACACTTCCTGTAGTTGTTGATTTGTCTCTCACATCGCTGTGGAGAAATGTTTGTCCACTCTTTCAAGCATAAACTGCCCGTTTCATGTCCTGCCACAACATCTCAATTGCTATGATGTCTGGACTTTGACTAGGCCATTCCAAAACTTCACATTTTTTGCTTTTTAGTCATTTTCATGTAGACTTGATTGTGTGTTTTGGAGGCAAAATTCCTCCACAGCAACGTCAGAGACAGATCAACAACTACAGGAAGTGTTTGGTTGGAGTCATTGCAGCTAAAGGTGGCACAACCAGTTATTGAGTGTAAGGGGGCAATTACTTTCTCATGCAAGGGCATTGAGTGTTGCATAACTTTGTTAATTATTAAATAAAAGTATATATTTTTTTGTAATTTGTAAACTCAGGTTCACTTCATCTAATATTAGGTTCTGATAACATTCAGTATCAAAAATATGCAAAAATAGAGAAAATCAGAAAGGGGGCAAACACTTTTTCATGGCACTGTATGTGTGTGTGTGCTTGCATGCACGGATGTGTGTGTGTGTGTGACTCTGACTGTGACTACCTCTGCAGGTGGGCGAGTGCTGCAGATCCCCAGGGCTCAGGCTGAGGATTCTGGGAGGTATACATGCTTGGCGGTGAACGAGGCGGGAGAGGACTCCATCCAGTATGACGTCAGAGTGCTGGGTGAGTAGAAGGGGAAAACACCACATATCTAAACTGAGCTGGCCTGGGTCGTGAGTAGAGGGGAAAACACCACATATCTAAACTGAGCTGACCTGGGTCAAAAGTATATGTCAAATCATTTCAAATACTATTTGGAATCCCAGGTACAAACTGACTGTGTGTGTGTTGAACCCCAGTACCCCCCTCAATCCGCGGGGCGGACCGTGACCTACCTGAGGAGGTGGTGATCCAGGTCAATAAGACCACAGTGTTGGAGTGTCAAGTGGACGGAAGTCCCACCCCTAAAATCACCTGGCTGAAGGACAGTCAGCCAATAAACCCTAAAGGACCCCACAGACTGCTGTCCAATGGACGCTCCCTGCAGGTGACTGGACTATGCTGTAAAAAGGGCTTAATAAAATGTATTTGATTGATTGATTGATTAACGGATTGATTGATGATTGATGGATTGATTTATTGATTGAAAAGAGAAAGAGGTGCTATAGGGTTGGGAAAGGCTGGGGATTATATGAGGGGAGGAAGCTCAGTGAGAGACTGAAGGCTCAGGCCTTATGTACAGTAACGTCAGCCAGCTGTCTGTCTCTTCTTCAGGTGGTGAATGCCCAGGTGACAGACACGGGCCACTATGTGTGTGTGGCTGATAACCTGGCGGGAAGCGCAGAGAAATCCTTCAATCTCAACGTCCATGGTGAGTCAGAACAGAGTTTTTATTGTGTTTTAATCTATGTTTACCAGCCTCATCTCTCTGGTATCTTCATTAATATGGATGGGTGGGGGGGTTGATGGATGGAGGGATGGATAGGTGTGGGGATTGATAGATGGATGGATGGATTGACTGATATATTGATAGCCAGTTTGTCTGTTTTCTCTCTCCTCCAGTCCCCCCCACCATAGTGGGAGCTAGCCCAGAGAACGTGACGGTGGTGGTGAATAACTTTGTGTCTCTGACTTGTGAGGCTACCGGGTTCCCCCCTCCCTCTCTGAGCTGGGTCAAAGACAGGGGTCCTGTACAGGCCAACACCAACGCACTCATCATGCCAGGTAACAGATACACATTTTAAATACTTTATTTGATTCCACAAATCACATTACAAATCACATTGCTTTCGCAGCAGCTAATGGGGATCCTAATAAAATACCAAATCACAGTCGAGAAGGATTCAAACATTTCAAAAGACACGGATATCTGGACACTTTTGTAGAAAGCACCTTCTTCTCCAGACAGCTAGGCTGCCCACAGCAGCTGACACACAGCAGTACCTTGCTAGCTGCTTTGCCTTCGTCTGAAGGCCTGCGTACTGTCAGCCTACGTTCATGGCTGAGACTTCCAAATATCAGCACTACAAATTTGCTCTGATAACCAAGGCTGTTCAGGAGTGATACGGGCTGGTATTTCAATAACTTGGCAGCAACAAAAAGTCAAAAGAGTAGCCCACCTCCTAAATAAGCCCTTCCCTCTGACCTCCCCCCACCTCCTAAATAAGCCCCTCCCCTGGCCTCCTTCCACCTCCTAAATAAGCCCCTCCCCCCGGCCTCCTTCCACCTCCTAAATAAGCCCCACCTCCTAAATAAGCCCCTCCCTCCAGCCTCCCCCCACTTCCTAATTAAGCCCCTCCCTCTGGCCTTCCCCCACCTCCTAAATAAACCCCTCACCCTGGCCTCCCCCCACCTCCTAAATAAACCCCTCACCCTGGCCTCCCCCCACCTCCTAAATAAACCCCTCACCCTGGCCTCCCCCCACTTCCTAATTAAGCCCCTCCCTCTGGCCTTCCCCCACCTCCTAAATAAACCCCTCCCCCTGGCATACCCCACCTCCTAAATAAGCCCCTCCCTCTGGCCTCCCTGCACCTCCTAAATAAACCCCTCCCTCTGGCCTCCCTGCACCTCCTAAATAAACCCCTCCCTCTGGCCTCCCCCCACCTCCTAAATAAGCCCCTCCCTCTGGCGTCCCCCCACCTCCTAAATAAGCCAAAAGTCAGTTTGTTGGCAACACTGGAGGGAAAATGCACATTTAGTTTTTTGCAGATTTTTGAATATTCACATGAAAATCTGTCGCAAATTGGATGGAAACCTAGCTAATAATAACAATAAAAATAATCAAGTCAAAAATAACAAGTAATAGAAGATAAATAAGAGGTAGTATGCATTGTAATAATGGACTGGATATGCAAATATAAAGCTGGTAGTGGATTGGGCACACGTTGTATCCTAATCTCTATTTATCTCTCTCTTTTCTGTTTTCTCTCTCTCTCCCTCCCCAATCCCTTCCCCCCTCTCTCTCTCCCTCCCAATCCCTTCCTTTCTCTCTCTCCCTCCCCAATCCCTTCCCCTCTCTCTCTCTCCCTCCCAATCCCTTCCTCTCTCTCTCTCCCTCCCCAATCCCTTCCCCTCTCTCTCTCCCTCCCAATCCCTTCCCCTCTCTCTCTCCCTCCCAATCCCTTCCCCTCTCTCTCTGCCTCCCCAATCCCTTCCCCTCTCTCTCTCTCTGCCTCCCCAATCCCTTCCCCTCTCTCTCTCTCTCCCTCCCCAATCCCTTCCCCTCTTTCGCTCTCCCTCCCCAATCCCTTCCCCTCTCTCTCTCTCCCTCCCCAATCCCTTCCTCTCTCTCCCTCCCCAATCCCTTCCCCTCTCTCTCCCTCCCCAATCCCTTTCTCTCTCTCTCTCTCTCTCTCTCCCCCCGAATCCCTTCCTCTCTCTCTCTCTCCCTCCCCAATCCCTTCCCCTCTCTTTCCCTCCCCAATCTCTTCCTCTCTCTCTCTCCCTCCCCAATCCCTTCCTCTCTCTCTCTCTCTCCCTCCCCAATCCCTTCCTCTCTCTCTCTCTCCCTCCCCAATCCCTTCCTCTCTCTCCCTCCCCAAACCCTCTCTCTCTCTCTCCCCCGAATCCCTTCCTCTCTCTCTCTCTCTCTCCCTTCCCAATCCCGTCCTCTCTCTCTCCCTCCCCAATCCATTTCTCTCTCTCTCTCCCCCGAATCCCTTCCTCTCTCTCTCTCCCTCCCTCCCTCCCAATCCCTTCCTCTCTCGCCCTCCCCAATTCCTTCCTTCCTTTCTCTCTGTCTCTCTCTCTATTCCCAATCCCTTCCTCTCTCTCCCCAATCCCTTCCTCTCTCTCCCCAATCCCTTCCTCTCTCTCTCCAGGTGGACGCACCCTGCAGATTCTGAGGGCTAAGATGTCTGACGGGGGGAAGTACAGCTGTGTAGCCATGAACCCCGCTGGAGAGGCCAGGAAACTCCTCCACCTCACTGTGTTTGGTCAGTACCTGCAGCAGGACAGAACAGACATCACTACATACACTACTGGACTGCTCTTTGACCCCTTGTGTCTCCTTCTCATATCCTTCTTCCTTCCCCTGTCTTCCATATACGGCTTCTGTCCACTCTATTACAAAAATATTGCTCTCACCCCTGCCTCTCCCCTGGCCCTCCCCCAGTCCCTCCCAGTATCAGAGACAGCAGTGGGGACTCTCCTGTGGTGGTGAGTGTGCGTGTGGGCAACTCAGTGACTCTGGAGTGTGAGTCCAACGCTGTGCCCCCTCCCACCATCACCTGGTACAAGAACGGTCGGATGGTGACAGAGTCTGCCAACCTCCGCATCCTGGCACAGGGACAGATGCTGGAGCTGAAAGGGGCAGAGGTGAGAGACACAGAGGGGGAGTTCTGAACCTAGCGATAGGGGTGGGGTTAGGGGAAGGGAAGCGATGCGATGCGATGCGATGCGATTGGATGGGGTTAGTCCTCTTTGTGAACTCATCTCTATTTTGTGACCTCATTTCTATTTTGCCAAGTAAAGTTAAACAGCACTAGTTAACACTACAGTAGTTGAATATATTATAGAGTTCTATTGAAAGTTGTTATACTGATCCATCCCCTGTCCGTCCTCTGTGTTCCTAGGTGTCTGACACTGGCCAGTACGTCTGCAAGGCCACCAACGTTGCCGGACAGGTGGACAAGAACTTCCACCTCAACATCTACGGTAAGATCATATTCTAGAAACTCAGACTTGAGACACTCAAAAAATCTCATTCTGATCACTGAGGATAAAAACGAGGAGATGGAGAAGAGAGACATATCTGAGTCTTAGTCAAACTGACCTGACTGTAAATCTCTGTCCCTCCATGCCCAGTGCCCCCCAGTATAGACGGTCCAGTGGAGGAGAAGATAGTGGAGACCATCAGCAACCCTGTCACCTTTGCCTGTGACGCCACGGGCATCCCCCCTCCCAGTCTCATCTGGCTCAAGAACGGTCGGACCATAGGTAAGCAGCACCCACAGTCATATCACTTATTATTGTCTTATTTACTATCTCAAACTTCCATTGTCCTCCCAAGATTGACTGGAAAGTAGTAAAGTGACAGTATTCTTTTCTCAGAGAACTCAGAGTCTCTGGAGCTGCACATCCTGTCTGGAGGCAGTAAGCTGCAGATCGCCCGCTCCCAGCTCTCAGACTCTGGCACCTACACCTGTATGGCTTCCAACGTGGAGGGCAAGGCTCGAAAGAGTTACCACCTCACCATACAAGGTAAATGTACATTATCATTGAGGTTACCCTTCAAGTTACTCTGATATCCTCTCTGGGCTAGGTGGGACGTTTGCGTCCCACCCTAGTCAACAGCCAGTGGAATCCCGTGGCGCGATATTCAAATACCTTAGAAATGCTATTACTTCAATTTCTCAAACATATGACTATTTTACACCATTTTAAAGACAAGACTCTCGTTAATCTAACCACACTGTCCGATTTCAAAAAGGCTTTACAACGAAAGCAAAACATTAGATTATGTCAGCAGAGTACCCAGCCAGAAATAATCAGACACCCATTTTTCAAGCTAGCATATAATGTCACAAAAACCAAAACCACAGCTAAATGCAGCACTAACCTTTGATGATCTTCATCAGATGACACTCCTAGGACATTATGTTATACAATACATGCATGTTTTGTTCAATCAAGTTCATATTTATATCAAAAACCAGCTTTTTACATTAGCATGTGACTAGCATGTGACTAGCATTCCCACCGAACACTTCCGGTGAATTTACTAAATTACTCACGATAAACGTTCACAAAAAACATAACAATTATTTTAAGAATTATAGATACAGAACTCCTTTATGCAATCGCTATGTCCGATTTTAAAATAGCTTTTCGGTGAAAGCACATTTTGCAATATTCTGAGTAGATAGCCCGGCCATCACAGGCTAGCTATTTTGACACCCACCAAGTTTGGTACTCACCAAACTCAGATTTACTATAAGAAAAATTGGATTACCTTTGCTGTTCTTCGTCAGAATGCACTTTCAGGACTTCTACTTCAATAACACATATTGGTTTGGTTCCAAATAATCCATAGTTATATTCAAATAGCGGCGTTTTGTTCGTGCGTTCAAGACACTATCCGAAGGGTAAAGAAGGGTGACGCGCCTGGCGCGTTTCGTGACAAAAAAATTCAAAATATTCCATTACCGTACTTCGAAGCATGTCAAACGCTGTTTAAAATCCATTTTTATGGGATTTTTCTCGTAAAAAAGCGATAATATTCCGACCGGGAGTCGTTGTTTTCGTTCAAAGACTGAAAATGTAAACATGGAGTCGTCTCGTGGACGCGCACGCCAGTCTCATTGTTCTCAGATCGACCACTTACCAAATGCGCTACTGTTTTTCAGCCATGGGCTGCAAAGTCATCATTCAACGTTCTGGCGCCTTCTGAGAGCCTATGGGAGCGTTAGAAAATGTCACGTTACAGCAGAGATCCCCTGTTTTGGATAGAGATGATCAAGAAGGCCAAGAAATGGTCAGAGAGGGCGCTTCCTGTTTGGAATCTTCTCAGGTTTTGGCCTGCCAAATGAGTTCTGTTATACTCACAGACACCATTCAAACAGTTTTAGAAACTTTAGGGTGTTTTCTATCCAAATCAAACAATTATATGCATATTCTAGTTACTGGGCAGGAGCAGTAACCAGATTAAATCGGGTACGTTTTTTATCCGGCCGTGCAAATACTGCCCCCTATCCCCAACAGGTTAACTCCATAAAAATATACAGTACAATGTTCAGTAAAGTGAATTTAACCTGGACAGAATATATATACCAGTGGAGGCTGCTGAGAGGAGGACGGCTCATAATAATGGCTGGAACGGAGCGAATGGTACCATTTGATACCATTCCTCTGATTTCGCTCCAGCCATTACCACGTGCCTGTCCTCCCCAATTTAGGTGCCACCAACCTCCTGTCATATATATATACACTACCGTTCAAAAGTTTAGAAATGTCCTTGTTTTTGAAAGAAAAGCAATTTTTTTGTCCATTAAAATACCGTCAAATTGATCAGAAATACAGTGTTGTAAATGACTATTGTAGCTGGAAACGGGTGATGATTTTATGGAATATCTACATAAGTGTACAGAGGCCCATTATCAGCAACCATCACTCCTGTGTTCAAATGGCATGTTTTGTTAGCTAATCCAAGTTTAACATTTTAAAAGGCTAATTGATCATTAGAAAACCCTTTTGCAATTATGTTAGCACAGCTGAAAACAGTTGGCCTTCTTTAGACGAGTTGAGTATCTGGAGTATTAGCATTTGTGGGTTCGATTACAGGCTCAAAATTGCCAGAAAGAAATGTCTTTCTTCTGAAACTCGTCAGTCTATTCTTCTTCTGAGAAATGAAGGCTATTCCATGCAAGAAATTGCCAAGAAACTGAAGATCTCGTACAACATTATGTAATACTACCTTCACAGAACAGCGAAAACTGGCTCTAACCAGAATAGAAAGAGAAGTGGGAGGCCCCGGTGCACAACTGAGCAAGAGGACAAGTACATTAGAGTGTCTAGTTTGAGAAACAGATGCCTCACATGTCCTCAACTGGCAGCTTCATTAAATAGTACCCGCAAAACACCAGTCACAACGTCAACAGTGAAGAGGCAACGCCGGGATGCTGGCTTCTAGGCAGAGTTCCTCTGTCCAGTGTCTGTGTTCTTTTGCCCATCTTAATCTTTTCTTTTTATTGGCCAGTCTGAGATATGGCTTTTTCTTTGCAACTCTGCCTAGAAGGCCAGCATCCCGGAGTCGCCTCTTCACTGTTGATGTTGAGACTGGTGTTTGTGCCAAGAGTGTGCAAAGCTGTCATCAAGGCAAAGGGTGCCTACTTTGAAGAATCTAAATTAAAATAAAACATTTTGATTTGATTAACACTTTTTTGGTTACTACATGATTCCATATGTGTTATTTCATAGTTTTGGTGTCTTCACTATTATTCTACAATGTAAAAAATAGTAAAAAATAAAGAAAAACCCTTGAATGAGTAGGTGACTGGTACTGGATATATACTAGTTTGTTCTGAATGAACAATGATCTGATTGGCTGTGCCTTGATTAGCTGTGCTCTGTGTTAGTTCCTGATCTGATTGGCTGTGCTCTCTCTCAGTCCCTCCCAGCATCTCAGGTTCAGAGATGCCCAGTGAGGTGGGGGTGCTGCTGAATGACAGCATCCAGCTGGTGTGTCGCTCTCAGGGAACCCCGCCCCCCTCCATCCAGTGGCTGAAGGATGGCAAGGCCCTCAAAACAGGATCCAGGGGACTCAGGTACACATCAACCCCCGCCCCCTAGAACCTAGCTCCTAGCCCCTATCTCCTAGCCACTTAGGAGTTCTGAGAGGACTGGATAAGAGTATCAAAATGGCTAATATTGGACGAGCCTATCCAAGGAAAGGTGGAGCTACTCTGAGATTGAAAGGACCTGGACAGAGGAACTGTCATGACATCCATGGGGTTTCTGATATTTCTCTATATTAATATTAATGGTTTGTTTGCATCCTCATTCTATCCAGGATCAGTCTAGATGGCAGCACTCTGACTGTGTCTGGAGCTCACACCTCTGACAGTGGGAAGTACACCTGTGTAGCCACCAACAAGGCTGGAGAAGAGGACCGCATATTCAACCTCAATGTCTATGGTGAGTTTAACTCTCTCAGCCTCTCTCTTCCATGCATGTATTCCTTACTTTATGAATGAAGAGTTTTAAATGTATCTCCCTCTCTCCCTCCTTTCTTCTTTCCATCTTCTGTCCTCTTTCGTTGTGTGTGTGTGTGTGTGTGTGTGTGTGTGTGTGTGTGTGTGTGTGTGTGTGTGTGTGTGTGTGTGTGTGTGTGTGTGTGTGTGTGTGTGTGTGTGTGTGTGTCCATAGTGCCTCCTGTGATCAAGGGGAACAGTGATACGGCTGTGGATTTGACCACCGTTCTAGACAGCTCCATCAACATAGAGTGTGTTGCCATGGGCTCCCCTCCACCTCAGCTCAACTGGCTGAAGAACGGACTGCCTCTCCCTGTCTCCTCACAGATACGCCTGCTCTCTGCCGGACAGGTGCTCAGGTAGGTCTGGGGTCGAGGGGTTATATATCGGATTCTGTATGGAATGTCTTTCAATGTACATATATAAAGGCAAGAGCAATGTATTTAAAACTGTTACATGAATATTGCTTTATTCTGTATACTGTTTAAAATGTGTTGTACTGTATGTCACACAGTAGTTTGACCTTTTACTGCAGTGGGATAAATCAGGGTCACACAGTGTTTCTGGGAAGTCTTAAACAAATCAACTTAGAAACAAAAGTATACACCTCACACACATGGTTATGGGCTTAAACAAAAGAAGACACCTGTACCATGTCAGATATAGAGATGAAATGTATTACATTTTGAGTTTGCAACCAAATACTGCACTTTATATACATCACAAAAGACTGAAATATAACAAAATTGTTTGACGTAGAAACACTGGATTTTCTGCGGGTTTTTTGAAATAATGATTATTAATTATGAAATTATGTAAAATATTTATAACATTCCACCTATGAGGTCACTAGGTCAGACTGCAGGAAAGGGCTACTATTTCATTCCATTCTGCCTCTCTGGCAGGATTAATGTGTTGTTCAATTCTGTCTCTCTGTCAAGATTAATGTGTTGTTCAATTCTGTCTCTCTGTCAAGATTAATGTGTTGTTCAATTCTGTCTCTCTGTCAAGATGAATGTGTTGTTCAATTCTGTCTCTGTCAAGATTAATGTGTTGTTCAATTCTGTCTCTCTGTCAAGATTAATGTGTTGTTCAATTCTGTCTCTCTGTCAAGATTAATGTGTTGTTCAATTCTGCCTCTCTGTCAGGATTCATGTGTAGCTCCAATCTGCCTCTCTGTCAGGATTAATGTGTTGTTCAATTCTGTCTCTCTGTCAGGTTTAATGTGTTGTTCAATTCTGCCTCTCTGTCAGGATTAATGTGTTGTTCAATTCTGCCTCTGTCAGGATTGCGAGGGCTCAAGTCTCAGACGGCGGCACCTTTACCTGTGTGGCGTCCAACAGGGCTGGTGTGGACAACAGGCACTACAACCTACAGGTTCACGGTGAGTTCAACACAAAACATTAATAACAGTATACAAAATCTCACAATAACCCCCACCCCAACTCCAAAACCCTCACTAACCCAATACTGACCTGCTTTTGTAATATATGACCTTGTCATGTGGCCCAGCTGCTAGATGAGTTAGATCAACACTGTGATGTTATCTGCCCTTGCAGTTCCTCCCAACCTGGACGGGGCGGGCAGTAAGGAGGACGTGACGGTGGTGAGAGGGAACCTGGCCTCCCTACTATGTATAGCTGATGGAACTCCAAGCCCCTCCATGTCCTGGCTGAGAGAGGGGGAGGCCCTGGTCCCTGGACCCCACATCAAGCTGCTCAGTGTGGGCACCACGGTACAGATCATCCAGGCCAGGGTGGAGGATACGGGACGCTACACCTGTGTGGCAAGAAACAGCGCTGGCCAAGCCAGCCGACACTTCCATCTCAAAGTACTGGGTGAGTGGGTGAACATATACAGTACCAGTCAAACGTTTGGCCACACTTACTCATTCAAGGGTTTTTCTTTATTTTTACTATTTTCTACATTGTAGAATACTAGTGAAGACATCCACACTATGAATTAACACATATGGAATCAAGTAGTAACCAAAAAAGTGTTAAACAAATCAAAATATATTTGAGATTTGAGATTCTTCAAAGTAGCCACCCTTTGCCTTGATGACAGCTTTGCACACTCTTGGCATTCTCTCAACCAGCTTCATGAGGTAGTCACCTGGAATGCATTTCAATTAACAGGTGTGCCTTGTTAAAAGTTAATTTGTGGAATTTCTTTCCTTCTTACTGCATTTCAGCCAATCAGTTGTGTTGTGACACTGTAGGGGTGGTATAGGGGTGGTATACACTGTAGGGGTGGTATACAGAAGATAGCCCTATTTGGTAAAAGACCAAGTCCATATTATGGCAAGAACAGCTCAAATAAACAAAGAGAAACAACAGTCCATCATTAATTTAAGACAATTAAGGTCAGTCAATACGGAAAATTTCAAGAACGTTCTTCAAGTGCAGTCGCAACAATCATCAAGCGCTATGATGAAACTGGCTCTCATGAGGACCGCCACAGGAAAAGAGGACCCAGAGTTAATTAGCGTTAACTGCACCTCAGATTGCAGCCCAAATAAATGCTTCACAGAGTTCAAGAAACAGACACATCTCAACATCAACTGTTCAGAGGAGACTGTGTTAATCACATTGCTGCAAAGAAACCACTACTAAAGGACACCAATATGAAGAAGAGACTTGCTTGGGCCAAGAAACACGAGCAATGGACAATAGACCGGTGGAAATCTGTCCATTGGTCTGATGAGTCCAAATTTGAGATTTTTAGTTCCAACCGCTGTGTCTTTGTGAGACGCAGTGTAGGTGAACGGATGATCTCTGCATGTGTGGTTCCCACCGTCAAGCATGGAGGAGGAGGTATGATGGTGTAGGAGTGCTTTGGTGCTGACACTGTCTGTGATTTATTTAGAATTCAAGGCACTCTTAACCTCTTGGGGCTAGGTGGGACGCTAGCGTGCCACCCGTGGTGCACTCCATCAACAGCAGGTGCATTTCAAGAGCGGCAAATTTGAATCCAAATAAATGTCAAAATTCAAATTTTTCAAAAATACAACTATGTTACACCATTTGAAAGATAAACATCTCCTTAATCTAACCACGTTTTACGATTTCAAAAAGGTTTTACGGCGAAAGCATAAATTTAGAGTATGTTAGGACAGTACATTTACAAGAGTTGTGTGTAATGTTTTGTCAAGTCAAAGACAGGGTCACCAAAACCATAAAACCAGCTAAAATGATGCACTAACCTTTTACAATCTCCATCAGATGACACTCCTAGGACATTATGTTAGACAATGCATGCATTTTTAGTTCTATCAAGTTCATATTTATATACAAAAACAGCGTTTTACTATGGCATTGATGTTGAGGAAATCGTTTCCCTCCAATAACCGGCAGTCAAGTCAGCGTCAGAAATTAAATAATTAAAATTAGAAAACATTGGTAAAATATTATATTGTCATTTAAAGAATTATAGATTTACATCTCTTGAACGCAATCAACTTGCCAGATTTAAAAATAACCTTACTGGGAAATCACACTTTGCAATAATCTGAGCACTGTGCCCAGAAAAATACGCGTTGCGATACAGACTAGACGTCATGTTGGGGAGATCTAAAATCGAAAATACTATGTAAATAATCCATTACCTTTGATTCTCTTCATCAGATGTCACTTCCAGGTATCACAGGTCCATAACGAATGTAGTTTTGTTCAAAAAAGCTCATCATTTATGTCCAAAAATCTCCGTCTCGTTAGCACATGATGTAAGCCAGCCGGACTTCTCGTCATGAACGAGGGGAAAAAATATATTTCCGTTCGTTCAAACATGTCAAACGTTGTATAGCATAAATCATTAGGGCCTTTTTTAACCAGAACATGAATAATATTCAAGGTGGACGAATGCATACTCTTTTATAACGTATTGGAACGAGGGTACCCAACATGAACTAGCGCGCCAGGTGTCTAATGGGACATCACCGTTCCATGGCTCTTGTTCGGTCAGATCTCCCTCCAGAAGACTCAAAACACTTTGTAAAGGCTGGTGACATCTAGTGGAAGCAATAGGAAGTGCCAAAATATTCCTAAACCCCTGTGTTTTTCAATGGGATAGGTTTAAAGTCAATACAACACATCAGGTATCCACTTCCTGTCAGAAAATGTCTCAGGGTTTTGCCTGCCAAATGAGTTCTGTTATACTCACAGACACCATTCAAACAGTTTTGGAAACTTTAGAGTGTTTTCTATCCATATATAATAAGTATATGCATATTCTAGTTACTGGGTAGGATTAGTAACCAGATTAAATCGGGTACATTTTTTTTATCCAGACGTGCAAATGCTGCCCCCTAGACCCAACAGGTTAACCAGCCAGCTCACAAGTGCTCACCATATGTTGGAACTCCTTCAAGACTGTTGGAAAAGCATTCCTCATGAAGCTGGTTGAGAGAATGCCAAAAGTGTGCAAATCTGTCATCAAGGCAAATGGTGGCTACTTTGAAGAACCTCAAATATAAAATATATTTTGATTTGTTTAACACTTTATTGGTTACTACATGATTCCATATGTGTTATTTCATGGTGTTGATGTCCACTATTATTCTACAATGTAGAAAAAATTAAATAAAGAAAGAAAAACCCTTGAATGAGTAGGTGTCCAAACCTTTGACTGGTACTGCATGTGTGTATGTCTGTATATATGTACTGTCCTGTCTGTCTGTCTGTCTGTCTGTCTGTCTGTCTGTCTGTCTGTCTGTCTGTCTGTCTGTCTGTCTGTCTGTCTGTCTGTCTGTCTGTCTGTCTGTCTGTCTGTCTGTCTGTCTGTCTGTCTGTCTGTCTGTCTGTAAGAAAGAAAGATGACCCCACTCTCAGTATATAGTGCACCCACAGAAATGTTTTGGCTCCAATAGACTTCATCATGTAATACCCAGTCCTCTCTGCGTGTGTGCGTGCGTGGGCTGGGCATTACATGATGAAGTCTATTGGAGCCAAAACATTTCTGTGGGTGCACTATATACTGAGAGTGGGGTCATCTTTCTTTCTTAAAGACAGACAGACAGACAGACAGACAGACAGACAGACAGACAGACAGACAGACAGACAGACAGACAGACAGACAGACAGACAGACAGACAGACAGACAGACAGACAGACAGACAGACAGACAGACAGACAGACAGACAGACAGACAAACACACACAAACAGACAGATGACTAAAATGTAAAATGCCTCTCTCAGACCCCCCTCGTATCAACGGTTCGGGCATGGCAGCAGAGGTGTCTGTGGTAGTGAACCATGTTCTGGAGCTGCTGTGTGAAGCCACAGGTATCCCCGCCCCCACCCTCACCTGGATGAAGGACGGACGGCCGCTTCCCCAGACAGACAGCCTGCGCGTCCTCAGAGGAGGGGAGGTGCTCAGGATCTCCTCCCCACAGGTGAGAGGGAGGGACAGGGATGGACCTAAAAAAACAAGAAGGGACTGTTCAGGAGTAGTGAGGTTTGAGGGCGTAATCTGATTGTAGGAAAGAGCTCTCTTTTTTTTCCCAATATCAATTTTGTCTTATTTCTCACACATGACTTCTCTTTCGCCCCCCAGCTGGAGGACACAGGGAGGTACACCTGTCTGGCCAACAGTCCTGCAGGAGACGACGATAAAGAGTTCCTGGTCCGCGTGCATGGTGGGTAATGAAGTTATATCGTGTATGTGACCTGACCAGGGCATACTACTGGACCTAATAATGACTTGTTGCTTTTTAATGTAACATGTTATTTCATGTTCTAAGTGTTTCGTTGTGATATCTTCCCAGTTCCCCCTAACATCGCTGGGGAGAGCACGCCACAGAATGTGTCAGTGCTGCAGAACAGACAGGTGACTCTGGAGTGCAAGTCAGACGCTGTCCCTCCCCCAGCACTCACATGGCTCAAAGACAGCAAGCCACTCCAGGTAAATAACACACCTGTCCTCTGTGTGTGTGTGTGTGTGTGTGTGTGTGTGTGTGTGTGTGTGTGTGTGTGTGTGTGTGTGTGTGTGTGTGTGTGTGTGTGTGTGTGTGTGTGTGTGTGTGTGTGTGTGTGTGTGTGTGTGTGTGTGTGTGTGTGTACAGGGCTTTTTGACACAGGCCTGATATCCCTCCCCTCTCTCCGTAGGCCTCCCCTCGTGTGCGCGTACTGTCCAATGCGCGTTACCTCCAGATCAACATGGCTGAGCTGGGGGATGGAGCTCAGTATACCTGTGTAGCCAGCAACATCGCTGGCAAGACCACACGACAGTTCAACCTGGCTGTTAATGGTACAGAACTCAGAGAGAGTCAGTGACAATGACATCATTATCCTATTGAATATGGCTGGTCCTGTGCTTAGAGCCTCTAAAGAATAGTAGTGGGACCTAAGATCTCTCTCTGTGTGTGTGTGTGTGTGTGTGTGTGTGTGTGTGTGTGTGTGTGTGTGTGTGTGTGTGTCTCTTCAGTTGCTCCCACCATAGCAGAGGGCCCTCTGACTGTAACAGTCCACATAGACCAGCCTGTGGTGTTGGAGTGTATCGTGAGTGGAGTGCCCGCCCCCCGCGTCACCTGGAGGAAACATGGAGCCATACTGGCAGGAACCAACCCCAGGTCAGACCACGTCGCACACTGATGATGCCGTTACATGTTATATGAAGTGTTGAATGCTGTTGTTTTATCCAATCAGCGTCCAGTTTTCAAACTACCCTGTTTATAATATACTGGTATGTTATACGCAGGGTTTGTGTCAGACACTCAACATTGAAGATACATGGCAAAAATACAAGTTTTAGGACTAGGATATGATATTTACAATGAGACATTATCCTAAATGTGTGTCCACACACCCGTCCTGCACAGGTACATGTTTGCTGAGGACGGCTCGCTCCACGTCCCCTCAGCTCAGGTGACTGATACAGGACGGTATCTGTGTATGGCCACCAACCAGGCTGGGACACAACGCAAGAGAGTCGACCTGCAGGTCCACGGTGAGAAGAAGGCTCAGCCTCTCACACACACACACACACACATTTAATGAATTAATTTCACGCCTATCCATTGTGTTCTAGTTCCCCCCTCTATCTCCCGTGGTCCCACCAACATAACCGTGACAGTGAACGTTCAGACTACCCTCTCCTGCGAGGCTACGGGCATCCCCAAGCCCACGGTCAGCTGGACCAAGAACGGTCAAACACTCAACACAGACCACAACCAGAATATGTACAGGTTGAAACAGGTTTTTTCCTCTCTCTCTATTTCTTACCTCTTGTTGCTCCCGTCTCGTAATACTCTGAGATCAGTTCTTAGATTGACAGAAAGTTCTCAGAACCCCAAAACACGGTCTGAAGCTTCCGTTCCCTCTTTGTGGTCTCCAGGTTACTGTCGTCAGGTTCTCTGGTTGTCATAGCCCCCACAGTGGAGGACACAGCTGAGTATGAGTGTGTGGTGTCTAACGAGGCGGGGAAGGAGGCCAGAGCCATTCAGCTCACTGTCCAGGGTGAGTACTTACAGTACGGGAGACCATCTGAACACAGCCTGGTGTTATTTACATGTTTTTTTCAATGTTGGCTTGGAATGTCATTTTAATGACAGTAGAGTCAGCTTATTTCAATGGTTCTGATTGATTTCTTTTCTGTATTTTCAAGCTGACTTCCTAAATGGACATCTTCAATAGCACTGAAGTCCAGTTTGGTAAAAGCAGTCTCTTCCTCTGCAGTTCCTCCCTCCATAGCGGATGAAGCCACAGAGCTGGTGGTGACCAGACTGTCCCCGCTGGTGATTGGCTGTACTGCGTCAGGAGTCCCAGAGCCCATACTGCACTGGAGTAAAGATGGAATGAAACTCCCCAAGGAGGGGAACGGTTACAGCATCCTGTCCTCAGGTTAGACTGTTCACTATTATAGATAATACTGCTGGGTGTTGAGAGGAGGAGAAGGGCCACAACATCCTGGTTAGACTGTTATTACTACTGGGAGCTGGGTTCTGTTATTACTACTGGGAGCTGGGTTCTGTTATTAGTACTGGGAGCTGAGTTCTGTTATTACTACTGGGAGCTGGGTTCTGTTATTATTACTGGGAGCTGGGTTCTGTTATTACTACTGGGAGCTGGGTTCTGTTATTACTACTGGGAGCTGGGTTCTGTTATTAGTACTGGGAGCTGGGTTCTGTTATTACTACTGGGAGCTGGGTTCTGTTATTACTACTGGGAGCTGGGTTCTGTTATTACTACTGGGAGATGGGTTCTGTTATTACTACTGGGAGCTGGGTTCTGTTATTACTACTGGGAGCTGGGTTCTGTTATTACTACTGGGAGATGGGTTCTGTTATTACTACTGGGAGATGGGTTCTGTTATTACTACTGGGAGCTGGGTTCTGTTATTACTACTGGGAGCTGGGTTCTGTTATTACTACTGGGAGCTGGGTTCTGTTATTAGTACTGGGAGCTGGGTTCTGTTATTACTACTGGGAGCTGGGTTCTGTTATTACTACTGGGAGCTGGGTTCTGTTATTATTACTGGGAGATGGGTTCTGTTATTACTACTGGGAGCTGGGTTCTGTTATTACTACTGGGAGCTGGGTTCTGTTATTACTACTGGGAGTTGGGTTCTGTTATTACTACTGGGAGCTGGGTTCTGTTATTAGTACTGGGAGCTGGGTTCTGTTATTACTACTGGGAGATGGGTTCTGTTATTACTACTGGGAGCTGGGTTCTGTTATTACTACTGGGAGCTGGGTTCTGTTATTAGTACTGGGAGCTGGGTTCCGTTATTACTACTGGGAGCTGGGTTCCGTTATTACTACTGGGAGCTGGGTTCTGTTATAACTACTGGGAGCTGGGTTCTGTTATTACTACTGGGAGCTGGGTTCTGTTATTACTACTGGGAGCTGGGTTCTGTTATTAGTACTGGGAGCTGGGTTCTGTTATTAGTACTGGGAGCTGGGTTCTGCTATTACTACTGGGAGCTGGGTTCTGTTATTAATACTGGGAGCTGGGTTCTGTTATTACTACTGGGAGCTGGGTTCTGTTATAACTACTGGGAGCTGGGTTCTGTTATTACTACTGGGAGATGGGTTCTGTTATTACTACTGGGAGCTGGGTTCTGTTATTACTACTGGGAGCTGGGTTCTGTTATTAATACTGGGAGCTGGGTTCTGTTATTACTACTGGGAGCTGGGTTCTGTTATTACTACTGGGAGCTGGGTTCTGTTATTACTACTGGGAGCTGGGTTCTGTTATTACTACTGGGAGATGGGTTCTGTTATTACTACTGGGAGCTGGGTTCTGTTATTACTACTGGGAGCTGGGTTCTGTTATTAATACTGGGAGCTGGGTTCTGTTATTACTACTGGGAGCTGGGTTCTGTTATTAATACTGGGAGCTGGGTTCTGTTATTACTACTGGGAGCTGGGTTCTGTTATTACTACTGGGAGCTGGGTTCTGTTATTAGTACTGGGAGCTGGGTTCTGTTATTACTACTGGGAGCTGGGTTCTGTAATTATTACTGGGAGCTGGGTTCTGTTATTAGTACTGGGAGCTGGGTTCTGTTATAACTACTGGGAGCTGGGTTCTGTTATAACTACTGGGAGATGGGTTCTGTTATTACTACTGGGAGCTGGGTTCTGTTATTACTACTGGGAGCTGGGTTCTGTTATTACTACTGGGAGCTGGGTTCTGTTATTACTACTGGGAGCTGGGTTCTGTTATTACTACTGGGAGCTGGGTTCTGTTATTACTACTGGGAGCTGGGTTCTGTTATTACTACTGGGAGCTGGGTTCTGTTATTACTACTGGGAGCTGGGTTCTGTTATTAGTACTGGGAGTTGGGTTCTGTTATTAGTACTGGGAGCTGGATTCTGTTATTACTACTGGGAGCTGGGTTTTGTTATTACTACTGGGAGCTGGGTTCTGTTATTACTACTGGGAGCTGGGTTCTGTTATAACTACTGGGAGCTGGATTCTGTTATTACTACTGGGAGCTGGGTTCTGTTATTACTACTGGGAGCTGGGTTCTGTTATTGGTCATGGGAGCTGGGTTGTGTTATTACTACTGGGAGCTGGGTTCTGTTATTAATACTGGGAGCTGGGTTCTGTTATTACTACTGGGAGCTGGGTTCTGTTATTACTACTGGGAGCTGGGTTCTGTTATTACTACTGGGAGCTGGGTTCTGTTATTAATACTGGGAGCTGGGTTCTGTTATTACTACTGGGAGCTGGGTTCTGTTATTACTACTGGGAGCTGGGTTCTGTTATTAATACTGGGAGCTGGGTTCTGTTATTACTACTGGGAGCTGGGTTCTGTTATTATTACTGGGAGCTGGGTTCTGTTATTACTACTGGGAGCTGGGTTCTGTTATTACTACTGGGAGCTGGGTTCTGTTATTAGTACTGGGAGCTGGGTTCTGTTATTACTACTGGGAGCTGGGTTCTGTTATTACTACTGGGAGCTGGGTTCTGTTATTACTACTGGGAGATGGGTTCTGTTATTACTACTGGGAGCTGGGTTCTGTTATAACTACTGGGAGCTGGGTTCTGTTATTACTACTGGGAGCTGGGTTCTGTTATTAATACTGGGAGCTGGGTTCTGTTATTACTACTGGCAGCTGGGTTCTGTTATTAGTCCTGGGAGCTGGGTTCTGTAATTACTACTGGGAGCTGGGTTCTGTTATTATTACTGGGAGCTGGGTTCTGTTATTAGTACTGGGAGCTGGGTTCTGTTATAACTACTGGGAGCTGGGTTCTGTTATAACTACTGGGAGCTGGGTTCTGTTATAACTTCTGGGAGCTGGGTTCTGTTATTACTACTGGGAGCTGGGTTCTGTTATTAGTACTGGGAGCTGAGTTCTGTTATTACTACTGGGAGCTGGGTTCTGTTATAACTACTGGGAGCTGGGTTCTGTTATTGGTCATGGGAGCTGGGTTCTGTTATTACTACTGGGAGCTGGGTTCTGTTATTAGTACTGGGAGCTGGGTTCTGTTCTTAGTACTGGGAGCTGGGTTCTGTTATTACTACTGGGAGCTGGGTTCTGTTATTGGTCATGGGAGCTGGGTTCTGTTATTACTACTGGGAGCTGGGTTCTGTTATTACTACTGGGAGCTGGGTTCTGTTATTACTACTGGGAGCTGGGTTCTGTTATTAATACTGGGAGCTGGGTTCTGTTATTACTACTGGGAGCTGGGTTATGTTATTAGTCCTGGGAGCTGGGTTCTGTTATTACTACTGGGAGCTGGGTTCTGTTATTACTACTGGGAGCTGGGTTCTGTTATTAGTACTGGGAGCTGGGTTCTGTTATTAGTACTGGGAGCTGGGTTCTGTTATTACTACTGGGAGCTGGGTTCTGTTATTACTACTGGGAGCTGGGTTCTGTTATTACTACTGGGAGCTGGGTTCTGTTATTACTACTGGGAGCTGGGTTCTGTTATTAGTACTGGGAGCTGGGTTCTGTTATTAGTACTGGGAGCTGGGTTCTGTTATTACTACTGGGAGTTGGGTTCTGTTATTACTACTGGGAGCTGGGTTCTGTTATTACTACTGGGAGCTGGGTTCTGTTATTACTACTGGGAGCTGGGTTCTGTTATTACTACTGGGAGCTGGGTTCTGTTATTACTACTGGGAGCTGAGTTCTGTTATAACTACTGGGAGCTGGGTTCTGTTATTACTACTGGGAGCTGGGTTCTGTTATTACTACTGGGAGCTGGGTTCTGTTATTACTACTGGGAGCTGGGTTCTGTTATTACTACTGGGAGCTGGGTTCTGTTATTACTACTGGGAGCTGAGTTCTGTTATAACTACTGGGAGCTGGGTTCTGTTATTACTACTGGGAGCTGGGTTCTGTTATTACTACTGGGAGCTGGGTTCTGTTATTACTACTGGGAGCTGGGTTCTGTTATTACTACTGGGAGCTGGGTTCTGTTATTATTACTGGGAGCTGGGTTCTGTTATTACTACTGGGAGCTGGGTTCTGTTATTAGTACTGGGAGCTGGGTTCTGTTATTAATACTGGGAGCTGGGTTCTGTTATTACTACTGGGAGCTGGGTTCTGTTATTACTACTGGGAGCTGGGTTCTGTTATTAGTACTGGGAGCTGGGTTCTGTTATTACTACTGGGAGCTGGGTTCTGTTATTACTACTGGGAGCTGGGTTCTGTTATTACTACTGGGAGCTGAGTTCTGTTATAACTACTGGGAGCTGGGTTCTGTTATTACTACTGGGAGCTGGGTTCTGTTATTACTACTGGGAGCTGGGTTCTGTTATTACTACTGGGAGCTGGGTTCTGTTATTATTACTGGGAGCTGGGTTCTGTTATTACTACTGGGAGCTGGGTTCTGTTATTACTACTGGGAGCTGGGTTCTGTTATTACTACTGGGAGCTGGGTTCTGTTATTACTACTGGGAGCTGGGTTCTGTTATTACTACTGGGAGCTGGGTTCTGTTATTACTACGGGGAGCTGGGTTCTGTTATTACTACTGGGAGCTGGGTTCTGTTATTAGTACTGGGAGCTGGGTTCTGTTATTACTACTGGGAGCTTGGTTCTGTTATTAGTACTGGGAGCTGGGTTCTGTTACTACTACTGGGAGCTCTATAGAGGTGGGCAGTGTCCCAAAATGGCATCCTACTTCCTATATGTTGCGCTTTTTTTGACCAGGGCCCATAGGCTGACATTTGTGAATCAAACGTGGCAATTTATCTGTCAGCTGTTGACCAGGTTTTAAGTCCCAGTTGGACTACTCCTTGAATTCACTGCAGTACAGTGGCCACACTACGGGTATTCATGACCACTGTGTTGTAGTTCAACTCTTCTATCTGTGTTCCATGTGATGTGTGTCCACTCTAGGTGCAGTAGAGATCACATCTTCTGAGCTGAGTCACTCTGGTCGTTATTCCTGTGTGGCCAAGAATGCTGCAGGCTCCGCCCATCGCCATGTCCAGCTCACTGTAGAGGGTAAGGACCAAGTCCGCCAAGCCTTTATAGAGATGTATTTGTTTTTTCTGACACACAGCTATGGCACACACAAAGTCATTTTTTCTGCGGTTCCTCTTTCATTCCCTTTCTCTTTCATTCTTTCTCTCTGTCTCTATCTGTCTATCTCTCTGTCTATCTCTCTCTCTCTGTCTGTCTCTCTGTCTCTTTCTCTGTCTCTCTGTCTCTCTGTCTCTCTGTCTCTCTCTCTCTCTCTCTCTCTCTCTCTCTCTCTCTCTCTGTCTCTCTCTCTCTCTCTGTCTCTCTCTCTCTCTCTCTCTCTCTCTCTCTCTCTGTCTCTCTCTCTCTCTCTCTCTCTCTCTCTCTGTCTCTCTCCAGAGGTGCCAGTGATCCAGGTCCACCCCTCCACTATGGATGTGATCGTTAACAACCCCATCACCCTCCCCTGCAGAGCTACTGGCTCCCCTCTTCCCACCATCACCTGGCAGAAAGAGGGCATCAACATCCCCAGCACCGGTAGGCTGGCAGCACTGTGTCTGCTTTTCTTTCTGCCTGTCTGCCTTTCTGCCTGTCTATCTGTGTCCTAGTTTAACCTTGTCTGTTTGTGTCTGTTTTATATTGTTGCAAACCCTGCTTCTCTCCCACTAGGAGGTGTCTTCACCGTGCTGCCTAACGGTGGGCTGCAGATCTCCAGGGCTGCTGTGGTAGACTCAGGAACATATATGTGTGTGGCCCAGAACCCTGCTGGCACTGCTCTGGGCAAGACCAAACTCAGAGTACAAGGTGGGCCCAAAACTATCACCACTTTTCTATTCTCATGAAATGTTCACCTTCATTTCCGTCTTTCTTCTTAACCTGATGAGGACAGACGTTCCGCTAGCGGAACCCCGTTCCGCCTGCGGACCCCCTAGCCAACAGCCAATGGCATCGCACGGCGCGAAATACAAAACCAACTAAAATACCACAATTCAATTTTCTCAAACAATCAACTATTTTACACCATTTTAAAGATAAGACTCTCGTTAATCTAACCACATTGTCCGATTTCAAAAAGGCTTTACAGCGAAAGCAAAACATTAGATTATGTTAGGAGAGTACATAGACACAAATAATCACACAGCCATTTTCCAAGCAACCATATATGTCACATAAACCCAAACCACAGCTAAATGCAGCACTAACCTTTGATGATCTTCATCAGATGACACTCCTAGGACATTATGTTATACAATACATGCATGTTTTGTTCAATCAAGTTCATATTTATATCAAAAACCAGCTTTTTACATTAGCATGTGATGTTCAGAACTAGCATACCCACCGAAAACTTCCAGTGAATTTACTAAATTACTCATGATAAACGTTCAAAAAATACATAACAATTATTTTAAAAATTATAGATGCAGAACTCCTTTATGCAATCGCGGTGTCAGATTTTAAAATAGCTTTTCGGCGAAAGCACATTTTGCAATATTCTGAGTACATAGCTCGGCCATCACGGCTAGCTATTTTGACACCCACCAAGTTTGGGACAACCTAAACTCAGAATTACTATTAGAAAAATTGGATTACCTTTGCTGTTCTTCATCAGAATGCACTCCCAGGACTTCTACTTCAACAACAAATGTTGTTTTGGTTCCAAATAATCCATAGTTATATTCAAATAGCTCCATTTTGTTTGTGCGTTCAGGGTGACGCGTGAGCACATTTCGTGACAAAAGATTTCAAAATATTCCATTACCGTACTTAGAAGCATGTGAAACGCTGTTTAAAATCAATTTTTATGCTATTTTTCTCGTAAAATAGCGACAATATTCCAACCGGGCAACGTTGTATTCATTCAAAGGCTGAAAGAAAAAAATGGAGTAGTCTCGTGACCGCGCATCTCCAGTGTCACTGTCCCCAGGCTGACCACTTACAAATTCTGCTGCTGTTGCCCAGAGACAGCAGACACCCCATTCCACTTTCTGCCGGCTTTAGAGAGCCAATGGAAGCCTTAGAAAATGTCACGTAACAGCACAGATGCTGTATTTTTGATAGAGATGCAACAGAAGGACAACAAATTGTCAGACAGGGCACTTCCTGTATGGAATCTTCTCAGGTTTTGGCCTGCCATATGAGTTCTGTTATACTCACAGACACCATTCAAACAGTTTTAGAAACTTTTCAGTGTTTTCTATCCAAATCTACTAATTATATGCATATTCTAGTTTCTGGGCAGGAGTAGTAACCAGATTAAATCGGGTACGTTTTTTATCCGGCCGTGAAAATACTGCCCCCTATCCCAAAGAAGTTAATTCATTTTCCTACAGTGTTATACACTGAGTGTATAAAACATTATGAACACCTGCTCTTTCCATGACATAGACTAACCAGGTGAATACAGGTGATAGTTATGATCCCTTATTTATGTCACTTGTTAAATGCACTTCAAATCACTGTAGATGAAGGGGAGGAGACAGGTTCAAGAGGGATTTTTAAGCCTTGAGTCAATTGAGACATGGATTGTGTATGTGTGCCATTCAGAGGGTGAATGTGCAAGACAAAATATTTAAGTGCCTTTGAACGGGGTATGGTAGTAAGTGCCAGGCGCACTGGTTTGAGTGTGTCAAGAACTGCAATGCTGCTGGGTTTTTCATGCTCAACAGTTTCCTGTGTCTATCAAGAATGGTCCACCACCCAAAGGACATCCAGCCAACTTGACACAACTGTGGGTAGCATTGGAGTCAACATGGGCCAGCATCCCTGTGGAACGATTTTGACACCTTGTAGAGTCCATTCCCCAATGAATTGAGGCTGTTCTGAGGGTGCAACTCAATATTAGGAAGGTGTTCTTAATGTTTTGTACACTAAATGTATGTCATACAGTGCCGTGAAAAAGTATTTGCCCCCTTTCTAATTTTCTCTACTTCTGCATATGTTTTTTTATACTAAATGTTGTCATATCTTTAACCAAAATATAATATTTGATGAAGGGAACCTGAGTGAACAAATAACACAGCAGTTGCATACTTATTTAATTTATTTCATAAACAAGGTTATGCAACACCTCATTCACCTGTGTGAAAAAGTAATTGCCACCTTACACTCAATAACTGGTTGTGCCACCTTTAGCTGCAATGACTCCAACCAAACACTTCCTGTAGTTGTTGATCTGTCTCTCACATCACTGTGGAGAAATGTTTGCCCACTCTTCCATGCAGAACTGCTTTAACTCATTTGTAGGTTTCAAGCATGAACTGCTCGTTTCAAGTCCTGCCACAACATCTCAGTTGGGATTAGGTCTGGACTTTGACTAGGCCATTCCAAAACTTCAAATTCTTTGCTTTTTAACAATTTTCATGTTGACTTGATTGTGTGTTTTGGATTATTGTCTTGCTGCATGACCCAGCTACGCTTCAGCTCCAGCTCACAGATGGATGGCCTGACATTCTCCTGTAGAATTCTCTGATACAGAGCAGAATTCATGGTTCTTTCTATTAGGGCAAGTCGTCCAGGTCCTGAGGCAGCAAAGCATCCCCAAACCATCACACTACCACCACCATGCTTGACCATTGGTATAAGGTTCTTACTGTGGAATGCAGTGTTATGTTTTTTGCCAGGCATAATGGGGCCCATGTCGTCCAAAAATGTTTGTTTTTTTACTCATCTGTCCATAGAGCATTCTCCGAAGAGTCTTGATCATCCAGGTGCTTCCAAGTGCTTTATTGCAAACTTGAGTCAACTTTTTGGATGTGATGGGTCCCATTATGTCTGGCGAAAACCAAACACTGCATTCCACAGTATACGTATCTCCATACGCAACAATATCCCCTCCTACCTTTAACCTCCATGCCTCCTTCCCCTAGTCCCTCCAGTGATCAGCTCCCAGACCCAGAGTTACCTGGTGCCCCTGGACTCCTCTGTCACCATGCTATGCCAGGCTGAAGGCTCTCCCTCACCCTCCATGGCCTGGCATAAAGACGGGCAGCCTCTCAGCGAGTCTGTGCGCCAGCGGGTCCTGAGCTCAGGGTCTCTGCAGATAGCATTCGGCCAGCCCGGGGACACGGGTCGATACACCTGCACTGCAGCTAACACAGCTGGCACCAGCAGTCTGGAGATGAGCCTAACTGTACAGAGTGAGTCATCATGCTAGGAATGATGGGACTGGCCATTCACTAGTGATATATGCAGCGAAGGACTTTCATTAGATTCCCAAGCTAATGCCTTAGCTTTAGCTCTAGCTCAGCGGTCTAACGCAGTAAAAAAAAGTATATTTAGTGGCTCCTATTTTTGTCCAGTTCCTGTGCAAAATGTAATATGGGAAATTCTCCCCTCCTTCACTCCCTTCCTCCAGTCCCTCCCTCTATCCGTAGAGGGGAGTCGGAGGTGTCTGTGGTGGAGAACAGCCAGGCCCAGATAGCGTGCGTGGCAGAGGGGGTCCCCCAGCCCACCCTGTCCTGGGAGAAGGAGGGGATCCCCCTGAGCGACACCACTGGAGAGTACACCATCCTGCCTTCTGGGGAGCTGGTCATCGACATCGCTCAGGTAAGGGATCATAGTAGACGACCAGGGCTTAGGAGTCACATAATGGATGGAAGAGCGTAAAGATCAGAATTGTCAGCTAACTTCTGAACAAATTCAGTCTCTCTCTCTCTCCCTCGCCCCCTTCCTTCCCCTCCCCAGCCTGATGATGAGGGCAGCTACACCTGTGTGGCCACTAACACGGTAGGTCAGGACAGCCGGACGGTCAGTTTGTCCGTCCATACCCACCCTGCCTTCACTGAGCTGCTGGCAGACGTGGCCCTCAACAAGGGAGAGCGCCTACTAATGGCCTGTGGGGTCACCGGCATCCCCCCTCCTAAAATCACCTGGGCCTTCAACAACATCATCATCCCAGGTATTCCCCGCCCCCCTCACCATCCCCCCACTCTGCTTAGAAAGAAGAGAAACTGACAACTCTTTCTGTACATTAAATATTTGCCATATATATTTTTGACTTATAATTGACATTCAGTCTACTATTCTTGTAGTTTTTCCTATGCACCAATATTTCCTACTGGATCTGTTGATAATATTTAAGGTTGGTATCTCTCTCTCTACTCTGTCCCTGTAGCTCACTATGACCATGTGAATGGACACAGTGAGCTGGTCATCGAGCGGGTTACCAAAGACAACTCGGGAACCTACTCCTGTATTGCAGAGAACAGTGTGGGAACCATCAAGTCCCTGGGCTTTGTCTACGTCAAAGGTGTGACATCCCTTCCTGTTTCCAAATATGGCCCTAATGTGTCAGTACTGGGCCTAATTAGCCCACAGTTTACCATGTCGGTCAAAATGTTGTATTTGTATCAAGAGCTTTATTAAAAGACCACTGTTTGTGAGCAGAAAACAGTGATCTAGCACTTATTTTCTCTTCTTAGTGGCTCTTCTTTTTTGTCCGGCTCCTGTGTAACAGCTGAATGTGGTTGAATAAAACCCTGCCCTGTTATTGTGTCCAGAACCCCCCATCATCGATGGGGACTTCCACTCCAACCGAATCGAGCCCCTGGGGGGTAACGCCATCCTAAACTGTGAGGTACGAGGAGATCCCCAGCCCACCATCCAGTGGAGCAAGAAGGGTGTCAACATCCAGATCAGCAACCGTATCCACCAGCTGGACAACGGTTCTCTGGCCATCTACAGCACCGTGGTACGACACTATTACAGAGTTCACATATCTAGTATATCTATATCTACAACACTGTGGTACAGCACTATTAGAGGTCACATATCTAGTATATCTATATCTTCAACACTGCGGTACAGCACTATTACAGAGTTCACACACTTTATCTAGTATATCTATATCTACAACACTGTTATTAAAGAGTTTACATCTACGATATCTATATCTACAACACTGTGGTACAGCACTATTACAGAGTTCACATATCTAGTATATCTATATCTACAACACTGTGGTACAGCACTATTAGAGGTCACATATCTAGTATATCTATATCTTCAACACTGCGGTACAGCACTATTACAGAGTTCACACACTTTATCTAGTATATCTATATCTACAACACTGTTATTAAAGAGTTTACATCTACGATATCTATATCTACAACACTGTGGTACAGCACTATTACAGAGTTCACATATCTAGTATATCTATATCTACAACACTGTGGTACAGCGCTTTTAGAGTTCACATATCTAGTATATCTATATCTACAACACTGTGGTACAGCACTATTAGAGTTCACATATCTAGTATATCTATATCTACAACACTGTGGTACAGCACTATTACAGAGTTCACATATCTAGTATATCTATATCTACAACACTGTGGTACAGCACTATTACAGAGTTCACATATCTAGTATATCTATATCTACAACACTGCGGTACAGCACTATTACAGAGTTCACATATCTAGTATATCTATATCTACAACACTGTGGTAGAGCCCTATTACAGAGTTCACACACTGTATCTAGTATTTCTATATCTACATTACTGTGGTACAGCACTATTACAGAGTTCACACACTGTATCTAGTATATCTATATCTACAACACTGCGGTACAGCACTATTACAGAGTTCACATATCTAGTATATCTATATCTACAACACTGTGGTACAGCACTATTACAGAGTTCACACACTGTATCTAGTATATCTATATATAGTCAGTTAAGAACAAATTCTTATTTACAATGACGGCCTACCCCGGCCAAACCCGGACGATGCTGGGTCAATTGTGTGCCACCCTATACTTCTCCCCAGAACATTCATTGTAGTCTGTTCTTGTCTAGATGAATCTTGTTGATAGTGCTAACTGTTGTTGTGTCTCCTCAGAATGAAGATGCAGGGAACTATATGTGTGTGGCCACCAACGATGCTGGGGTGGTGGACAAGAGTGTCACTCTCAACCTGCAGAGTGAGTATACAGTAGATGAACTAAACTAAATAGTTATCCTTTATGGTAATCCTATTCAGTTCTATGCCGTAATGCCCCACCTCTGCTCTGTCAGGTTCTCCCTCCACCTGCGTAGTGTTCTGAAAGAAGATACACATAGATGTTAAAACGATTACAGTAAAGTTAATGTGTTATGCTAATATGTTCTGTCTCCCTGTACTCCACCAGGCTCTCCCTCTATCACAGTAGAGCCGGTAGAGACGGTGGTAGACGCTGGCACCACGGTGCTACTGAACTGTCGGGCGGAGGGGGAGCCCACGCCTGTCATCGAGTGGTCCCGCCAGGGGAGCCCTCTCCTGGGCAACGAGCGCTTCACCACCCTGTCCAACGGCTCTTTGAGGCTAACCAGCGCCCAGAAGGAGGACACGGCCGAGTACCAGTGTGTGGCCAGGAACCTCCTGGGTTCTGTGCTGGTCAGAGTCACTCTCACTGTCAGAGGTGAGTTAGCTATCTACTGTATATCAACGCAACCTTTTGTGGGGAGGTGATTTCCAGGGGTTCTTAAACGTATAGTTATAGTGTGTGATTAAAGATTGCATATTTTGTGCCTCCCGAGTGGCGCAGTGGTCTAAGGTACTGCATCGCAGTGCTTGAGGCGTCACTACAGACCCGGGTTCGATCGATTTCCTCCGACACATTGGTGCGGCTGGCTTCTGGGTTAAGCGAGCAGTGTGTCAAGAAGCAGTGCGGCTTGGCAGGGTTGTGTTTCGGAGGACGCATGGCTCTCGACCTTCGCCTCTCCCGAGTTGCAGTGATGGGACAAGACTGTAACTACCAATTGAATATCACGAAATTGGGGGAAAAAAAGGGGGGAAAGTATTTTAAAAAAGAGGTAAAAAGTATTCGTGACCCACCTTTCACCTGCCCAGGGCCCACTTTGGGTCCCGACCCATAGATTAAGAAACACTGGATTAGAAAAAGGTTTTCAGTCTATCTCTCTGGTTATGCTAAAATACCATAATGCACAGCAAAATAGCTTTGATATCTGTACTCCAGTCCACAAGAATACTGAAGTCAGATCTCATGCTTCATAGGGCTCTGGTAAAAAGGAGTGTGGTAAATAGGAAATAGGGTGCTATTTGAGGGAATAGGGTGCTATTTGAGGGAATAGGGTGCTATCTGGGATACACACAGTATGATTGAGTGTGGTGACTATGCCTAACCCTGTCTCTGTGGCCCTGTCCCAGTGCACGGAGGGTTCTCAGAGTGGATGGAGTGGGGCCCCTGCAGTGTGTCCTGTGGTGTCGGGACCCAACGAAGGCTGAGGCAGTGTAACAACCCCCTGCCTGCCAACGGGGGTCGCCACTGTACCAATTCGGACACAGAGACACGCAGCTGCCAGGGAAAGCCCTGCCCAGGTCAGTCCAGTCACAGTGTGTGAGTGAGTGTGTGTGTGTGTGTGTATGTGTGCACGTGTGTGTGTTACTCTCTGTATCCTGTGTTTCTGTCCATGCAGTGGATGGTAACTGGTCAGAGTGGTCAGAGTGGGAAGAGTGTTCTCGTACCTGTGGCCAGGGCAACAGGACCAGGGTGCGCACCTGCACCAACCCCTCCGTGCAGCATGGGGGCAGACCCTGTGAGGGCAAAGCAGTGGATGCCATCATGTGTAGCATCAGGCCCTGCCCTGGTGAGTACTGGTCATAGCAAGCACTCTACTCCTGTACATTCCACTCATTGGACAAACAATCATAGAATGGTAGAATCAATAGAATTGGAATCAATAGAATCAGACATTATTAAAGATTATGATTGGTCAAGCACTAATCATATTGATTATCTTATCCCAGTGGCGGGTAACTGGGGAACGTGGTTGCCATGGAGCTCGTGCAGTGAGACGTGTGGTAAAGGGATGCAGACCAGAGTGCGTCTGTGTAACAACCCCCCTTCCTCATTCCACGGGCCACCGTGTGAGGGCCCCGACACACAGACACAACTCTGCAAGGAGAGACACTGTCCTGGTAAATGGTTTGGGAACTAAGACACTGTCCTGGTAAATGGTTTGGGAACTAAGACACTGTCCTGGTAAATGGTTTGGGAACTAAGACACTGTCCTAGTAAATGGTTTGGGAATTAACTTCTATGGGCTACGTGGGACGCTAGCGTCCCATCTGCGGTACACACTATCAACAGCCAGTGAAATATCAGGGCGGTAAATTCAAAACAACAAAATCTCATAATTCAAACTTCTCAAACATACAACTATTTTACACCATTTTAAAGATACACTTCTCCTTAATCCAACCACATTGTCCGATTTCAAAAAGGCTTTATGGCGAAAGCATAAAGTTAGATTATGTTAGGTCAGAGCGTCAACAAGAAAAACCACACAGCCATTTTCCAAGCAGGAGAGGCGTCACAAAAAACAGAAATACAGCAAAAATTAAGCACTAAACTTTGACGATCTTCATCAGATGACACTCCTAGGACTCAATGTTACACAATACATGTATGTTTTGTTCGATAAAGTTCATTTATATCCAAAAACCCCATTTGACATTGGCGCGTGATGTTCAGAAAATATTTTGCCTCCAAAACTTCCGGTGAAGGAGCACAACAATTTACAAAAATACTCATCATAAACATTGATAAAATATTAAACTGTTATTCAAAGAATTATAGATAAACATCTCCTTAATGCAACCGCTGTGACAGATTTAAAAAAAGCTTCACGGGAAAAGCACACTTTGCAATAATCTGAGTACAGCGCTCAGAAAACCAAACCAGCAATACAGATACCCGCCATTTTGGAGTCATCTAAAATCATAAATAGCATTATAAATATTCACATACCTTTGATGATCTTCATCAGAATGCACTCTCAGGAATCCCAGATCCACAATAAATGTTGTTTTGTTCGATAAAGTCCATAATTTATGTCCAAATACCTCCTTGTTGTTTGCGCGTTCAGTAAGCTACTCCAAATGTAGGAAGCGCGCCGAAAATTTCACGACGAAAAGTCCAAAAAAGTTATATTTACGTTCGTAGAAACATGTCAAACGTTGTATAGCATCAGTCTTTAGGGCCTTTTTAACATAAAACTTCAATAATATTCCAATGTCTTGAAAAATGTTATGGAACACAGCTACCTCATCACGTGAATGCGCGCCACTGAACTCATGTAATTTTCTGTCACCAACTTCCTGGCCTTCTTGTTCGCTCTCTGTTCACTGCAAAAGCCTGAAACAAGGTTCTAAAGACTGTTGACATCTAGTGGAAGCCTTAGGAAGTGCAAAATTAACCCTAAGTCACTGTGTGTTAGATAGGCAATGACTTGAAAAAACTACAAGCATCAGATTTCCCACTTCCTGGTTGGATTTCTCTCAGGTTTTTGCCTGCCATATGAGTTCTGTTATACTCACAGACATCATTCAAACAGTTTTAGAAACTTCAGAGTGTTTTCCATCTAAATATACTAATAATATGCAAATATTTGACTCTGGGCCCGAGTATTAGGCAGTTTACTCTGGGCACGCTTTTCATCCGAAAATGAAAATACTGCCCCCTATACCTTAAAAAGTTAAGGGTGGAAGGGACAGTGCTGCTGTAGTTTAAGATGAGCTGTACTCTTTTTCACCTGGCCTATCAGATTGAAAGCTGGAGGGACTACTGCCAGATTGCTTATACCTATCAAATCTTCTCAGAACTCAAGTGTTTTGAGTGTAGGGGCTAGAGATTGATTTGGGATTGGGCCTGACTCTGACTTGCCCTCCAGTGGATGGGAAGTGGTCATCGTGGGTGAGCTGGGGGGCCTGCAGTGTCTCCTGTGGGGGCGGAACCAGACAACGGACACGCCTCTGTGCCAGCCCCGCCCCCCAGCACAGGGGCAGGCAGTGTGAAGGTAACGACGTGCACATCGACTTCTGCAACAGTGACCCGTGCCCTGGTGAGTAGTGACATCCTTACTCCTCTTATCTCTTATCCTCTTATACTAACTCTTATCCTCTTACACTAACTCTTATCCTCTTACACTAACTCTTATCCTCTTACACTAACTCTTATCCTCTTACACTAACTCTTATCCTCTTACACTAACTCTTGTCCTCTTACAGTAACTCTTATCCTCTTACAGTAACTCTTATCCTCTTACACTAACTCTTATATTCTTACAGTAACTCTTATCTCACCTGGTTCATCTGTCTCACCTGCAGTGAGTTGCATTGATCAAGTGTTGCAGACATTTTGTGTGTACTGACTGAGATGCATCTCTTTCTTTCCCTCTCTCTCTCTCCTATCCTTTCCCTCTCCCCTCTACCTCACTCTATTAGTTCATGGTAACTGGGGTCTGTGGAGTAGTTGGGGCAGCTGCAGCAGGACGTGTAATGGAGGACAGATGAAGCGCTACAGAACATGTGACAACCCCAGACCCGCCAATGGGGGCAGAGCATGTGCCGGGGCAGACTCACAGATCCAGAGGTGCAGCACAGCCAACTGCCCTGGTAAGTGTGTGTTTGTGTGTTTGTGTGTGTGAGATATGGAATGGAGTGATAGGACAGCACGGTGTTGGTCATGTCAACGCAAATGGATTGAGATTGCTAAGCCTTTGTGCTGAACATGAACTTACCAACACCATGTTCCAAAATTAAAACAAATACAAAACCTATTGAATGCACTCACAATCAAAGCACTGGCACCTCATAGACTACGTGATTGTCAGGCACTCTGATATCAAGGATGTCCTCATTACGTGAGCCGTGAGAGGAGCGGAGTGCTGGACAGATCATTGGATGATCTTAACCAAGCTCAGAATGAAAGTTGCCCAGCCATCCGCCTCAATAAGTCAATCAAGAACAATCTGCACTGTGCTCGACTTCAGAAAACAGAGGCACGTAACAACCTATGTCGCTCTCTAGCAGAAAAACTAGAGAACATTGAGACTCTCCTGAATGCATAGGGGTCCGATTCATGACAGATGGTCCTCTCTAAACACATCTCTCTGAGTCAGCAGCCCACTCCATCAATTACAGCAGTAAGAAACATCAGGACTGGTTCGATGAAAACTCCACGTACATCTCCACCCTACTTGACAGCATACACAAGGTACATAAAGACACACTCAACAGCCTAACGTCTGAGGCCCTCCAAAAGCAATGGCATGAGCAGCACAGTGCTTTACGGCATCTACAAAATGAGTGGTGGATCTCCAAAGTACAAGAAATCCAATCTTTTGCGGACAGATGTGACATATACAGCATTTATGATGCCCTGAAGACCACCCACGGCCCAGGAAGTTGCTCTCCCTGTCCCATCAGAAGTGCACATGGGTCCTCTTATAAAGGACCAAACTAGGAAGCCCTCTTAAACCAGCCGTACCAAGTTGACTACTCAGTCCTGGACGTACCCCTAAACCCTGCCTACCATCCAGAGCCTTAATCTCCCACCCACTTTTTCTGAGGTCTGCGCCTCCATCAGTTCACTGAAGAACAACACAACTCCTGGACCTGACTCCATCAATGCTGAGATCCTAAAACAGGCGGGCTATCTCTGTACCAGAGCAGTTCACCTGTTCATCTATGAGATATGGAGACGAGAGCGTCCACCATCAAAGGAGGGATAAAAAATGTACATTTTCTCAATACAAAAACAAGGGGAACAAATGAATCTGCTGCAACAGCAGGGGCATTTCCCTCCTTGCAGTTGCTGACAAAGTCCAAGCGAAGGTCACGCTCCACAGACTCATCGACATCATCACTGAAGACCTGCTACCTGAGTCCCAGTGCAGCTTCAGAAAGAACAGATGCATGGTGGACATTATCTTCAGTCCACACCAACTGTAGGAAAAGTGCAGTGAACAGAAACAAGACCTGTTCATGGTCTTTGTGGACCTCTCCAAAGCCTTCAACACAGTACACCGTTAGCTCCTTTGGAAGGTCCTCCTGCAGTATGGATGCCCTGAGAAATGTGTGAACATGAGGGGAGGGTGGACAGTTCCTTGAAGGGATGGTGGCCAGAGTGGCAGTCAGGAGTCTGAACCCTTTGAAGTTGGCACTGGTGTGAGTCAAGGGTGTGTCACAACACTCCTGCACAAGGACATTGAAACAGAGAGTGGGGGTGACCCGGGACTTCAGATTGAATGGGAACCTCTTCAAAATCAGGATGCTCCAAATCTGAATGGGTACTTGAGCTCCAGTACGTGGATGATTGCCCTCTTGTGCCTCTCTCACAGCAGCTGTGAGAGCATACAGCAGAATGTTACCATCCCAAAAACAGAGGTCCTATGTCAGTAGTCATCTGACCCTCCACCTGAAACACATTCTCCATCTCAAACTCCTCACTGGCCATTGTACCACACTTTAAATATCTTGGAAGCATCCTCTAGGAAGACTGCAACATCGACCAGGATATCCAGAATCGGGTCAAACAGGCCTCTTCCTGTTTTTAACAACAGCAACCTACCTGCACCTACACACCAAAGTTGCAGTCTACCAGGCAGTGTGTGTATCTACACTCCTTTATGGATGTGAAACATGGACAGTTTACAGCCGACACTTAGAACAACTGGTATCCTTTGACATAAAAGGCCTTCAACACATTTTGAAAGTGATCTGGCAGGACCATGTTCCGCACTTAGAGATCCTACAGAGAACCAAACTGCTGGAGCATTGAGGCGTCCATCACACTCCACCAGCTTAGATGGCTCGGCCATGCTATCTAGGTGCTAGAGGATCGCCCGCCGCGAAAGAGTCTGTGCGGACAGCTACAACTTGGCCGTCGCTCTGCAGGTGGGCAGAAAAAAGCAGCTAAAGGACAAACTGAAGACATCACTAAAGAAGTATGGGATGAACACTGCCTCCCTCCAGACTGTTGCTGCGGAGTGCAGTTGGCCAAGGAAAAAAGGCTGGAACGTAGCCTGGCTAAGCGACAGAGAAGGCATATGACCATGCCTGCTCCAGCCTTAACGGGACAGGCCTTTGTGAGCTCTGTCTGTGGCAGACAGTGTGCATCCCGCATCAGATTATACAGTCATCAGTGAACACACAAGCAGTAGTGGAAGTCATCATCGGATACGATGGACTACCTTAAGTACGCGTGTGTGCAGGTCGATGCGTACTCTGTCATGACTATGTATTTTTATATGTGTGTGTGTTTGCAGTGGATGGTAACTGGGGAGCGTGGCAGCCCTGGGGAGAATGCTCCGCCTCCTGTGCGGGTGGAGAGAGAACTCGAGTCAGACTCTGTAATAACCCGTCGCCTAGCAACGAGGGCCGCCCCTGCCCAGGAGACTCCACCCAGCTGTCCAGGTGTAACGGCCAAGCGTGTCCAGGTATGGTGTGTGTTTGTGTGTGTGTGCATGGCATGTGTGTGCGTGTGTTTGGCATGTGCGTGCCTGTGTGTGCACTAAACCTGTTCTCTCTCTCCATCTCTCCTAGGCGGGCCTCAGAAGGCGAGAGGCAGCATCATAGGAAACATTAACGACGTGGAGTTTGGAATTGCCATCCTCAACGCCACCATCTCTGACAACCAATCAGGAGGCAGGGTTATACACGCCACCATCTCCAATGTGCCCCGGAGCCTGGGTTAGTTAATAGACATGACATTGAGTTCAATATGTACCCTAATAGATTATCTATGGTGTGTTAAATATATAAAGATGTAGGCTGTAGTTGTTTCTAAGCACAGATCAGACAACAGATTCAGGTTTATTTTGTCACGAAGGGAAGAGCTGCACTAATTGACCCCAGTTCAAACGAATCACCCTGTTTCAAATCAAAATCTTCTTGAATGACCCCTGACCTGACCTCACCTGTTGACCCCATGCAGGCCCAGCTATGAGGAAGCTGATCTCCATCCTGAACTCCATCTATTGGACGTCGGCTCAGGAGCTAGGGGAGGCAGTGAACGGCTACTCTCTGACCAGAGGTGTGTTCAGACGGGAGACACAGGTGGAGTTCGCCACAGGTGAGAAGGGGAAGAATTTGGATGTGTGTGTGTGTGTTTGTGTGTGTGTGTGTGTGTGTGTGTGTGTGTGTGTGTGTGTGTGTGTGTGTGTGTGTGTGTGTGTGTGTGTGTGTGTGTGTGTGTGTGTGTGTGTGTGTGTGTGTGTGTGTGTTACCTAATATCACTAAATGGGATAACAGGTATTACCATGAAGACCAGAGAACAAAGGGTTTCAGCCTTTATAAAGCGACCTCTTTGTCCACCAGGTGAGATCCTGAGGATGACCCATGTGGCTCGGGGGCTGGACTCAGACGGAGCACTGCTATTGGATATCGTGCTGAATGGACACATTCTGCAGCTGCCGTCTAATGCTGACATCAGCATCAAGGTAACAGAACACACAGCCCCAGACGTATTACACCCTACACTACACACTCCATACTATCATACTCTCCTCATTTGAGATCTGAAGTGTAACTAAAATCAGTGCTGAAGACAATCTTTGTTTAACATACACAACAGATCTCAAGTTTGGCCCATAATGACAAACTATGATAACCAGACTACAGATCACGATCACAGATCACGATCAAACAATTTAAATGACTTACAAAAAGACAATGAAAGGTGGTTATGAGGTGTAGAACTTGTTGGTTAAGGCTTACCCATGCTGGCTGTTGTTCATCTGACCCAGGACTACACAGAGGACTACATTCAGACTGGTCCAGGCCAGCTGTATGCTTTATCCACCCGGATGTTCAGTATTGATCGGGTCAGTGTGCCCTACTCCTGGAACCACACAATCACCTACGACCCTGACAAGGGAAAGATGCCCTACCTGGTGGAGACGCTCCATGCCTCGGCCATCAGCGCCCACTACCACCCCCTAGAGGAAGTCCTGGAATACAAGATCCACGCCACCATCACCAAGGGTGAGACTTTAAAGTCCTTGTTTTTCTCTCTTTCTCTTTCTCTCTCTTGCTCTCTATACTGTACTTCCCTATTAATTTCCACCCCTCCCCCCTTTTGCCCTCAAAACAGCCTCAATTTGTCGGGGCATGGCCTCTACAAGGCGTCGAAAGTGTTCCACAGGGTTGCTGGCCCATGTTGACTACGATGCTTCCCACAGTTGAGTCAACTTCGCTGAATGTCCTTTAAGTGGTGGACCATTCTTGGTACACACGGGAAACTGTTGAGTGTGAAAAACCCAGCACTGTTGCAGTTCTTGACACTTACTACCATACCCCGTTCAAAAGCACTTAAACCTTTTGTCTTGCCCATTCACCCTCTGAATGGCACACATACACAATCCATGTCTCAATTGTCTCAAGGCTAAACAAAATCCTTCTTTAACCTGTCTCCTCCCCTTCATATACACTGATTGAAGTGGATTTAACAAGTGACATCAATAAGGGATCATAGCTTTCACCTGGATTCACCTGGTCAATCTATGTCATGGAAAGACAGACTGTTCCTAATGTTTTGTACCCTCAGTGTATTTACTACATTACGTTTCCTCTTCACAATAGCAGCACTTACAGTTGACCGGGGCGGCTCTAGCAGGGCAGAAATTTGACAAACTGACTTGTTTGAAAGGTGGCATCCTATGACGGTGTCACGTTGAAAGTCACTGAGCTCTTCAGTAAGGTCATTCTACTGCCAATGTTTGTCTATGGAGATTGAATGGTAGTGTGCTCAATGTTATACACCTGTCAGCAACGGGTGTGGCTGAAATAACCAAATCGACTAGTTTAAAGGTGTCCACATACTTTTGTATATCTCAGTCTCTTTAACGTAACAACCTTATCCATATTCTGTCAGGTGATCGTAGTAACCAGTGTCCCCTTGGCTTCAGGCTGGACTCTGCAGGACCCTACTGTGCAGGTAATCATGACAGACCTCTTATTTTGGTAGTCTGTCTTCTCAACATGGGGAGTTTGTCCACACCTCTGTTCATGCTGGAGCAGTTTCCTTTGTTACATTATGTTCAGTGGAGATTCACTTAAATGCACATTTTAAATTCACTTGAATGCATAATTTGTCTTGAGAAACCATAAGAAACATCATTTTAAACAGTGTTTGGGGTAAAATGGCAGAGTATAAGTCCTAGCTCATGTCAGTATCCACGTTGAGTATAAGACTGTTATTGTTTGTGTTATGATTCAGATGAGGATGAGTGTAAGGAGAGGAACCCTTGTTCTCATGCCTGTCACAATGCCATGGGAACCTACTATTGCTCATGTCCCCGAGGACTCACCATCTCAGCTGACGGCAGGACCTGTCAGGGTACGCCCCACACACACAAACACACACGCACTATGGGCTAGATTAAATCCGGATCGCGGAAGTATCACGGGAGTTCCGTGTAAAAATGTACAGGTCATTTCCAATTGAGCCGACATACGCAGCGTTTACTGTGAATGCAGTCTCTACAATTCAATCAAGCTATAAAACGGATCTTCTGTGATATTTCTTCCATACGGATTGAATCGAGCCCTATGTACACTGAAAAACAAATACCTATTTAATTCCTCCATACAACCACCTTTACTCGCATAGAATCTCTGCCTCTGTTTAAAGACTTAATGTCTAATGATTCCCTCTCTCTATGTTCTCAGACATTGATGAGTGTTCTCTGGGTGGGCACATGTGCCATGACGGGCAGGACTGTGAGAACACCATTGGCTCCTACCGCTGTGTGATGCGCTGTGGGCGGGGCTTCAGAAGGACAGCCGATGGACACAGTTGCCAAGGTTACACTCATTTCCATTTTCAAGCTTGTCAGTAGTTAATACAGTATATTAAGTGTCATTACTATGTAAGGTTGTTGCGGTGACCACATTACCGTCACACCGGCAGTCATGAGTCAGGGCTCCCGAGTGGCTCAGCGGTCTAAGGCACTGCATCTCCGTGCTAGAGGTGTCACTACAGACCCTGGTTCGAACCCAGGCTGTATCACAACCAGCTGTGATCGGGAGTCCCATAGGGCAGCGCACAATTGGCCCAGTGTCGTCTGGGTTTGGGCGGTGTAGGCCATCATTGTAAATAAGAATTTGTTCTTTAACTGACTTGCCTAGTTAAATAAAGGTTAAATAAAAAATCAGGTTGCTAACGGCCTGATACTCAGGGCTCCATTGCCCCTCCATCAGGTCCTAATGGCATGGTACTCAGGGCTCCATTGCCCCTCCATCAGGTCCTAATGGTCTGGTACTCAGGGCTCTATTGCCCCTCCATCAGGTCCTAATGGTCTGGTACTCAGGGCTCTATTGCCCCTCCATCAGGTCCTAATGGCCTGGTACTCAGGGCTCTATTGTCCCTCCATCAGGTCCTAATGGCCTGGTACTCAGGGCTCTATTGTCCCTCCATCAGGTCCTAATGGCCTGGTACTCAGGGTACTGTTGTCCCTCTAACCAGTCTGACATCAATGCAAATGCAATCAAAAATCACATCAAATACTTATCAAAACAGGATGTTCTTTTAAAACTCACCTCTCCTCACTATAGTTCTGTATTTATAGTGTATGCTTTGATTTCTATGGCATTCTAAGGTTTGTATCATACACTACTAAAGTTGCCAAATAACTCAAAATCTAGCATATAGGACCTGTTTCAAATGATCACTTTTACGCTCAATATAGCCACTTCATATGGGCACGTCCTCCAGAATGGGAAAAATATCATTTCTATTTTATTCAGCTAAGTTCAATTATGTTCTTCTTACTATAAAATCATATAATATAAAATAATGGCAAGGTGATTATAAGCATATTGTATCTTGTCAGCTAAATGAATAATCCTAGAGCCTATGGCATGGTGCATAGCCAGATAACATACAGTAGGCCAACTCATATTCTGTTCTTCAGAAATACATTTTCTTCATATCATAATGTTTCTTCAGACCTGCCTAAGATAAAAAAATAGATTTATTGTGATGCTTTATATTACATTGATTTATTATACTTTTTTAAATGTAGATGTTCCAAAAGCTCGCATCATCAGCTTTAATGCATGGTGGCCTGGAGATGCTAAACGTGTTTATGTTAATTAACGGTTAATTACCGTGAGACCAGCAGTCTGTTGCATGACAATAACCGGCTGACAAAAAGCTATTTCCAAGCTGTAATTGTATTATTGTTTATTTGATTTTGGTTCATTTTCAAGATATTAATGAGTGCCAGGAGTCTAACCCGTGTAACCAGCACTGTCTGAACACCATCGGTAGCTACCGCTGTGCCTGTGAGCCCGGATACCAACTCAGGAACCGCCGCTGTATAGGTGAGCACAGTACACTACAGACTGGGTCGGCACAATAGTGTGAAACGGGTTTTGAAGGTTTCAGTTCTGGACCTGACCTGCTTCTCTTTCTCTCTCTTTCTCTCTCTCTCGCCCTCTCTCTCTCTCCTCAGACATAAATGAGTGCAGACAGAGGGTGTGTCGTTCAGACCAGCAGTGTAAGAACATGCGGGGAAGCTACACCTGTATTGACCTTTGCCCTGCTGGCATGACCAAAGGTGCCAACGGGACGTGTGTGGGTGAGTGTTCCAGAACTGGGCATCAGCCCCTTCATACCTCACTCTTACCCCACTTCAAAAGACACTATTCAAAACTGAAAGGAGGATTTTGTGTCCAGTAGATCTGAGGATAACCTACTATAAATGTTTAAAGAAAAGGTTGGGAGTGGGTGGATTTTATATACAGCCCTTTCTGTTTGGTGGGGTAATGGTTTCAATGTCAAATATCTATATTCAATATAAAACCTCTCCATGTGTCTTCCCCCTATAGATATAGATGAATGCAGAGACGGGACCCACCAGTGCAGATACAACCAGATCTGTGAGAACAGCAGAGGGAGCTACCATTGTACATGTCCCAGGGGTTATCGCTCTCAGGGTGTAGGACGCCCCTGTGTGGGTACGTACCCCCTCTACCCCCAAACCACCTCACCCACCACCCCTCACCCACTACCCCTCAGACCGCGACCTCAGCTGCCCTGCTTCTGCACGCAGACCTCCACTATCCCTCACCCACTGTACCTCACCTACTACCCCTCACCTACTACCCACTACCCCTCACCCACTATACCTCACCCACTACCCCTCACTCCTTACCCACCACCCCTCACCCCTTGTCCACTACTCCTCACCCCACTACCCCACCACCCCTCACCCACTACCTCTCACCCTTCACCACTACCCCTCACCCACTATCCTTTACCCACTACCCCTCACTCCTTACCCACTACCCCTCACTCATTTTACATTTACATTTTAGTAATTTAGCAGACGCTCTTATCCAGAGCGACTTACAGTAGTGAATGCATACATTTCATGAATTTTTTCTCTGTACTGGTCCCCCTCGTTACCCACTACCCCTCACCCCTTACCCACTACTCCTCACCCCACCACCCCACACCCACTACCTCTCACCCTTCACCACTACCCCTCACCCGCTATCCCTTACCCACTACCACTAACCCACTACCCCTCACCCACTACCCCTCACCCACTACCCCTTACCCAATACCCCTCACCCAATACACCTCAGCCACTAAACCTCACCTCAGGGGGTCCTGCTTCTGCACGCATACCTCTCTCCATCTCTCCCCCAGTCCCTGCTCTAAGCTGCAGTAATACCCCAGCCAGCTGTGGCATCACATCCTCCCTCTGCCTTTCTAATGCTAATGTAGCTAAAGAACTGTTGTCTTCTGTGGAAATCCCTTACTATCTCATAACTATCACAAAGAGAAGATGAGCACTAGGTACTGAGTGGCTGTGTAGTTAGTGTAAACACAGGGTTAACAGAAAGGTAAGGAGCCACAGACAGGACAACAGGAAAGGGACCTGGAATGAACCTGTCTGTCTGTCATCACAAGGCCAGCATCTCTCTCTCTCCCTCTTGGCTCTGTCACTCTTACACCTGAGTTTCCACCTTTGGCCTTTTGACCTTTCACTCTGGGTTGCACCCAACCTGGGGTCGCTTTGCTTTGTAATGGCATACACTCACTGTCTCTGTCCGTATCCCCTATGACATCATCAACACTGGACACTGATGTCTACTCTGTACCTACTTACCTGTAAAATGTGAATATTTTGTTGCATTAAATTAGATATACAGTATGTTTCATTTAAATTTCAAGTGGCAACATTTTAACTGAGCATCATAGTGAGTTAAGAGACTGTTTGGCAAACCTGCAAAAGTATGTGTTTACAATATATACAGATGACGGTCTCTATCCAATCCGTATTGCGCAAGTTCCGCGTTACAGCATGATTGGAATTTAAAGGCAATTTTCCCACGTTAGCGGAGACTGCATTCATGGTAAACGCTGCATATATCGGCTCAATCGAAAATGATCTTGACATTTCTATCGCACAATCTGTAAAGCTTCAGCGATTGAATAGAGCCCTTGGATTTTATTTAATTCAAGCATTCTTGTTTGGTGTGAGATGTAATTAATTCTCTCATTGAAAAAGTTAAAAGGTGGGCCTCCTGAGTGGCGCAGTGGTCTAAAGAACTGCATCGCAGTGCTAGAGGCGTCACTACAGACCTGGGTTTGATCCCGTGCTGTATTACAACCGGCCGTGATCAGGAGTCCCATAGGACTGCGCGCAATTGGCCCAGCGTCATCCGGGTTAGGGGAGGGTTTGGCCGGGGGGGCTTTACTTGGCTTCTCATGCTCTAGTGACTCCTTGTGGCAGGCCGGGCGCCTGCAGGCTGACCTTGGTCGTCAGTTGAAAGGTGTTTCCTCCGACACATTGGTGTGGCTGGCTTCTGGCTTAAGTGGGCGGGTGTTAAGAAGCGTGGTTTGGCGAGTCATGTTTCGGAGGACTTCCCGCTGGGAAGTTGCAGTGATGAGACAAGATCGAAATTGGGGAGAAAAAGGGGGTAAAATACAACATAAATAAAAAGTTAAAAGACACTTTTTAGATGAATACACTTATGCCTTAGGGACATGATATGTATTGTCAAACGTTGGGGTGATTGTTCCTGTACGTTGGGGTGATTGTTTTCCATCTCTTCCTTTCTCATCCTCTTGTCTTCCTCACACCACTGTATTTTCCCACTTCATCTGCTTCTTCCTTAACTGCCTTATCCTCTGTCTATCTGTATGTTTCCCCTGCTCCATATCCCCCACTTTACTCAACTTTTACTCTTGCCTGTTTTCTTCCTTTTCTCCTCCTCTTTCTCTTCCCTCCTTCCTCCTCTCTCTCTTCCCTCCTCCCTCTCTTCCCTCCTCCCCCCTCTCTCTTCCCTCCTCTCTCTCTTCCCTCCTCCCTCCTCCCCCCTCCCTCTCTTCCATCTTTCCTCCTCTCTCTCCCCTGCTCCCCCTCCCTCTCTTCCCTCTCTCTTCCCTCCTACCCCCTCTCTCTCTTCCCTTCCCTCCCTTCTCTCCTACCCCCTGCCCCCTCTCTCTCTTCCCCCTGCCACCTTTCTCTTCCCTTCTCTCTTTCCCTCCTGCCCCCTCTCTCTCTTCCCTCCCCCCTCTCTCTGTGGTGCTGTGACATCACCAGACAGTAATGAGTGTGAGCATGCGCCCCATCCCTGCGCGCACCAGTGCCTCAACACCCCCGGCAGCTTCAAGTGTGTGTGCCCGCCAGGGCGCCACCTGCTTGGGGATGGAAAGTCCTGCGCGGGGCTGGAGAAGCTGCCTCCCAGCTACCAGAGCTTCTCATACGGCTACAGCTCTTCCCAGCACTCCCCTGAGCGGAGCGCCTTCCAGCGCCAGTACCACAGCCTGGCATCTCAGAGCTACCCCTCCTACGCTGCCACTGGGGGGCGCTATAGGCAGCGTAGACGCAGGGAGGCCCTGGCCTGTCCGCAGGGGTACGAGGCCAGGGGTGGCCGTTGCCTAGGTAACTATAGAGGAGGCAGGGGGACAGGCAGAGGGGGAGGAGTTTGAAAGGAGAGGAGGGCCTGGCTGCATGGCTGTGCTACCTGGGGTTTGCTTCCCCTTGTTTTCTAAAACACCTTTATAACATGTTTCAACTGATAAATGTTTCCTCTGTGTGTGTGTGTGTGTGTGTGTGTGTGTGTGTGTGTGTGTGTGTGTGTGTGTGTGTGTGTGTGTGTGTGTGTGTGTGTGTGTGTGTGTGTGTGTGTGTGTGTGTGTGTGTGTGTGTGTGTGTGTGTGTGTGTGTGTGTGTGTGTGTTTGTGTGTAGACATCAACGAGTGTGAGGTGAGGGACACGTGCCAGCATGAGTGTATGAACACTCCAGGGAGCCATAGGTGTCAGTGTCCGGCCGGCTACCGCCTCATGACCAACGGCAAGACCTGCCAAGGTGAGCAGAACACCTCCCCCTCAGTCAGTCAGTCAATCGATGAATCAGTTATTCACGTTATTTATATATCTATCCATTCGTCATTGCTCAGAGAGCATCCCTATATTCTACTATAAGAAAATACATTAAATGAAATCATTTGATGAGGAAAATGTATCTATGTAAAAGTTGCAGGTACAGTATACTCAATAACTGCATCGGTTTAACCACCTCCTGTATTGTGGTGTTATGTATCGGTACATGTTGTATAACTACCTCCTGTATTGTGGTGTTATGTATCGGTACATGTTGTATAACTAACTCCTGTATTGTGGTGTTATGTATCGGTACATGTTGTATAACTACCTCCTGTATTGTGGTGTTATGTATCGGTACATGTTGTATAACTACCTCCTGTATTGTGGTGTTATGTATCGGTACATGTTGTATAACTACCTCCTGTATTGTGGTGTTATGTATCGGTACATGTTGTATAACTACCTCCTGTATTGTGGTGTTATGTATCGGTACATGTTGTATAACTAACTCCTGTATTGTGGTGTTATGTATCGGTACATGTTGTATAACTAACTCCTGTATTGTGGTGTTATGTATCGGTACATGTTGTATAACTAACTCCTGTATTGTGGTGTTATGTATCGGTACATGTTGTATAACTAACTCCTGTATTGTGGTGTTATGTATCGGTAGATGTTGTATAACTAACTCCTGTATTGTGGTGTTATGTATCGGTACATGTTGTATAACTAACTCCTGTATTGTGGTGTTATGTATCGGTACATGTTGTATAACCACCTCCTGTATTGTGGTGTTATGTATCGGTACATGTTGTGTAACTACCTCCTGTATTGTGGTGTTATGTATCGGTACATGTTGTATAACTACCTCCTGTATTGTGGTGTTATGTATCGGTACATGTTGTATAACTACCTCCTGTATTGTGGTGTTATGTATCGGTACATGTTGTGTAACTAACTCCTGTATTGTGGTGTTATGTATCGGTACATGTTGTATAACTAACTCCTGTATTGTGGTGTTATGTATCGGTACATGTTGTATAACCACCTCCTGTATTGTGGTGTTATGTATCGGTACATGTTGTATAACCAACTCCTGTATTGTGGTGTTATGTATCGGTACATGTTGTATAACTAACTCCTGTATTGTGGTGTTATGTATCGGTACATGTTGTATAACTAACTCCTGTATTGTGGTGTTATGTATCGGTACATGTTGTATAACTACCTCCTGTATTGTGGTGTTATGTATCGGTACATGTTGTATAACTACCTCCTGTATTGTGGTGTTATGTATCGGTACATGTTGTATAACTACCTCCTGTATTGTGGTGTTATGTATCGGTACATGTTGTATAACTACCTCCTGTATTGTGGTGTTATGTATCGGTACATGTTGTATAACTAACTCCTGTATTGTGGTGTTATGTATCGGTACATGTTGTATAACTAACTCCTGTATTGTGGTGTTATGTATCGGTACATGTTGTATAACTAACTCCTGTATTGTGGTGTTATGTATCGGTACATGTTGTATAACTAACTCCTGTATTGTGGTGTTATGTATCGGTACATGTTGTATAACTACCTCCTGTATTGTGGTGTTATGTATCGGTACATGTTGTATAACTAACTCCTGTATTGTGGTGTTATGTATCGGTACATGTTGTATAACTAACTCCTGTATTGTGGTGTTATGTATCGGTACATGTTGTATAACTAACTCCTGTATTGTGGTGTTATGTATTGCTATACGTTGTATAACTAACTCCTATATTGTGAGGGCAGATATAGATGAGTGTCTGGAGCAGAATGTCCAGTGTGGGACCAACAGGATGTGCTTTAACATGAGAGGAAGTTACCAGTGTATCGATACACCCTGCCCACCTAACTACCAGAGAGACCCAGCAACAGGGTAACCAGTAAACACACACATTGACTCACACTCTTATGTGCATTTGGAGAGTATTCAGACCCCTTGACTTTTTCCACATTTTATTACGTTACAGCCTTCTTTTAAAATTGATTAAATCGTTTTTTCCCCCCTCATCAATCTACACACAATACCCCATAATGACAAAGCATGAACTGGTTTTTAGAAATGTTGGCACATTTATTAAAAATAAAAAACAGAAATAATACATTTACATAAGTATTCAGACCCTTTACTCAGTACTTTGTTGAAGCATCTTTGGCAGTGATTACAGCCTCAAGTCTTCTTGGGTATGATGCTACAAGCTTGGCACACCTGTATTTGGGGAGTTTCTCCCATTCTTCTCTGCAGATCCTCTCAAGCTCTGTCAGGTTGGATGGGGAGCGTCGCTGCATCACTATTTTCAGGTCTCTCCAGAGATGTTTGATCGGGTTCAAGTCCAGGCTCTGGCTGGGCCACTCAAGGACATTCAGAGACTTGTCCTAAAGCCACTCCTGCGTTGTCTTGGCTGTGTGCTTAGGGTCGTTGTCCTGTTGGAAGGTGAACCTTCATCCCAGTCTGAGGTCCTGAGCACTCTGTTGCAGGTTTTCATCAAGGATCTCTCTGTACTTTGCTCTGTTCATCTTTCCCTCGATCCTGACTAGTCTCCCAGTCTCTGCCGCTGAAAAACACCCCCACAGCATGATGCTGCCACCACCATGCTTCACCGTAAGGATGGTGCCAGGTTTCCTCCAGACATGACGCTTGGCATTCAGGCCAAAGAGTTCAATATTGGTTTCATCAGACCAGAGAATCTTGTTTCTCATGGTCTGAGAGTCTTTAGGTGCCTTTTGGCAAACTCCAAGCGGACTGTCATGTACGTTTTTAGAGATGTCCTTCTGGAAAGTTCTACCATCTCCACAGAGGAACTCTGGAGCTCTGTCAGAGTGACCATCGGGTTCTTGGTCACCTCCCTGATCAAGGCCTTTCTCCCCTGATTGCTCAGTTTGGCCGGGTGGCCAGCTCAATGGAGGGTCTTGGTGGTTCCAAACATAATCCATTTAAGAATGATGGAGGCCAGTGTGTTCTTGGGGACCTTTAATGCAGCAGAAATGTTTGGGTACCCTTCGCCAGATCTGTGCATCGACACAATCCTGTTTCGGAGCTCTACGGACAATTCCTTCGACCTCATGGCTTGGTTTTTGCTCTAACATGCACTGTCCACTGTGGGACCTTATATCGACAGGTGTGTGCCTTTCCAAATCATGTTCAATCAATTGAATTCACCACAGGTTCCAATCAAGTTGTAGAAACATCTCAGGATGATCAATGGAAACAGGATGCACCAGAGCTCAATTTCAAGTCTCATAGCAAAGGGTCTGAATACTTATGCAAATATGGTATTTCAGTTTCTTTGTTTTTATGAATTTGCCCAAAAAATCTAAATACCTGTTTTAATTTTCTCATTATAGGGTATTGTCTGTAGATTGATGAGGATTATTTATTTATTTAATCAATTTTAGAATAAGGCTGTATCATAACAAAATGTGGAAAAAGTCGAGGGGTCTGAATACTTTCCGAATGCGCCGTACCATCATACACACAACCACTAACACACACTTGCATACCGGTACCTTCTCCAGCACGTTGTTTACTATACATTTGTTGCATTTTGTCTGAAGAATCATGCAGTATACGCACTTAAGACCTAGACTCAATCAGATCAAGTGTTAACCAGGGATAGCCGACACCCGCATAGCTGATGTTTTGGCCGTGTCGGAGGTGGAACTATGTTGGAGCTGTAAAATTGGCAAGCAGTTGCTCTTGTGATCATTGTCACAAAGCCATAACCGTCCTACTCACGTTAGAAGTTCAGAATGAGAAGGTGTAGCCTATATAGAAATAATGTTGCTCAAACTGAAAATCATTAAACGAAATTGAGGATTTCTATCAGCCTTATCAAGGTGTAGATTACATCTCACTTTCCAGTGTTCCAACTTGTAAACAGACTGCATTAGATTTCTGTTAATGTGACTCAGTGCAGCCAATGGCAATGTCCCCTTTAGGTATAATTCCAGGAGCCGCTTGTGTATTTGACAGCTCTAACGCTATGCGGATGTCGGCTAAAGCGGATCTGATTGAATAGAGCCCTAAGTACAGAATACCCTAGCGAAGTATCCATGTTTTGTGTTCTGTGTTCTAGGTTCTGTCTGAAGAAATGCCCTCCCAACGACCTGGAGTGTGCACTGAGCCCTTACGCACTGGAGTACAAGCTGCTGTCCCTCCCCTTTGGCATTGCGGCCAATCAGGACCTGATCCGGCTGGTGGCGTACACGCAGGACGGCGTGGTGCACCCCCGGACCTCCTTCCTGGTGGTGGACGAGGACGTGACGTTGCCCTTCGCCCTGCGAGACGAGAACCTGAAAGGGGTGCTGTTCACAACCAAGGCCCTCCGAGAGCCCCACACTTTCAGGATGAAGGTGCGCTCCCTGTCCTACAGCGCTGACGGAGGCATCGAGTACCAGACTACCTTCATCGTCTACATCGCCGTCTCCGCCTACCCCTACTGAGAGCACTTTAAAACGACGGTGTAAAAGGAGGGGGGGGGGCACTGAAAAGGTTACGACCTCTGTATGCAGCACCACTGCGAACGAGCATGTGTGTGGATGTATGTGTGTGTGGGTGTGTGTGTGGTTGGTTGGTTGGTAAAGCTGCCACATAAGTAAATGGGAACTAGTAGAAAAAGACTGTTTGTATATGAGAACTAAGGTGGGACAGGAGAACAGCACTGCAATCCCAGGAGGCAGATTAGGAAATGACTCAACACTCGCCCCTGGTGCACACCAAAAAGTTTACAGAATAGCGAGTTCCCCTCGGATGGAAGTAAACATCTATTTATTGGCCAGATATCCTAAATAGAATCCTGTTCTCTCCAATGTTAAGAGGCTTTGTGGATCTAGAATGAATTGTTTGACCCTCTTGTACTTTACACTGCCCTCTCCCGTCCACAAGGTGTTGTGATATTTACAGATGACCCAGACTGCTTCTCCAGGTCCCATGATGAGTCCACCGTTGGCCCAGAATGTAGTCTTCCTCCCCTCCTCAGGCTTAAAGTGGTAGAGACAAGAAACATTAGCTAGCCTTTATTTACATCTACCTATTAACTTATTGGGAAGTGCTTGAATACCAAAAAAAGGGTCAGTTCCCTCCTTTGCTCAACTCTTTGGCTGGTTGCTCGCAGAATGTTGTGACATCAGACCGGAGAACAGAGCAAGTCATTTGATTGGTCTGAAATGGTGCCTGTAGAGTCTTGTTGGCGAGAGGAGTTTGGCTGTCTCAGTCAAACTCAGACTTAGATAGACATTGCATCATTGTATCACATCCTCTCTATGGTCAAACTCTTGCCCACCTCAGGTAATCACCCCTCTTCCTCATCCCCAGAGTACACAACACACTCCTCCTCCATTACCAGTGTGTCCGATGGGAACAGTAGTAGTCATTACTTCATTACACTCAATACAATCACAACATTAAAGGTTCATAGGATTCTTTTAACCACTTCATCCTTAGTCAGTTACCAAGATGTATTCTATTTTTATGATTTGTATAGAAGTGTTTGCTTTTTCTTGTAATGTATTTCTATACTGTATTTTACTGTATTACATTTTTATAAAAAATAAAAGATATACAATCATGATAGAGGTGTTTCTGTGACCAGTTATCTGCTGTACCACAAGACTACTTTTCACCAGTAAATAACTCACAACTTCAAAATCTGTTTTCACAACTTTTATATTATTTAATCACAAACAAAGGAATATTGTTATCGAGTAAGGCAGTTTGTACACCAGTTTGATATGTTCCTTAATTTTTTTGCAATTGAACATTTCAACTGCATAATTATAAAAACAGATACTAATGTATCACCACTGATGAGATTATTAAAACAAGAAGAAACCCACACATTATTTTTTAAAAAAGGTCATCATTAATCGAAATGTGGTTTCCCCATAGATGATTTATTACAGAGACAGGTTGCATCACAAATGGCACTCTATTCCCTATATAGTGCACTACTTTTGACCAGGGCCCATAACCCTATTCCCTATATAGTGCACTACTATGACCTGGGCCCATAACCCTATATAGTGCACTACTTTGACCTGGGCCCATAGGGCTATGGTCAAAAGCAGTGCCGTATATAAGGAATAGGCTGCCATTTGTGACTCGGATATAGAGATAAAACACATAGTGATTCTCAAACAATAAGGGCTTGGGAGGAATGAACAGAAGACACCGATTTGAACGTAAATAATTAGAACATTAAAAAAAAAAATGTACGGACAATTTTTACTTCTCATCAATTACACTGTAGCAAGGTTTTTTTTTAGAGCGAGAATGAGCAAAAGCCATAATTTCATGTCAATATATTAAAAACGGGGCTAATTTATGTCATCAATCATGAAAAACATGATACAGTACATATTTCATCATTATCTGCAAGTCCTGATAACCCATGTCAACTGAACAGAGCAATCTGAACACCTGCCAAGGGCTGCTCAGAACATGGATGTAAGTAGCAGTTTCAGTTCAAAACAGACAACTTTCAGAAAAGCAATCAGCTATTTTGGCAACAAATGTGATCTACCAGTAAAGGCAGATAAAGCAGACAGAGTTCTGGGTCCCACAATGAATGACACAAAAGCCAGGGAAAGTGTTTGGTTGTGCACCACAAAATACTGTCCTACCTAATGCATGCTAGTATTTCAACCAAACACAATTCCTGGGTTCATATTTCAAATACTTGGTCTTATACAAAATAAATGCAAGCCCACTGAGGGTACAATACATTATGAACACCTGCTCTTTCCATGACAGACTGACCAGGTGAATCCAGGTGAAAGCTATGACCCCTTATTGTAGTCACTTGTTAAATCAACTTCACTCATCAGTGTAGATTTAAAGAAGGATTTTTAAGCCTTGAGACAATGGGCAAGACAAAATATGAAATGCATTTGAATGGGGAATGGTAATAGGTGCCAGGCGTACCGGTTTGTATCAGGAACTGCAACGCTGCTCATTTTTCACGCGCAACAGTTTCCCATGTATCAAGAATGGCCCACCACCCAAGGACATCCAGCCAACTTGACACAACTGTGGGTAGCATTGGAGTCAACATGGGCCAGCATCCCTGTGGAACGCTTTTGACATCTTGTAGAGTCCATGACCTGACGAATTGAGGCTGTTCTGAGGGTGCAACTCAATATTAGGAAGGTGTTCTTAATGATTTGTACACTGATGGCTTTTTAAAATACTGATCAATTACCAGGGAGAGACCCAAAGTGCCATTTACAAATCACAATAGAAAAACCATGACACTTTAACAAACACAGGTTAAATGTGGGGGTGGCAGGTAGCCTAGTGGTTAGAGCGTTGGGCCGGTAACCGAAAGGTTGCTGGAACGAATCCCCGAGCTGACAAGGTAAAAATCTGTCATTCTGCCCCTGAGCCAGGCAGTTAACCCACTGTTCCCCGGTAGACCGCCATTGTAAATAAGAATTTGTTTTTAACTGACTTGCCTAGTTAAATTAAAATAATACGTCTTGAAAGATACACCATGATTGACTAGCAGTGATGGCATACAAAATATACTGGTGAGGGAATGTGGCCCAACAGAGACAGAGCGAAGAATACATCCAAGGCAAATTCCCTGTTAGTCAAAATACTAATAATCATAGATGAATGGGTCCTTAGTAGGGTTGGAAAATTCTGGAAACTTTAAATAAATTCCCTAGGTATGCCGGTTGGAGGATTCCCGGAATCGAGGGAATAAATCCGGAATCCTACAAACACGATTTCTGGAAAACCAGGGAATTTATTGAAAGTTTGCAACCCTAGTCCTTAGTGAAACTATTCTTATGTCCTGGAAGCACTACAAATGCATCCCTTACTAAACAATATTACAACAGTCTGACATGATAACGCCCTGTACGTGATTCAGTGAGTGAGAGAACACTGTGGAATAGGCATAGATCTCACTAAACCCATACTAGGACACCACTTAGACTGCATGCCCTTTACATTAGCTAAGTGGTAGGGTAGTGTTTTTACAGGAACACAGTCTAGGATTAATAACAGTGGTGCTAGTAGTAAAGGGGGCCGTAATGCATCGTGGGTATTAATCCCTAACTAGGGCAGGCAGGATGGCTGGTCCACCCCTGCTGGTGAAAACTTCCCCCACCCGCAAATCCACCCCGCTCCATCTCTGGCTGTGCTTTTCAGGAGCCTCCCTTCCTCTGCCCCCACGGGTCACAGAAGGGCAAATTAGGAATTTTCTGTGGAATTTTAAGCTTTTGTTCCATCAGGAATTCTCTGATCAGCTTTTTAACAAAGACACCAGCCTAACAGAGCTTTAATAAAAAAAAGAGTAGCAGTTATAGAGTAGCAGTTATAAAATCGATTTTTTCCTGAGAGAAACAAAGCCATACATAAGAAGAGTTCTGTAGCATTGTGCTGGTGTGTGTTTGAGAGTCTAGGGAAGGAAAGGAATGGAGTAAAAATACTAAAAACGATGCCAATTTGGCATGTCTTATGTGTTTGGGTGAATGTGTGAAACAGCTGTGTTAGTGTGTGTGTGTGTGGGTGGGTGCAGGGAGACATAGGGAAGTGAGATCTAAAAAGAGAGACAGATAGGAGGGATCTCCTCTGTGACCTACTGGACATCCTCCTTGTGTTTTAATGTGCACCAGACCAGACGGTCGCTGTGAAGAACATGGCTCCTCTCCTCCTCTGTTAGTTAGACAGTCTTCCTGGCTGTTAGTACTCTAACGATGCATCCCAGGCCACCTGCAGATAGAGCCTGGGACAGAGGGGAAGGAAATGAAGGGATGCCATGTCACTTACATACCTTATCATATGCAACTGTGTTTATCAAGTCTAATTAGTGTGTGTATGGCAGTACTTTTATCAAGTCTAATTTACATGTGTGTTTTTGTTATCCTCACAAGGACAGTAAAGCAAAGAACGTTCAGACAAGTGGGGATACTTCACCGGTATCCACAAGGAAAAAGGCTATTTTAGGCTTAGGGTTTAGGTTTACAATTAAGGTTAGGATTAGTGGTTAGGTTTATGGTTAGAAGTTAGGGTTAGGTTTAGGGGTTAAGGAAAATAGGACTTTCAATGGAAATCAATTGTTTGGTCCCCACAAGGACAGTAAAACAGATGATGTGTCGATGGCAGTACCTTTTCATGCCACTGCAGCAGGACGGCACTGCTGTTATCCGATGGCGTCTCAAAGCCTTTGTAGATGTACTTCATGAGCAGGTCCACTCCGTTGTTATCCAGAGACTGGACCCCCTTCTCTACGTCACTGCTCTTAAAGGCACTCAGCACCTTCAACACAAGGCCCTCTGCACAGTCCTGACAAAACACAATAAAGTTCCCCTAGAATGTACGCAAAGAAATCTCCAGGGAACCCAACTTAGTAACAGGTCAAAAGAATCTACGACATAGTCATAGGAACCATGACTGTAGGCTAAGTCTCTACTAAATACATTAGGTGGACCTAATGTTTATGTGGGCCTAAATGGAAGTCAGACACATATCAGCTCATTGTAAGTCTTTTTCCAATGAGTTGTCTAGACTCACCTTGACGTTCTGGTTCTTGGTGTTGATTGGTGGGTTCTTCAGGACTGCCTGCAAGGCCTCCATCAGGTTCCCTGTGCAGAGAGGGGTTAAGGAGGCAACGTGGACAATATCTGGTAGTCTGGATTATAACACTGTCCTAGAACAACTGTCTGTCCAATCAACCCTAACCTTGTCTTTGAAAATAAAATAGAATCATTACATCATATCAATACATGGCCATTCAAATCACATCAATACATTGATAGCAAACTGTGACATTCAATCAGACACTTGACAACTCAGTGTATGTAGCTACTAAACAGACAAGCAATCTGGGGTGTATTTACTACAAACCAAAAGGAATCAAACAGAAGCCAACAGAATTAATTTGTGCAATAGAAACTCTCGTTTTCGTTGCAAAACATTTTCCGTTTGGAGTAAACGGATTCTGCACTTTCCGCTGCAAAGCGTTTTAAAACGGTTTGCTGAGGTCTTGGTCTGAATGAAAACACCCCCGGCTACACCAGAGAGGAAGCGAGAGTGTTTACTCCGCCCAAAATCTGTCCATGTTAAGCAGATCATCAATTATTAGGAAAGTGAGGATTTTTGAATGGGGGCAATGAGAGAGCGGCGAATTTGGTCAAGACAAAAAAACTAATTGCTATTTTTAATCGTGACGGTTATTTGATCTAAAAGAAGTTTCATAATGCTTAGGAAGCCTAGCGGTTAACTGAAAGGTTGCTGGTTTGAATCCCCGAGCTGACGTGAAAGATCTGTTGATGTGCACTTAACCCTAACTGCTCCTGTAAGACTCACTGGATAAGTGTCTGCAAAATTATGTAATTGTAGAAATATAAGGGGTAGTGATGCACCGATATGACATTTTTGGCCGATATCCGATATTTTCCCTGCCAAAACAAATAAAAACGGCGATACCGATATTTAACATTTTAGCAGCCTTTTAAGCATTCTAGTACAGTTAAATAGTTAACACACACACACACGGACGCAGCGGTCTAAGGCACGAGGCGCTACTACAGTCCCTGGTTCGAATCCAGGCTGCATCACATCCGGCCGTGATTGGGAGTCCCATAGGGCGGAGCACAATTGGCCCAGCGTCGTCCGGGTTTGGCAGGGTAGGCTGTCATTGTAAATAAGAATTTGTTCTTCACTGACTTGCCTAGTTAAATACAAGTTACACACACACACACACCAAAAAGTTATTTGTTGGCATTTACGTATGTCCCCATTACCAGTAAAACACAATCAAAACCTATTTCTTTCACTTACTTGCTGTTTCGTTGTTCATTTGTTCAGTCGTTTCATTCTCAACCAGGATTTCATCATACATGTCAAGCAGTGAAGTTTCAGCTCTGTCTGTCCGTGTCTTCTCTTCCTCGGTGCGCACTGTCACCGTGTCCGTTTCCATCTTGTCCAGCTGTGTATGTAACATTTCACGTAAACCTTGTTTCTTGTCTGCATCGAAGTAGCGGTCCTTATACATAGCATCGAGCATGGTGGCGACACAGTAAAGAGGCTCAGAGAGAATACCACCGAATCGCTTGTTCACAGCTTCGAGTACTTTTGTAAGTTTTAACCCCAAGGTCTGTGTGGGCAGTTTTGTTGAGGAGGCGTTTCAATGCCAAGACAGAAGGTATCACGTCTGCTGCAGACACAGTTGATGAGCTTATTTCTCCATTCAGTTGTTCAAATGGAGCTAGGAGTGTGTTCATGTTTCAAACATGTTCTCAAATGCCATTGAAATGGCAGCAGCGGTATGACAACCAGCACATTCTTGAGCATGCAATACGGCTTTCCTCAGTACGAAATCCTCGTCGACCCATTGTGCTGTCAGACTCAGCATGCTCATGGGGCTGACGTCGCTCGTCCAAATGTCAGTCGTGACGCCCATAGCAAGCAGTATAATGACTTCCATTATCTTGGCGTTAATGGATTTCACCTTTGAGTTGTCTCGCTGAAATGTTCTTACTCTTTCAAATGACTGCTCAACTTGAACTTGTTTAGTTATTGGAAATGTGCGCTTAGTATTTTTCTGCTTTTGTTCTGTGTAGCGCTGTATTTTACGTGGCATCATTACATCATCTACCTACGTTATATAGGTATGCACATCATCTACCTACGTTATATAGGTATATAGGTATGCACGTCATCTACCTATGTTATATAGGTATATAGGTATGCACGTCATCTACCTATGTCATATAGGTATGCACGTCATCTACCTATGTTATTATAGGTATATAGGTATGCACGTCATCTACCTATGTTATATAGGTATATAGGTATGCACGTCATCTACCTATGTTATATAGGTATACACATCATCTACCTATGTTATATAGGTATATAGGTATGCATGTCATCTACCTATGTTATATAGGTATATAGGTATGCACGTCATCTACCTATGTTATATAGGTATGCACGTCATCTACCTATGTTATATAGGTATATAGGTATGCACGTCATCTACCTATGTTATATAGGTATGCACGTCATCTACCTATGTTATATAGGTATATACATTACATTTACATTTAAGTCATTTAGCAGACGCTCTTATCCAGAGCGACTTACAAATTGGTGGATTCACCTTATGATATCCAGTGGAACAACCACTTTACGATAGTGCATCTAAATCTTTAGGGGGGGGGGGGGGGGGGGGGGGTTAGAAGGATTACTTTATCCTATCCCAGGTATTCCTTGAAGAGGTGGGGTTTCAGGTGTCTCCGGAAGGTGGTGATTGACTCCGCTGTCCTGGCGTCGTGAGGGAGCTTGTTCCACCATTGGGGTGCCAGAGCAGCGAACAGTTTTGACTGGGCTGAGCGGGAACTGTGCTTCCTCAGAGGTAGGGAGGCGAGCAGGCCAGAGGTGGATGAACGCAGTGCCCTTGTTTGGGTGTAGGGCCTGATCAGAGCCTGAAGGTACGGAGGTGCCGTTCCCCTCACAGCTCCGTAGGCAAGCACCATGGTCTTGTAGCAGATGCGAGCTTCAACAGGAAGCCAGTGGAGAGAGCGGAGGAGTGGGGTGACGTGAGAGAACTTGGGAAGGTTGAACACCAGACGGGCTGCGGCGTTCTGGATGAGTTGTAGGGGTTTAATGGCACAGGCAGGGAGCCCAGCCAACAGCGAGTTGCAGTAATCCAGACGGGAGATGACAAGTGCCTGGATTAGGACCTGCGCCGCTTCCTGTGTGAGGCAGGGTCGTACTCTGCGAATGTTATATGCACGTCATCTACCTATGTTATATAGGTATATAGGTATGCACGTCATCTACCTACGTTATATAGGTATATAGGTATGCACGTCATCTACCTATGTTATATAGGTATGCACGTCATCTACCTACGTTATATAGGTATATAGGTATGCACGTCATCTACCTACGTTATATAGGTATATAGGTATGCACGTCATCTACCTACGTTATATAGGTATATAGGTATGCACGTCATCTACCTACGTTATATAGGTATATAGGTATGCACGTCATCTACCTACGTTATATAGGTATATAGGTATGCACGTCATCTACCTACGTTATATAGGTATATAGGTATGCACGTCATCTACCTACGTTATATAGGTATATAGGTATGCACGTCATCTACCTACGTTATATAGGTATATAGGTATGCACGTCAGCTTTGACATCGGTTTTGCACATCAGCGTTAAACTAGACATTGGGCCGATGCTGATGTTGTCATTTTTAGCTAATATCGTCCGATTCCGATATGCTCACCGATATATCGTGCATCCCTAATAAAGGTGATACATGTGACATCCTGGTAACTTTGAGAACTTTATATCATTGTTGTCCCTGAAGAAATTCAAGGCCGTCTTCGCATATTCATGACGCTAGCACAGCATCTCGCTCTCGACTGACTACAGGAGGTTAACGTCAACACTGCTCATCGAAAAATAAGTATGCAAATAACGAGACGTATCCACCAATCCAAAGAGAGGAATAGGTGAGAGCTTGACAGCCCACCCTTCCGCTCGATGGACAACAAATCCCATTGTTAGAGCGGAGACACAAGCATCTCATCATTATATCCATTATCTCTGGCTACACCCACCAACACAGCAGACCCGGAGGCAGAAAAAAGTGACTAAGGGGGCAGTTGAAAATCGGCCAGGGGACAAAACATTTTGGGTTTCTTGCGTTGGAATTATACTGAATTCTGCTTATATCACACTATAAACAAAGTTCAAATCCAGAGACTCCGAGATCATTGAGTGCTTTTGAAGATACAGGTTGGCAAGAAATTGGTAGCCCATCTCCGCTGTGCTGTATCAGGGGCTAACATAGGGGCCTTCTAGCAGTAGTAAGGACAAAGATTTAGCAGGAGGCAGGCAGGTAAAGGTGCAAATAAGTGTTGGATTTTTTACACAGCGCCTGTGTTTCAAAGATTATGCTGATATTTACAAATATACACTACACAAAAGTATGTGGACACGCCTTCAAATGAGTTGATTCAGCTATTTCAGCCACACCCATTTCTGACAGGTGTATAAAAATCAAGCACACAGCCATGCAAACTCCATAGACAAACATTGGCAGTAGAATGGCCTTACTGAAGAGCTCAGTGACTTTCAATATGGCACAGGGCCCTGACCTCAACTCCATTGAACATCTTTGGGATGAATTGGAACGGCGACTGCGAGCCAGGCCTAATCACCCAACATCAGTGCTCGACCTCACTAATGCCCGTGGCTGAATGGAAGCAAGTCCCCGCAGCAATGTTCAAACATCTAGTGGAAAGACTTCCCAGAAGAATTGAGGCTGTTAAAGCAGCAAAGGGGGGGGGACCAACTCCATATTAATGCCCATGATTTTGGAATAAGATGTTGGACGAGCTGGTGTCCACATACTTTTGGTCATGTAGTGTATATAAAATGTTTGGACTTGTCAGCATTCAAAAGACCAATTTAGCCACACCTATTCTTGGCGTGCAGGCCAGGTATATCTATGCACGCTGAAGTGCGCGCGTTCACTCAACATTAAACATGACAGAGAAACCGGACACATGCTCTCCAAACAAAGAAATTGACAGTAAACTGGTAAATGCAATTAAATAAACCTAAAGTGTTGCGCAGTTTGTGAGCTCTCCAAAAAACGTTTCCACTTGGAGAATGAGAATGGTATGAATGTATATTATATTTAATGAATGATAAAAATGTCTATAACCAAACATTCTAAATGAATGGGGGAATATGTTGAGATTAACAGTAATTTGACTGATGAATATATATTTCACGGGGCATTGATAAAACCTGACTAACAATTGACACAATGAAACACATTTTTTGTGCGAGAGACGCGCCCATAGGGGGGAGAGAGAGAGAGAGAGACGCGCCCATAGGGGGGAGAGAGAGAGACGCGCCCATAGGGGGGAGAGAGAGAGACGCGCCCATAGGGGGGAGAGAGAGAGACGCGCCCATAGGGGGAGAGAGAGAGAGAGACGCGCCCATAGGGGGGAGAGAGAGAGAGAGACGCGCCCATAGGGGGGGAGAGAGAGACGCGCCCATAGGGGGGAGAGAGACAGAGACGCGCCCATAGGGGAGAGAGAGACAGAGACGCGCCCATAGGGGAGAGAGAGACGCGCCCATAGGGGAGAGAGAGACGCGCCCATAGGGGGGAGAGAGAGAGACGCGCCCATAGGGGGGAGAGAGAGAGACGCGCCCATAGGGGGGAGAGAGAGAGACGCGCCCATAGGGGGGAGAGAGAGAGACGCGCCCATAGGGGGGAGAGAGAGAGACGCGCCCATAGGGGGGAGAGAGAGAGACGCGCCCATAGGGGGGAGAGAGAGAGACGCGCCCATAGGGGGGAGAGAGAGAGACGCGCCCATAGGGGGGAGAGAGAGAGACGCGCCCATAGGGGGGAGAGAGAGAGACGCGCCCATAGGGGGGAGAGAGAGAGAGACGCGCCCATAGGGGGGAGAGAGAGAGACGCGCCCATAGGGGGGAGAGAGAGAGACGCGCCCATAGGGGGGAGAGAGAGACGCGCCCATAGGGGGGAGAGAGAGACGTGCCCATAGGGGGGAGAGAGAGACGCGCCCATAGGGGGGAGAGAGAGACGCGCCCATAGGGGGGAGAGAGACAGGCCCATAGGGGGGAGAGAGACGCGCCCATAGGGGGGAGAGAGACGCGCCCATAGGGGGGAGAGAGACGCGCCCATAGGGGGGAGAGAGACGCGCCCATAGGGGAGAGAGAGACGCGCCCATAGGGGAGAGAGAGAAGCGCCCATAGGGGGGAGAGAGACGCGCCCATAGGGGGGAGAGAGACGCGCCCATAGGGGGGAGAGAGACGCGCCCATAGGGGGGAGAGAGACGCGCCCATAGGGGGGAGAGACGTGCCCATAGGGGGGAGAGACGCGCCCATAGGGGGGAGAGACGAGCCCATAGGGGGGAGAGAGAGAGACGCGCCCATAGGGGGGAGAGAGAGAGACGCGCCCATAGGGGGGAGAGAGAGAGACGCGCCCATAGGGGGGAGAGAGAGAGACGCGCCCATAGGGGAGAGAGAGACGCGCCCATAGGGGAGAGAGAGAGACGCGCCCATAGGGGAGAGAGAGAGACGCGCCCATAGGGGAGAGAGAGAGACGCGCCCATAGGGGGGAGAGAGAGAGACGCGCCCATAGGGGGGAGAGAGAGAGACGCGCCCATAGGGGGGAGAGAGAGAGACGCGCCCATAGGGGGGAGAGAGACGCGCCCATAGGGGGGAGAGAGACGCGCCCATAGGGGGGAGAGAGACGCGCCCATAGGGGGGAGAGAGAGACGCGCCCATAGGGGGGAGAGAGAAGCGCCCATAGGGGGGAGAGAGACGCGCCCATAGGGGGGAGAGAGACGCGCCCATAGGGGGGAGAGAGACGCGCCCATAGGGGGGAGAGACGCGCCCATAGGGGGGAGAGACGCGCCCATAGGGGGGAGAGACGCGCCCATAGGGGGGAGAGACGCGCCCATAGGGGGGAGAGACGCGCGCCCATAGGGGGGAGAGACGCGCCCATAGGGGGGAGAGACGTGCCCATAGGGGGGAGAGACGCGCCCATAGGGGGGAGAGAGACGCGCCCATAGGGGGGAGAGAGACGCGCCCATAGGGGGGAGAGAGACGCGCCCATAGGGGGGAGAGAGACACGCCCATAGGGGAGAGAGAGAAGCGCCTATAGGGGGGAGAGACGCGCCCATAGGGGAGAGAGAAGCGCCTATAGTGTGCCTTCGCCACTCAAACCTCCCCTTATTCTGGTCGACATTTTAAATGATGCTTGAGAGACGTTCCTCACACATAAGCAGTAGCCTCATAAAAACTGTGAGGACGCAGCAGTGGTCATTTTCCCTTCAACTGAAATCATTACAGTTCAGTATTTCTAGCCAGGCCCTTAAGCTGCACACACCACCCAAACTAATGGACATGTGACAGGCAGAATAGCACTTTCCAAACGAGCACATGATACATACTGACCAGCATGGTACAAGTTCATGAATGTAGATTGGCGGAGCAAATAAAAGGAACGTCATTAACAGTTGCCCAGAGGCAGATGAACACTTTGCCCAGGCGCGAAACACTGTCCAATAACCTTTATCAAACCGTTTGGCAAACTTCCCTGCATGGGCCTTTGTTGAAGCAGATTGGGTGGTATCCAGATGTTCATATCGTTTCCGTACCATACCGGGGTATACAGTATCACCAGAAGTGCACACAAGGGGCACTATTTAAAATAATACAATTTATGCAACAAGGATCTCGATCCAGGAGGACATTAAAAATGTCTCTAGTCTGGGTTACCAGTCTTTTTAACTAACATTCCACTCCTTGCCATCCATGTCACTGACAAATAGACTGGCCTTTCGGCAATCTCAACATTCAATATGCAGCTGGATTTATGGCGGAGTTGCTCATTGGTTGTTGGAAATAACATTAATATACTCTATATATTCCATGTGGAGCCTCGAAAATAGAATTATAACAAAGTCAAAAACAAACATTTAGATGTTGGCAAAGAAAGTTGTTGTATTTGAGGCTCAAAGCAAAGAGGTTTTGTGGTTGGAATTGCAGTATGTATTTAGTTTGAGGATTTAGAAATGAGCTAGTAACTTTTGACAAGACTGGTTTGATCAGGACAACAACAAAAAACAACGGTTGCTTAGCAACTGGAAAACAAGGTGTTCTGTGGAGAGAAAAAAAAGTGAAAGAGTTCCAATATTTGGATAATCCCTGTGATTGGAGGATAGCAGTGAGGGCTATCAAATCAGGATCAATTCCGCTGTTCTCCTCGAGCTCATTAATGATAGAATGTTTATATTTGAAAAAGGCAATGACAAGGAGTGGAATGTTAGCTAGAGAGACTGGCACTCAGGCTAGAATGTCTCTGCTGTAACCAAGAAGCTTGATCTTGAAATCTAGCCACTTAGGTAGCAATTTAGCAAACCAAATACAAAGCTGGACCCCTGAACTGGACATCATTTATTTTACACATCTTAAATGTCTTAGAGTTATACTTAACGTATAAGCAGTTATAAGCAGTGGCATAGTATTGAAAATCCTACGATATTTTGAAATGCCCCGGTATATCATCCAAGACTAGAGCATTCTCTCCCGAACTTGACCCCGCCCTTATAAATCAAAAGCAAATATTACAGGCGGAGGTGTATGACGTTATTCACTTAGCTTACCACAGACATGAGAAGCGTTTTTCCCACTTTTTATGGAAACCCAAAAGGAATCATACCTAACCGCCCAGTGGCTTTCCATAGCCCCCCTAGACACACCATGGCTTGCTCTGTCCATTGTGCTGACAAGATCTATATGAGAAGATCCTAGTTACACAGAATTCATCTGATGGCATTGAAGAGTATACCACATCAGTCACCGGCTTCATTAATAGAAGCCATAGATTACAGGCAACATCCGCACTGAGCTAAAGGCTAGAGCTGCCGCTTTCAAGAAGAATACTAATCCAGACGCTTATAAGAAATCCTACTACGCCATCTGACAGACAGGCAAGGCATCAATACTGGACTAAGATTGAATACTACTACACCGGCTCGGACGATTGTCGGATGTGGCAGGGCTTGCAAACTATCACGGATTACAAAGGGAAACCCAGCTGAGAGCTGCTCAGTAAAGCAAGCCGACGAGACGAGCTAAACACCTTCTATGCTTGCTTCGAGGCAAGCAACACTGAACCAAGGCGTGAGAGCACCAGCTGTTCCAGATGAATGTTTGATCACGCTCTCCGCAGCCGATGTAAGGAAGACCTTTAAACAGGTTAACAGTCACAAAGTCGCAGGGCCAGACGGATTACCAGGACGGGTACTTGGAGTATGTGCTGATCACCTGGCAAGTGTCTTCACTGACATTTTCAACCTCTCCCTGACACAGTCTGTAATACCTACATGTTTCAAGCAAACCACCATAGTCCCTGTGCCTAAGAACACCAAGGTAACCTGTCTAAAAGACTATAGCCCCATAGCACTCACATCTGTAACCATGAAAGGCTTTGAAAGTCTGGTCATGGCTCACATCAACATCCCAGAAACACTCGACCTACTCCAGTTTGCATACCGCTCCAAAAGATCCACAACAACCTCTCCCTCGGGCCTCCCGAGTGGCGCAGCCGACTAAGGCAATGCATCGCAGTGCTTGAGGCGTCACTACAGACCCGGGCTGTGACACAGCCGGCCATGTCTGGGAGAAGGCGCACAATTGGCCCAGTGTAGTCTGGGTTAGGGGAGGGTTTGGCCGGCCGGATCGCGCTCCAGCGACTCCTTTGTCGGGCCGGGCGCCTGCACGCTGACTTTAGTCGCCAGGTGTACGGTGTTTCCTCCGACACATTGGTGCGGCTGGCTTCCGGGTTGTGTCAAGAAGCAGTGCGGCTTGGCAGGGTCGTGTTTCGGAGGACGCATGGCTCTCGACCTTCGCCTCTCCCGAGTCCGTACGGAAGTTGCAGCGATGGGACAAGACTGTAACTACCAATTGGATATCACGAAATTGGGGAGAAAAAGGGTTAAAAAAAAAACATTTAAAAAAAATTCAAAATAAAAACTCTCCCTCAACATCAGCAAGACAAAGGAGCTGATCGTGGACTACAGGAAACAGAGGGCCAAACACCCCCATTCACATCAACGGGGCTGTAGTACAGCAGGTCGAGAATTTCAAGTTTCTCGGTGTCCATAAAAAGATTTGGCATGGGCACTCAGATCCTCAAAGTTCTACAACTGCACCATTGAGAGCATTATTGTTACTATTTTCTATTTATTTAGCAAATGTGTGTCTTGCTTTTTAACTCTGCACTGTTGGGAATGGGCTCGTAAGTAAGCATTTCACTATAAAGTCTACACCTGTTGTATTCAGCATGATTTGACAGCACAGATAGATTTTTTTTGCCCCAACCTGTCACTCAATCATTTGAACTTCTTATTTCTTTTTTATGTAACGTTAGGGACATAAAACAAAAAACTGAGGCTGTACAAAATTTGAACAGAGGGGGCAAGGCCCCTTTAGCCCCCTTGTGAAGCCGGGTTCTCAACACTCACACAGGAAGTTCTGCAGAGAGATTCGTCCCGCTGCTACTGACTTATAAGGCATTGAACTCCACTTCCCCATTCAATGTTTATCACAAGCCTCAGATGACATTGTCGTAAAACTTACTCTGAAGGGTATATGAGGGAATCTAAAGGAACCAACGGCTAGTTATATCCCTTTTCTGAGGAGTTGTAAAACAATCCCTGGAATGTGACTACCAAACAGGGTTGGGGTTCTTCATTGGGGTACTTAGGTTATCTTGAGCTGAAATTGAATTGATATTGACCCCAATAATCCTTATCAATGCTTGTAGATAAGTAGCCTCAATCATACGAAACAGCGAGTTTACTAACTTGTGCACATTTACACTTCCCGGCAAATTGAATCTAGACGAGTATTAACGTTTGACATCAATTGGTGCATCTGAAATAGCGTGTACTCTTGTCATTCATATCGTTTCCAAAACAGGCAGAACCATTCTCAACAATGTTATCCCAGCTTTCATCATCTAGCAATCAAGCAATATCAAGTAGTCCTAATATACTCAGACCTTCTTATTATACCTCAGTGAGTCCGACAGATAACAAGCTAGCCAGCTGCCAACCCTACCACACCTCGCCAGTTGAGACATGATGGCGCTTGGCACCATATTTACAGCAGCACCAACACTAATGCATGCAAACGAACCGGCAGATACACTGGCCAAATGAGCAAAAAAACAAAAAACATTGCTTTGCTTTGCTAGCTAGATAAAAGGATATTGTCTGATTAGCGAGTCCACTTCTGCCACGTCAGGACCCAGCTGATTTTCACCTCCATCCTCCTCGTCAACAAATTTGTTCTCGTCGTATTCGTCAACGTCTACTGTTCTGAATCGATTAGACACTGTATTCTTCGACATTGTGCTAAATTTATGTCCCTTCTTTAGATACAAAATAATGACATTTAGTGATAAAATATGCCGTTTACAGCTCTAGTTTGGGAGGCTTCTTCCTGCCTCTCACCAGCGTCTCGTCAGCAACACCAAAAACGACAATTTTCTAAATAAAAGTATCTCACGTAACAGTATGAAAGTGTCAATATCCTGTATTTATTCATGATATATGAAAAAGAATTGCCAAACATTAATAGTGATTCCTATTTGTTCATATTTAAGTGACATTTGGGTTTTAAAACATGTTCTAAATCAAATGTTTGATTTTGTATCATACACCTATTTACGTTTTACCGTGGACTTTTATTTTAAAGGCAAAATTGAAAACCGGAAGTCTTAATGTAGATGGGATTAGAGAGAAAAAGGAGGAAGAGAGAGGACCAACTCGGCAGAAAATCTGTCTCCCTCCAGCAGGTGGCGTTTTTGTGTTGTTTCGCCCACCAAGCAAGCAGTTTTTGTATGTAGGTCAATGAGAGCGTGGAATTTGGTCAACAAAAAAATTATGACTTATTTGCTACGTGAAGTTTATTTGATCGAATAGAAGTTTTCGTAGTCCTTAACCCTCCTGCTGTGTTCCGGTCGAATTGGACCGATATACACGTTTTCTCTCTGAAAAATGTAGTTAATTTAATCTGATTGTCATAAGGTTCCATGACTTTGTCCACACAGGGCATCTGAACACACAAAATACATTTTGATGATTTTCATAAAATGTTTGGTGTTTTATTGATCTTTTGTACACCCTTGGTGTTCCCGGTCAAAAATGACCGGTCATTAGAAATTAATGGGTGAGACTACAATTAGTGTATAAAATTGAGTTCAGGCACATGCCCATTCATCAGATGGACACACTTCCTCTCCCAGACCCCCACATGCATGTGTGTTTGAGCACACACACACCCCACTCCCCTTCTTGGCTTCCATGGCAATCCCCACGGGAACATTTCACCAATAGAATCTTTCCGCCACGAGAACCACACCTGTTGGCATTCTCACAAACAATCGCTACATTGTATCAATAATATATAGAACTTTTCTAGCAGCTCTGGTATATAAAACTTTTTTGAGGCCCTGCTCACAATTCATTCTGTGGAACCACAATGATCAAACGATATACTATATGTGAGGCTCTTGATCATATCTTTGATCATGACACTTGTGAGGAGGAGAGAGTCCTTATTAAACTTTGACACAAGGTAATCTGTGATAAATAGCACAATATGTTTCATCTGAGTATTTGTTATAGTCAAAATAATCCATACATTATGTTTTTTTTTACTAAAAAACTACTTGTATGAGCTCAGGTCAATGAGGCCTACAGGCCATAAATAGAAAATAGAAGTTCAAAACTTGTGATGTTCACCAGAACTTAAGTTGATAAAAAGAGCTAACACAACAGTAGGTGATAATATATGTATTATTAGGGATTTATAATCAGCAATAATGGGGCGGTCATTTTGGACTGGGAACACAGAATTAATTAACATGAAACGAACACAACAGGAGGGTTAAATTGTTATGAGTGTACTGATGTAAGTAGGGCAGGTGACATCCCAGCAACTTTGAGAAAAATACTTTATATCGGAGTTGTCTCGAGATGGCTATGCATACACAGGATGGCGCTGACAGACATGGCAGCTCTCTACCACCGGCGGAGAAGAGGTATTCGGAGTGGACTTCTAGTCTGACTCAGGAGGCGTGCACTCATCCACCGCTTCCGAGTATATCTCTGGACAATAAAGTAGACGAACTCAGGGCGAGGATCTCCTTCCAGAGAGACATGAGGGACTGTGGAATACTCTGCTTCACGGAATCATGGCTCTATCCGGATATACTGTCCCCGTCCACACAGCCAGCTGGGTTCTCAGCACATCGTGGAGATAGGAATAAAGAACACTCTGTGAAGAAGAAAGGCGTGGTGTATGTTTCATGATTAACTACTCATGGTGTGATTGTGATAATGTACAGGAACTCAAATCCTTTTGTTCACCCGACCTAGAATACCTCACAATCAAATACCAACCATATTTCCTCCCAATAGAATTCTCTTTGGTTATAGTCTGTGAGAGAAAAATAACGTATTTACCTGATTTATTTGATATTAATGGTTAACAATTCATATTTAACTAATAGTAGGACATTTCTGTCCTACTAGTGTCTGTGTTTTTATGGTCTCCATTTTAGTTCCCTGCAGCTAATCTGGGCATATCAGAGATGGCTTGAGCTGACAAATTAGTTAAAGACTGCTTTACATAGACAATAATGTGTTTTACTAGGGATAGATTAGGAGTAGAACAATCCCTCATTGTCTCGAAATCATCCTTGCATCTGGGGAATGAGCCAGGGTGGGTTTAAGACAACAACCCTGTGCAGATAACGACCGGATGCACCCAGAGTGGCTTATGATGCCCCAATCTGCATGGGATGGGTGGAACCAACCATGACTAAGCATTTTTAGTATCAGCTATATATAGTACTCTCCATTTGTGTAAAGGTTAAGTTACTCAGTCCAACACTCAAGGGTGTGGGGTCGACCAGCTTCATTATTGCAATAATTAATCGATATTGAATAAAGATGATTGTTTGAAGAAATGACAAAGTCTCTCTCACTTGATTAGAATATTCCACGACAAGTCACAGATGTGTATAATCCCCCTCAAGCCGATACCACAATGGCCCTCAAGGAACTACACTGGACTTTGTACAAACTGGAAACCACATATTCTGAGGCCGCATTTATTGTTGCTGGGTATTTTAGCAAAGCAAATTTGAAGAAAAAAAAAATGCTACCGAAGTTCTATCAACACATTGACTGTAGTACTCGCGCTGGAAAAACACGCGACCATTGCTACTCCCCATTCTGGGATACCTACAAGGCCCTCCCCCGCCCTCCCTTCGGCAAATCAGATCATGACTCCATTTTGCTCCTCCCTTCCTATAGGCAGAAACTCAAACAGGAAGTACCCGTGCTAAGGTCTATTCAATGCTGGTCTGACCAATCGGAATCCATGCTTCAAGATTGTTTTGATCATGCGGATTGGGATATGTTCTGGGTAGCCTATGGAAATAACATTGGCGTATACACTGACATGGTGGCTGAGTTCATCAGGAAGTGTATAGGGGACATTGTTCCCACTGTGACTGTTGAAACCTACCCAAACCAGAAACCGTAGATAGACGGCAGAATTTGTGCAAAACTGAAAGCGCGAACCACCGCATTTAACCATGGCAAGAGGACTGGAAATATGGTTGAATACAAACAGTGTAGTTATTCCCTCCGTAAGGCAATCAAACAGGCAAAACGTCAGTACAGAGACAAAGTGGAGTCGCAATTCAACGGCTCAGACATGAGACGTATGTGGCAGAGTCTACAGACAATCACAGATTACAAAGGGAAAACCAGCCACGTTGCGGACACCGACATCTTGTTCCCGGACAAGCTGAATACCTTCGCCCACTTTGAGGATAACACAGTGCCACCGACGCATCCCGCTTCCAAGGACCGTGGGCTCTTGTTCTCCGTGGCCTATGTGAGTAAGAAATTTAAGCATGTTAACCCTCGCAAGGCTGCCAGCCCAGACGGCATCCCTAGCTGTGTCCTCAGAGTGTCATGGTTCCTCCTGGCGCCAGAGGGCGGCAGAGACCGCCCTAGAGACTTTTATTGGACTCACGTGTGTCTTATTATTTCATGATTGTGTCCCTGTTAAAAGAGATGTGTTTTCTGTGGTCCTTTAAAGAAAGTTGAATTGTTGACCGTGTGCGTTTGTTTCCTGAGTGAGTTATCAAGACTTAGTGTTTGTTGTTTTTTTAAAGTGTACTGTGATCCTGCGGCTATCGTTTCTCAGTAAAGTATTATGTTTATCCTTAACCACTGATTCCTCGTCTGGTCTCTTCTCTGAACCTGAGTCCAACCTAACCACGTCACACAGAGCATGGGAACTGTACTAAATGACTATCGCCCCGCAGCACTCACTTCTGTCATCATGAAATGCTTTGAGAGGCTAGTTAAGGATCATTTCACCTCTGCCTTACCTGTCACCCTAGACCCTCTTCAAATTGCATACTGCCCCAATAGATCCACATTCATCGCACTACACACTACCCTATCCCAACTGGACAAGTGGAATACCTATGTAAGAATGCTGTTCATTGACTATAGCTCAGCCTTTTACACCATAGTACCCTCCAAGCTCATTATTAAGCTCAGGGCCCTGGGTCTGAACCCCGCCCTGTGCAACTGGGTCCTGGACTTCCTGACGGCTGTCCCCAGGTGGTGAAGGTAGGAAACAACACCTCCACTACGCTGATCCTCAACACAGGGGCCCCACAAGGGTGCGTGCTCAGCCCCATCCTGTACTCCCTGTTCACCTATGACTGCGTGGCAATGCCCGCCTCCAACTCAATCATCAAGTTTGCAGACGACACAACAGTAGTAGGCTTGATTACCAACAATGACGACACAGCCTAGAGGGAGGAGGTAAGGGCCCTAGCAGAGTGGCGGCAGAAAAATAACCTCTCCCTAAACATCAACAAAATGAAGGAGCTGATCGTGGACTTCAGGAAACATCTCCTGAGGGAGCACACCTCTATCCACATCGACGGGACCGCAGTGGAGAAGGTGGAAAGCTTCAAGTTCCTCGGATTAGACATCATTGACAATCTGAAATGGTCCACCCACACAGACAGTGTGCTGAAGATGGCGCAACAGTCACTCTTCAACCTCAGGAGGCTGAAGAAATCCATCTTGGTCTCTAAGACCCTCACAAACCTTTACAGATGCACAATTAAGAGCATCCTGTCAGGTTGTATCACCGCCTGGTATGGCAACTGCAACACCCGCAATCGCAGGGCTCTCCAGAGGGTGGTGCAGTCTACCCAATACATAACAGGGTGCACACTGCCTGCCCTCCAGGACACATACAGCACCCAATGTTACAGGAAGGCCAAAAAGATCATCAAGGACATCAACCACCCGAGCCACTGCCTATTCACCCCACTATCATCCAGAAGGCGAGGTCAGTACAGGTGCATCAAAGCTGGGACCGAGAGACTGAAAAACAGCTTCTATCTCAAGGCCGTCAGAGTGTTAAATAGCCATCACTAACCGGCTACCACCCGGTTACGAAACCCTGCACCTTAGAGGCTGCTGCCCTATACACATAGACATGGAATCACTGGCCACTTTAATAATGGAACACTAGTCACTTTAATAATGTTTACATACTGCTTTACTCATTTCATATGTATATCCTGTATTCTCTTGTACTGTATTTAAGTCTATGCCACTCCGACATTGCTCGTCCTAATATTTATATATTTCTCAATTCCATTCTTTTACTTTTAGATTTGTGTGTATTGTTGTAAATTGTTACATACTACTGCACTGTTGGAGCTGGGAAAACAAGCATTTCGCTACACCTGCAATAACATCTGCTAAATATGTGTATGTGACCAATAAAATTTGATTTGATTCACGACATGAGGCTAGTAGCATAGCATCTCTCTCCATTGGATACAGGCGGTTAACGTCAACAACCGTCATCGAATATTATATATCCACCAATCCAAAGAAAGGATAGGCAGGATTTAGACAGCCGCCATGCTGCTTTGTGGACAATGATTCACGGAGAGACATGTAACTTGTCAGTTTATTCATAATCTTTGATAGGATCCAGCTAGTGTTGCTGCCATGGTATGGAGCCAGATACCTGCCAAAAGGTTGAACGTACGTATCGTTAGAAAATCCATAGGTAAATTGTTAGAATCGTAAGAAAAGCCATGAGTGAAGCATGAACGTAAACGTGAAATTACATCTGTGAACATACAAACACCATGTTACGATTACGGACTAACATTTTAGGCTTGAACAAATATTGTGTCGCAATTCTGACGTACAATAATACCTTTCAGAGTTTTGGCAGTATCATCTCATCAACAAAAAATATGTACACCAAAGGGCCTGTGAGGAGCGCTACCCGAACAAGCATAACACAGTATTAAAGAAAACTGAAGTCAGGGAAACCGTGAAGAGGTATCCTGCAGGTTTTCAAGTTAAAAGTCTCTATTAAGTCTAGATAGCACTAGCTGTATTATGTCTACAACAGTGAAGTTTCAGTCTGCTAGGTGTATCTCTACAGCATGGGCATATCTCTGGGTGACGTGGACATCCCCATGCATGCACCTTATCAAAATATGACTCATTCAATATTGCACCATCCCATTCTCTATGTATGACCACTGGAGTCTTTGACACTCAAAATATTTTTACATAAAATATTTGTATATTTATTTCATCAATCAAAATCTTGCCAATGCATATTCTGTAGGGGCCTCTCACTTCTCTTTCTATTCTGGTTAGAGCCAGTTTGAGCTGTTCTGTGAAGGGAGTAGTACACAGTGTTGTACGAGATCTTCAGTTTCTTTGCAATTTCTTGCATGGAATAGCCTTCATTTCTCAGAACAAGAATAGACTGACGAGTTTCAGAAGAAAGGTCTTTGTTTCAGGCTATTTTGAGCCTGTAAAATGAACCCACAAATGCTGATGCTCCAGATACTCAACTAGTCTAAAGAAGGCCAGTTTTATTGCTTCTTTAATCAGTACAACAGCTTGCCCAAGGGTTTTCTAATGATCAATTAGCCTTTTAAAATGGTAAACTTGGATTAGCTAACACAACGTGTCATTGGAACACAGGAGTGATGGTTGCTGATAATGGGCCTCTGTACGCCTATGTAGATATTCCATTAAAAATCAGTTGTTTCCAGCTACAATAGTCATTTACAACATTAACAATGTCTACACTGTATTTCTGATCAATTTGATGTTATTTTAATGGACAATTTTTTTTTGCTTTTCTTTCAAAAACAAGGACATTTCTAAGTGACCCCAAACTTTTGAACGGTAGTGTAAATATATATTTTTTATACATTTGGAAAAATGTCTAATAACCTGTTTTTGCTTTGTCATTTAAGGGGTGTTGTATCTAGATTGTTCAGGGGGAAAAAACGATTTAATAAATTTTAGAATAAGGCTGTAACGTAACAAAATGTGGAAAAACTCAAGGGGTCTGAATACTTTCCAAATGCACTGTGAACTCCTTACACTCCGAGCTCCAACAATGTGAATGAAACAATAATAAGTCAATAAAAATACAGTACCAGTCATAAGTTTGGACTCACAAATCAAATCAAATAGTATGGGTCACATACACATATTTAGCAGATGTTATAGCGAGTGTAGCGAAATGCTTGCTTTCCTAGCTCCAACAGTGCAGTAGAATCTAACAATATACAGCAATACACACAAATCTAAAAGTAAAATATATAAATATTAGATTGAGCAATGTCGGAGTGGCATTGACTAAAATACAGTGGAATAGAATACAGTATATACATATGAGATGAGTAAAGCAGCATGTAAACCTAATTAAAGTTGCAAGTGATTCCATGTCTATGTAGGGCAGCAGCCTCTAAGGTGCAGGGTTGCGTAACCGGGTGGAAGCCGGCCAGTGATGGCTATTTAACACTCTGATGGCCTCGGTCCCAGTTTTGATGCACCTGTACTGACCTCGCCTTCTGGATGATAGCATGTCCTTGATTATCTTTTTGGCCTTCCTGTAACATCGGGTGTTGTAGGTGTCCTGGAGGGCATGCAGTTTTCCCCAGGTGATACGCTGGGCAGACCGTACCACCATCTGGAGAGCCCTGCGGTTGCGGGGCGGTGCAGTTGCTGTACCAGGCGGTGATACAGCCCAACAGGATGCTCTCAAAGTTTCTGAGGGTTTTAGTGGCCAAATTTCTTCAGCCACTGTCTGTGTGGGTGAACAATTTCAGATCATCAGTGATGTCTACATCGAGGAACTTGAAACTTTCCACCTTCTCCACTGCGGTCCCGTCGATGTGGTTAGGGGCGTGCTCCCTCTGCTGTTTCCTGAAGTCCACGATCAGCTCCTTTTTTTTGTTGACGTTGTGTGAGAGGTTATTTTCCTGGCACCACTCTCCCAGGGCCCTTACCTCCTCCCTGTAGGTTGTCTCGTCATTGTTGGTAATCAGGCCTACTATTGTTGTGTCGTCTGCAAACTTGATGATTGCGTTGGAGGCATGCGTGGCCACTGTCGTGACGTTGTATTAGTTAATGTGACAACTGTTGCTCATCGAATGATTAACGGTTTATAATTGCGTGATTAAATGAATTAAGCAATGAATCAAGCAATTATTAACTCATCAACCTGGGGCACCATGGGAACAGTATTTTGATTGAGTTAACTCAAAGGATATCAGAATATCGATTTTACAACAGTCGCTAAATTAATCAATTTCCTCTACAGTCTCATTCTGAACGTCGCATAATCCGGGAATCTGCACGGACCCGGGTCCCACCAATGAGTTTACCACACCAATCTTAGTTGATTATTTATTTACTAGCAAGCTAAAATGATGATAAAAATAAGCATACACAAAACACAGTATAGCTATTAATTAGGACTTAGTATAACGGGCCAACACACTATGGCGCGTGTTACCCAAAATGGGGATTTAAAAGAGAGAGAAACCAAGAAAGTACACGAGAGAAATATACATTTGGGTTCATTTGTCAGCCATGCTTATTTAAACCTAGCCTTGCCCCGAACTGCCGCTCTTATGGGTCAGAATATAATGATGTAATTACGTGTTGGAGGTCTCAGGTGGGAAGCTCCGCGTGTGTCGTTTAGGCTTCTCAATGACGCATTTCTCCGGCGCAACTCTCTGGTTGTCCTCACGATGTCAATGTCCTTCTTGGCTAAGTGGTCTGATCTCTCGCCCTTGATCTGAAAGGGGTCTTCTGAGGACAGACAGCTCTGTAGCTCAGAGCTCACAGCTTTGGAGTCGAACGGTGTATATTCCACGATTCAATGGAGAGTGGAGGCTGGGTGGTTCGGCTTGAATTCACCCGCTTAGACACAGCTACTCGTCCGTAGCTCGTGTAGAAAAAGATTTCTTTGTCTTCAACCTTGTGTTTCGTTTTGGGGTTCGTTGACTTTGTTAGACCTTCGCTGCAGCTTGGGGTCAATTAGTCTCCTATGTTAATTCTTCACTCTCCTGTCTTATACCCTTGGGTCAGAAGTGGGCGTAACCGCCTTTAGGGCAATTCTCTGGGCGGACCAAGTTAAGGGGCAAGGCCTAGATTTGACTAAAATCCTATTTTAGACACTACCTTCACATCTCATCTTTACCAAAACATTCTCTTTGATTTGGATATTTTCCACACAACGTACAATGTATAAACATCAGGCATATACTGGGAAAACTCTTAAAGGTACAATGTTTTCATAATAACGTCATCTCTTAACCTTTAATAACAATTCAAAAGTTACATACATTTTCATATTCCACCTCTCGTCATGACCACCGTTGTGGCTGACGGAAACCATTGTTCCAAAGTCCCTTTATTGCATGTTTAATGTTCTGAGACCAGAATTCCATTGTGAGGACAAAGGAATTTCTCTGTGGCCTAAGGTTTATTATGGCGTGAGGGGTCATAAAACCCCCACATCTTCAGACCCCTAGATCTCTCCTCCTCTGTTGGGGTTTTGGGAGATAATCTGTAGGGTGGTGGTCTCCTGTACCCTGACCTGATCAGGACAGTCATGACACCACGCAGTCGTGGGTAAACACAGAGTACAGGAGTGGGCTGAGCACACACCCTTGTGGGGCTCCTGTGCTGAGGATCAGTGTGCAGGACGTCATTTTGCCTCCCTTCACCACCTGGAGATGGCCCATCAGTAAGTCCAGGACCCAGTTGCATAGGGAGGAGTTCAGTCCCAGGGCTGTGAGCTTTGTGGTGAACTTAGAGGGCACTATAGTATTGAAGGCCGAGCTGTAATCGATGAACAGCATCCTCACATGCATTTCTCTTGTCCAGGTGGGTGAGGGCAGTGTGCAGTGCAATGGTGATTGCATCGTCCGTGGATCTGTTGGGGCATTAGACGAATTGGAGAGGGTCGAGTGTGTCGGGAAGGGAGGAAGAGTCTTTGACTAGCCTCTCAAAGTACTTCATGATGACTGAAGTGAGTGTCCAGGCACCCTGTTTTAAGCTGACCGCAGTAAAAGTCCATAAACATTTCCTATGACCTAGCTTTTTGTTTTAACTCATCCGATTTGTGTTCTAGGGACTCTAGCGAGTAGACTGGACCATGATTTTATGGACAAACACACAATCAGTCGTTTTTCTTGTACAGTGCAATTTGCTTGTACAACAAAACAACACAAAAAATGTTAACTTTTCTTAAACATTACATTTCAAAATTGCATCCTTGAACAATGGTACCATTAAATAAACAAGAATCATACAATCCAAATAATGATTTATTTGTGAACATTTTAATTAAATATTTTTTTTATGGTAGAGAAGTAAACATTCAATTCTCTGGCAACAGCTTAGGTGGACATTCCTGCAGTCAGCATGCCAATCGCACACTTCCTCAAAACTTGAGACATCTGCGCATTTTAGAGTGGCCTTTATTGTACTAAGCACAAGGTGCACCTGTGTAATGATCATGCTGCTTAATTAGCTTCATGATATGCCACACCTGTCAGGTGGATGGATTATCTTACCAAGGAGAAATGCCCACTAACAAGTATGTAAACAAATTTGTGCACAACATTTTAGATAAATAAGCTTTTTGTGTGTAAAATGTATTTTATTTCAGCTCATGAAACATACCTTACATGTTGCATTTATATTTTTGTTCAGGGTAGTTTTAGGCAAATTTTAATAGGTATTTCAATTTGAATTGTTTTTTTATGGTGTAGAATGCTCTGCATGCTTTCTCTCTCAGTTCATTCACTGCCTCATTTAGGTGTCCAGTTGAGCTTCTTAAACCTCAGTAGTTGTAGTGAGGGCAGTACTCTATATATTTTAACCTCAGTAGTTGTAGTGAGTGCAGTACTCTGTATATTTAAACCTCAGTAGTTGTAGTATGTGCAGTACTCTATATATTTAAACCTCAGTAGTTGTAGTGTGTGCAGTACTCTATATATTTAAACCTCAGTAGTTGTTGTGAGTGCAGTACTCTATATACACTGCTCAAAAAAATAAAGGGAACACTTAAACAACACAATGTAACTCCAAGTCAATCACACTTCTGTGAACTCAAACTTTCCACTTAGGAAGCAACACTGATTGACAATACATTTCACATGCTGTTGTGCAAATGGAATAGACAACAGGTGGAAATTATAGGCAATTAGCAAGACATCCCCAATAAAGGAGTGGTTCTGCTGGTGGGGACCTCAGACCACTTCTCAGTTCCTATGCTTCCTGGCTGATGTTTTGGTCACTTTTGAATGCTGGCGGTGCTTTCACTCTAGTGGTAGCATGAGACGGAGTCTACAACCCACACAAGTGGCTCAGGTAGTGCAGCTCATCCAGGATGGCACATCAATGCGAGCTGTGGCAAGAAGGTTTGCTGTGTCTGTCAGCGTAGTGTCCAGAGCATGGAGGCGCTACCAGGAGACAGGCCAGTACATCAGGAGATGTGGAGGAGGTCGTAGGAGGGCAACAACCCAGCAGCAGGACCGCTACCTCCGCCTTTGTGCAAGGAGGAGCAGGAGGAGCACTGCCAGTGCCCTGCAAAATGACCTCCAGCAGGCCACAAATGTGCATGTGTCTGCTCAAGCGGTCAGAAACAGACTCCATGAGGGTGGTATGAGGGCCCGACGTCCACAGGTGGGGGTTGTGCTTACAGCCCAACACCGTGCAGTACGTTTGGCATTTGCCAGAGAACACCAAGATTGGCAAATTCGCCACTGGCGCCCTGTGGTCTCCACAGATGAAAGCAGGTTCACACTGAGCACGTGACAGACGTGACAGAGTCTGGAGACGCCGTGGAGAACGTTCTGCTGCCTGCAACATCCTCCAGCATGACCGGTTTGGCGGTGGGTCAGTCATGGTGTGGGGTGGCATTTCTTTGGGGGGCCGCACAGCCCTCCATGTGCTCGCCAGAGGTAGCCTAACTGCCATTAGGTACTGAGATGAGATCCTCAGACCCTTTGTGAGACCATATGCTGGTGCGGTTGTCCCTGGGTTCCTCCTAATGCAAGACAATGCTAGACCTCATGTGGCTGGGGTGTGTCAGCAGTTCCTGCAAGAGGGAGGCATTGATGCTATGGACTGGCCCGCCCGTTCCCCAGACCTGAATCCAATTGAGCACATCTGGGACATCATGTCTCGCTCCATCCACCAACGCCACGTTGCACCACAGACTGTCCAGGAGTTGGCAGATGCTTTAGTCCAGGTCTGGGAGGAGATCCCTCAGGAGACCATCCGCCAACTCATCAGGAGCATGCCCAGGCGTTGTAGGGAGGTCATACAGGCACATGGAGGCCACACACACTACTAAGCCTCATTTTGACTTGTTTTAAGGACATTACATCAAAGTTGGATCAGCCTGTAGTGTGGTTTTCCACTTTAATTTTGACTCCAAATCCAGACCTCCATGGGTTGATAAATTGGATTTCCATTGATTGTTTTTGTGTGATTTTGTTGTCAGCACATTCAACTATGTAAAGAAAAAAGTATTTAATAAGATTATTTCTTTCATTTAGATCTAGGATGTGTTGTTTAAGTGTTCCCTTTATTTTTTTGAGCAGTATATTTTGTACCAATTGAGAACTTTGGTCTAATTTCCTGAGAACTTTGGTCTAATTTCCTGAGATCTGGAGCTTCTCTAGAAAATCATGTTTTTTTTCTTTTTGGGGTTTACTGCCAGGGCCCAGGTCTGGCTGTACTGTTCTAGCAGGTCCAGGCTCTGCTGTAGGCCATTTGCTGTGGGTGACAGCAGGTACAGGTCATATGCAAGGAGCAGGCATTTAACCTCTGAATTATGGAGACTAACACCAGGTGCTTGTCACGGTCGTCGTCGGTGAAAGAGGACCAAAACGCAGCAGGTAAGTGCAGGCTCATCTTGACGTTTATTTATTTTCAAAATGAATACCAAAATAACAAAACACTAGAACGAACAAACAACAACAACAACAACAACAACAACAACAACAACAACAACAACAACAACAACAAACAGTCTGGCAAAGCATAAGGCTCAACACAGAACAATCTCCCACAAAATACAAGACAAACACACCCTAATATATGGGACTCTCAATCAAAGGCAGATAGACAACACCTGCCTTCAACTGAGAGTCCCAACCCCAATTAACCAAACATAGAAACAGACATACTAGACTAAACATAGAATACCTGAAAACCAAACAGTGCCCAAAAACCCCGGAATACTTAAACCAAATGCCCCTTCAACAAAACACACCACCCCGAACCACATAAAACGAATACCCTCTGCCACGTCCTGACCAAACTACAATACTAATTAACCTTTATACTGGCCAGGACGTGACAGTACCCCCCCTTAAAGGTGCTAACCCCGGAAGCACCTTAAAAAAAAAAAAAAAAAAAAAACCAACCCCAAACAACAAAACCAAAATTCCCCTCTACTAAAGGGAGGGAAGGGAGGGTGGCTGCCGTCAACGACGGCACTGTGCTACACCCCCCCTCCCCAACCCACCTATATCTGGAGGTGGCTCTGGTTCCGGCCGTTCCAGGCTGTCGGGCCACTCTGGCATCGCCGGGGGGCAGTGGGGCCAGTCTGGCAGTTCGGGACAGTCTGGGCAGTCTGGCAGTTCAGGACAGTCTGGGCAGTCTGGCAGTTCGGGGCAGTCTGGCCACTCCGGCAGTTCGGGGCAGTCTGGCCACTCCGGCAGTTCGGGGCAGTCTGGCCACTCCGGCAGTTCGGAGCAGTCTGGCCACTCCGGCAGTTCGGCGCAGTCTGGCCACTCCGGCAGTTCGGCGCAGTCTGGCCACTCCGGCAGTTCGGCGCAGTCTGGCCACTCCGGCAGTTCGGCGCAGTCTGGCCACTCCGGCAGTTCAGGGCAGTCTGGCCACTCCGGCAGTTCAGGGCAGTCTGGCCACTCCGGCAGTTCAGGGCAGTCTGGCCACTCCGGCAGTTCAGGGCAGTCTGGCCACTCCGGCAGTTCAGGGCAGTCTGGCCACTCCGGCAGTTCAGCGCAGTCTGGCCACTCCGGCAGTTCAGCGCAGTCTGGCCGGCAGCTCCGGCAGTTCAGCGCAGTCTGGCCGGCAGCTCCGGCGACTGTTGACTGGTGGGCAGCTCCGACGACTGTTGACTGGCGGGCAGCTCTGATGACGACTGTTGACTGGCGGGCAGCTCTGATGACGACTGTTGACTGGCGGGCAGCTCTGATGACGACTGTTGACTGGCGGGCAGCTCTGATGACGACTGTTGACTGGCGGGCAGCTCTGATGACGACTGTTGACTGGCGGGCAGCTCTGATGACGACTGTTGACTGGCGGGCAGCTCTGATGACGACTGTTGACTGGCGGGCAGCTCTGTTGACTGGTGAGGCTGGGTTTACGCACTTGAAGCCTGGTGCGTGGTGCTGGTACTGGGCTTACCAGATTTTGAACACGCACCTCCAGGCTAGTGCGGGGAGCGGGAACAGGACGAGTCGGACTGGGTTGACGCACTTCCGGGTTCGCACGAGAGACAGGAGCTGGAAACCCAGGGCTATGGAGGCGCACAGTCGGTCTTGATCTTACCTCCTGCACAACCCGTCTTGGCTGGATGGAACTAGTAGCCCTGTACGAGCGGGGTGCTTGTACAGGGCAGACTGGGCTGTGCAGGGGCCTGATGGTAGCCGTGCGTAGAGCGGGAGTTGGGTAGCCTGGTCCTCGGAGGCGTACCGGTGACCAGATGCGCTGCGCAGGCATCCTCCTACCAGGCTGGATGCCCGCTCTAGCACGGCACCTGCGAGGGGCTGGAATAGCGCGCACCGGACTGTGCGTGCGTATGGGTGAGAGTGCGCTCCTCAGCGAAACATGGCGCTCTCCACCCCATACGCTCCTCCATATAACCACGGGTAGCTGGCTTCCGGCTCTTCCTATGCCTAGCCAAACTACCCGTGTGCCCCCCCCAATTTTTTTATTGGGGGTGCCTCTCGTGCTTCACCCGCATCGCGTCCATGGCCTCGTACCTCCGCCTCTCTGCCTTGGCTGCCTCAATTTCCCACAGCGGGCGGCGATAATCCCCAGCCTGGTGCCAAGGTCCGGCCCCGTCCAGCACTTCCTCCCAGGTCCACTTCTCCCGCCAGTCCAACTCGAAATTCCTCTGCTCCTTCCTCTGCTGCTTGGTCCTGGAATGGTGGGAGATTCTGTCACGGTCGTCGTCGGTGAAGGAGGACCAAAACGCAGCAGGTAAGTGCAGGCTCATCTTGACGTTTATTTATTTTCAAAATGAATACCAAAATAACAAAACACTAGAACGAACGAACGAACAACAACAACAACAACAACAACAACAACAACAACAACAACAACAACAACAACAACAACAACAACAACAACAAACAGTCTGGCAAAGCATAAGGCTCAACACAGAACAATCTCCCACAAAATACAAGACAAACACACCCTAATATATGGGACTCTCAATCAAAGGCAGATAGACAACACCTGCCTTCAACTGAGAGTCCCAACCCCAATTAACCAAACATAGAAACAGACATACTAGACTAAACATAGAATACCTGAAAACCAAACAGTGCCCAAAAACCCCGGAATACTTAAACCAAATGCCCCTTCAACATAACACACCACCCCGAACCACATAAAACGAATACCCTCTGCCACGTCCTGACCAAACTACAATACTAATTAACCTTTATACTGGCCAGGACGTGACAGTGCTGAGGATTTTTCGAGAATAGTGGCCAATTCGTTGATGCAACCCTGGCGAAGGCCCCGCCCCTGGTTAAAGAATTCTGTTATTTTCTTGCCAATTTTGATGCTGCAAGTATTGCCAGTATATGTTGATTTAATTATGTCATATGTTTTACCCCCTACATGACTTTCAATAACTTTGTAGAACATTCCTATATGCCAAATAGAATCAAATGCTTTTTGGAAGTCGATAAAGCAAGCGTACATTTTTGTATTATTTTGGTGGACATGTTTATCTATCAGGGTAAATATGACCTGTCATGCGATGTTTTGGTATAAATCCAATTTGTCTTTTACTTGAGACATTGTGCTTATTGAGAGCACCAATAATTGTTAGGGTCAAATTTGTCTCCGTTCATAAAGATTGGGGTTATGAGTCCTCGATTCCAGATGTCAGAGAAATAACCGTTCTCTCTCCCTGTTTTATATTTTTGTTCAGTATAATATTTTTTATCTTATATAAAGGAGCCATTTTCTTTCGTTTAGATATTCCCCCATTTTTTTTTTTTTACATTGGTAGGCCACAAGCTCACAGAACGGTCAAGTGTCGGCTGAAGTTGTGTAAAGCTCGCAGCCATTGGACTCTGGGTTTGGCAGATGCAAAGAAAACGCTACCTGCCCCAATGCATTGTGCCAACTGTAAAGTTTGGTGGAGGAGGAATAGTGGTCTGGGGCTGTTTTTCATGGTTTGGGCTAGGCCCCTTAGTTCCAGTGAAGGGGAATCTAGACGATGCAGTGCTTCCAACTTTGTGGCAACAGTTTAGGGCAGGCCCTTTCCAGTTTCAGCATGACAATGCCCCCGTGCACAAAGGGAGATCCATACAGAAATGATTTGTTGAGATCGGTGTGGAAGAACTTGACTGGCCTGCACAGAGCCCAGACCTCAACCACATCAAACACCTTTGGGATGAATTGGAACGCCAACTGCGAGCTAGGTCTAATCACACAATATCAGTGCCCGACCTCACTAATGCTCTTTTGGCTGAATGGAAGCAAGTAAACGCAGTAATGTTCCAACATCTACTGGAAAGCCTTCCCAGAAGAGTAGAGGCTGATATCGCAGCAAAGAGAGGACCAACTCTATAATAATGCACATTATTTAGGAATGAGATGTTCGACGAGCAGGTGTACACTTACTTTTAGCTATGTAGTGTAGTTCCATCCTCTCCCACTACCCATGACTGGACTTCCTCTCACTACCATATTTGGTGGTGAGAAAAACATTGAAAATGTCTGTCGTGTCACGAGGCTAATCTGACTGTCATCACAGTCACCATTTTTTTTCAACCTTTTATTTAACTAGGCAAGTAAGTTAAGAACAAATTCTTATTTTCAATGACAGCCTAGGAACAGTGGGTTAACTGTCTTGTTCAGGGGCAGAACGACAGATTTGTACCTTGTCAGCTCAGGGATTCGATCTTGCAACCTTTCAGTTACTAGTCCAACACGCTAACCACTAGGCTACGCTACCGCCCCATTGATTCCACTTAGTTCCGCAAACTGCTCCCTACTCTGGTCAGAATGTGGTACTGCGCTGAAAGACATTTTTAATTCAATTCAAGGGGCTTTATTGGCATGGGAAACATATGCTAACATTGCCAAAGCAAGTGAAGTAGATAATATACAAAAGTGAAATAAACAATACAAATGAACAGTAAACATTACACTCACAGAAGTTCCAAAAGAATAAAGACATTACAAATGTCATATTATCTATATATACAGTGTTGTAACGATGTGCAAATGATTAAAGTACAAAAGGGAAAATAAATAAAAATATATATGGGTTGTATTTACAATGGTGTTTGTTCTTCACTGGTTGCCATTTTCTTGTGGCAACAGGTCACAAATCTTGCTGCTGTGATGACACACTGTGGTGTTTAAACTCCCATATCCACTGGGTTATCAAAATCGTGTTTGTTTTCGAATTCTTTGTGGATCTGTGTAATCTGAGGGAAATATGTATCTCTAATATGGTCATACATTTTGCAGGAGGTTAGGAAGTGCAGCTCAGTTTCTCCTCATTTTGTGGACAGTGTGCACATAGCCTGTCTTCTCTTGAGAGCCAGGTCTGCCTACGGTGGCCTTTCGCAATAGCAAGGCTATGCTCACTGAGTCTGTACATAGTCAAGGCTTTCCTCAACATTGGGTCAGTCACAGTGGTCAGGTATTCTGCCACTGTGTACTCTCTGTTTAGGGCCAAATAGCATTCTAGTTTGCTCTGTTTTTTGTTAATTCTTTCCAATGTGTCAAGTAATTATCTTTTTGTTTTCTCACGATTTGGTTGGGTCTAATTGTGTTGCTGTCCTGGGGCTCTGTGGGGTCTGTTTGTGTTTGTGAACAGAGCCCCAGGACCAGGTTGATTTCTCTGTAGGTGATGGCTTTGTTATAGAAGGTTTGGGAATCGCTTCCTTTAAGGTGGTTGTAGAATTTAACAGCTATTTTCTGGATTTTGTTAATTAGCGGGTATCAGCCTAATTCTGCTCTGCATGCATTATATGGTGTTTTACGTTGTACACTGAGGACATTTTTGCAGAATTCTGCATGCAGAGTCTCAATTTGGTGTTTGTCCCATTTTGTTCATTCTTGGTTGGTGACTGGACCCCAGACCTCACAACTATAAAGGGCAATTGGTTGTTATTGGTATGTCGAATTTTATGTTCCTTTTGATGGCATAGAATGCCCTTCTTGCCTTGTCTCTCAGATCATTCACAGCTTTGTGGAAGTTACCTGTGGCGTTGATGTTTAGGCTGAGGTATGTATAGTTTTTTTGTGTGCTCTAGGGCAACAGTGTCAAGATGGAATTTGTATTTGTGGTCCTGGCGACTGGACCTTTCTTGGAACACCATTATTTTGGTCTTACTGAGATTTACTGTCAGGGCCCAGGTCTGGTAGAATCTGTGCAGAAGATCTAGGTGCTGCTGTAGGCCCTCCTTTGTTGGTGACAGATTTGACATTTGCTCAGAACATTGTTTTCACTGAGGAAATTTACTAGTCTGCTGTTAATGATAATGCAGAGGATTTCCCCAAGGTTGCTGTTGACGAATATCCCACGGTAGTTATTGGGGTCAAATTTGTCTCCACTTGTGTGGATTGGGGTGATCAGTCCTTAGTTCCAAATATTGGGGAAGATGCCAAAGCTAAGGATGATGTTAAAGAGTTTTTTATCATAGCCAATTGGAATTTGCTGTCTGCATATTTTATCATTTCATTGAGGATACCATCAACACCACAGGCCTTTTTGGGTTGGAGGGTTTTTATTTTGTCCTGTAGTTCATTCAAGGTAATTGGAGTCTAATTGGAGTTCTGGTAGTCTTTAATCGTTGATTGTAAGATTTGTATTTGATCATGTATATGTTTTTGCTGTTTGTACTTTGTTATAGAGCCAAAAAGATTGGAGAAGTGGTTTACCCATACATCTCCATTTTGGATAGATAATTATTTGTGTTGTTTGTTTAGTGTGTTCTAATGGAAGTAGTTACATTCTATGGATTGAGCTGATTTCTGACATGTTGTTCCTTCTTTTTCCGTAGTGTATTTCTGTATTGTTTTAGTGATTCACCATAGTGAAGGCGTAGACTCAGGTTTTCTGGGTCTCTATGTTTTACTTTGGACGGGTTTCTCAATTTCTTTCTTAGGTTTTTGCATTCTTCATCAAACCATTTGTCATTGTTGTTCATTTTCTTTGGTTTTCTATTTGACATTTTTAGATTTGATTGGGAAGCTGAGAGGTCAAACATAACTGTTAAGATTTTCTACTGCCAAGTTTACATATTCACTATTACAGTGGAACGTGTTGTCCAGGAAGTTGTCTAAAAGCGATTGAATTTACACTACATTCTGTCCATCTATAGCATTTCTTAATATTACTCAGTTCCTTTTGGCTTTGATGCCTCATGTTTGAGTATTGCTCTGTTCAAGTAGACTGTGATTTTGCTGTGATCTAATAAGGGTGTCAGTGGGCTGACTGTGAACGCTCTGAGAGACTCTGGGTTGAGGTCAGTGATAAAGTAGCCTACAGTACTATTGCCAAGAGATGAGCTATAGGTCTACCTACCATAGGAGTCCACTCGAAGCCTACCATTGACTATGTACATACCCAGCGTGCGACAGAGCTGCAGGAGTTGTGTCCAAACACCCAGCATGCCATAGACCTTCTGTCTGAGGACCAACTAGGTTCACCCAGCCACATAATAATTCACACAGGCACAAACGACCTGAGAGCACAGCAGGAAAGGGTAGCCACAGCATTCAAGGGAGTGATTGAAAAAGCTTCTTCTACTTTCCCCAATGCACAAGTGGTTATATCCACCCTGCTACCATGCAGCGGATAAACGCAAGTATTTCACGTGACTGTGCCTCAAAACCAAATGCCTACCTGGCCCACCACTCCACCCTAGACCTGAACTGCCTTTATGACCAGGTCCACCTATACAAGGCAGCAGTGCCCACCTTCGTCCTGACCCTAAAGGACATCGCTCTCAAACGCAGCCCCAACACTTCACACAGGAGCAACAGATCAATAGGCACCCCGCCCAGACCTGCGGGACCCCCCCCCCCCCCGGACCTACACATGGAGGACCCACGCTGAGAGGACCTACATCCAGACCACAACACCACCAGCCTCATCCACACCCCCACCCCAACCAATCAACACCCCCCCAAGTCAACCATGCCCACACCCCATTTAGGCCCCCTCAGATCAGACCTATGCCCCTCCTGCCCACCCCGTGCACCCCTCCCGCTAAGAGGGCCTCAACATGGAAGTCAAACATACATCCAGGCTGTGAGCAGGCAAACAAGCCCCACCCCCACTCTTACACTAGCCCAAGCCAATGGCAAGTACCAGACGCTCACCTTCTCTGCTCACACTCACTGGTCTGAGGCCAAACTACACGGCCAACAACATTGGACACTTTATGGAACACAAAGCCTTCACTATCTCATCCTAGAATATCCAAGGCCTGAGGTCATCTGCCTTTGGCCTAAAGAGCAGGAACCTGGACTTCATCAAATAAATCAGAAATACAGACATTGTCATCCTACAAGAAACATGGTATAGAGGAGACTGACCCACTGGTTTGTATATTTGGCTGGAAATTCAAAAGGAAATTATCTTAACAGAGAAAAATGTCCTCCTGTGTGCTATTTATATCCCCCGACTAGAATTCCCATACTTTAATGAAGACAGCTTCTCCATCCTGGAAGAGGAAATCAATCATTTCCAGGCCCAGGGACATGTACTAGTCTGTTACGACCTAAATGCCAGAACCGGACAAGAACCTGACACCCTCAGCACACAGGGGGACAAACACCTGCCTGGAGGTAACAGCATTCCCTCCCCCAGAAGGTCTATGGCATGCTGGGTGTTTGGACACCAGAGTTTAGACACACTGTGTTTGGGAAAAACGTTTTTTGACTGAAATGTTTTTTTTTCTTGTATTTATTTCACATTTGAGTCCAATCTGTGTCTTGTGTATGTCCTCAGTGGGGGGGTTGTCAGGAGGGCTATCAGGGTGGTTGACAGGGGGGGGGGGGGTGTTCAGAGGGGGTGAGATAGAGCCTGGGCTTGGGGTTCTTCATTTGTCTATCCCGCTATGAAGTCGAGGCTATGGTCAGGGTCTGGAGGGGGACTGTTCTGCTGTGGTGTCGAGACTTTTGTCGGGAGCTGAGGTGGGCTGTTCTGCTAGCTTCTCTGCGGGGGGGGGGGGGGTTGTTCTCTGTCACACGCCATCCCCCTCACCCTCTCCTCCAGCAGTCTGATCCTCTCCCTCCATCCCCCTCACCCTCTCCTCCAGCAGTCTGATCCTCTCCTCCATCCCCCTCACCCTCTCCTCCAGCAGTCTGATCCTCTCCCTCCATCCCCCTCACCCTCTCCTCCAGCAGTCTGATCCTCTCCCTCCATCCCCCTCACCCTCTCCTCCAGCAGTCTGATCCTCTCCTCCATCCCCCTCACCCTCTCCTCCAGCAGTCTGATCCTCTCCTCCATCCCCCTCACCCTCTCCTCCAGCAGTCTGATCCTCTCCCTCCATCCCCCTCACCCTCTCCTCCAGCAGTCTGATCCTCTCCTCCATCCCCCTCACCCTCTCCTCCAGCAGTCTGATCCTCTCCTCCATCCCCCTCACCCTCTCCTCCAGCAGTCTGATCCTCTCCTCCATCCCCCTCACACTCTCCTCCAGCAGTCTGATCCTCTCCTCCATCCCCCTCACCCTCTCCTCCAGCAGTCTGATCCTCTCCCTCCATCCCCCTCACCCTCTCCTCCAGCAGTCTGATCCTCTCCCTCCATCCCCCTCACCCTCTCCTCCAGCAGTCTGATCCTCTCCTCCATCCCCCTCACCCTCTCCTCCAGCAGTCTGATCCTCTCCTCCATCCCCCTCACCCTCTCCTCCAGCAGTCTGATCCTCTCCCTCCATCCCCCTCACCCTCTCCTCCAGCAGTCTGATCCTCTCCTCCATCCCCCTCACCCTCTCCTCCAGCAGTCTGATCCTCTCCTCCATCCCCCTCACCCTCTCCTCCAGCAGTCTGATCCTCTCCTCCATCCCCCTCACACTCTCCTCCAGCAGTCTGATCCTCTCCTCTAGTGCTCTGTTTTTCTCCTGCTCCTGCTCTTTCTCCTGTTGATGTTGTCTCACCACAGTCCAGAGTGCAGATATGTCTCTCTCTACCTCCAACTCTCCAGGTCTGGTTAAGGGGGTGTTGTTGTGCTGGACTGTTGTCTGGGTCTATGCTGACTGGAGTGTAATCACCTGCTGTTCCAGCTCCACCTGCCTTACCTCCAGCTGGGTAAAAGTATCCTTCATTTCAATGAGGGAGTAGTACTCTGTGCTGGGAGGTTGACTTTCCGCTTGGGGTTGATCGTCTGTGGGGTTATATAATGAAGAGGTCTGGTCTGACCCGCTCGGGGTGGGGGTATCTGTCTCGAGGGAGAGCTTCTCCTGCAGAGCTAATTCTTTGATTGTCTGCCTGTCTTTCTTAATGTATGTTAACAGAGGGGTAGTGTGCTAATATAGCACTGTGCCATGCCAGGGGATGGTCTGGATTATATAGCACTGTGCCATGCCAGGGGATGGTCTGGTTAATATAGCACTGTGCCATGCCAGGGGATGGTCTGGTTAATATAGCACTGTGTCATGCCAGGGGATGGTCTGGTTAATATAGCACTGTGCCAGGGGATGGTCTGGTTAATATAGCACTCTGCCAGGGGATGGTCTGGTTAATATAGCACTGTGCCAGGGGATGGTCTGGTTAATATAGCACTGTGCCAGGGGATGGTCTGGTTAATATAGCACTGTGCCAGGGGATGGTCTGGTTAATATAGCACTGTGCCAGGGGATGGTCTGGTTAATATAGCACTGTGCCAGGGGATGGTCTGGTTAATATAGCACTGTGCCAGGGGATGGTCTGGTTAATATAGCACTGTGCCATGCCAGGGGATGGTCTGGTTAATATAACACTCTGCCAGGGGATGGTCTGGTTAATATAGCACTGTGCCAGGGGATGGTCTGGTTAATATAGCACTGTGCCATGCCAGGGGATGGTCTGGTTAATATAACACTCTGCCAGGGGATGGTCTGGTTAATATAGCACTGTGCCAGGGGATGGTCTGGTTAATATAGCACTGTGCCAGGGGATGGTCTGGTTAATATAGCACTGTGCCAGGGGATGGTCTGGTTAATATAGCACTGTGCCAGGGGATGGTCTGGTTAATATAGCACTGTGCCAGGGGATGGTCTGGTTAATATAGCACTGTGCCATGCCAGGGGATGGTCTGGTTAATATAACACTCTGCCAGGGGATGGTCTGGTTAATATAGCACTGTGCCAGGGGATGGTCTGGTTAATATAGCACTGTGCCATGCCAGGGGATGGTCTGGTTAATATAACACTCTGCCAGGGGATGGTCTGGTTAATATAGCACTCTGCCAGGGGATGGTCTGGTTAATATAGCACTCTGCCAGGGGATGGTCTGGTTAATATAGCACTGTGCCAGGGGATGGTCTGGTTAATATAGCACTGTGCCAGGGGATGGTCTGGTTAATATAGCACTGTGCCAGGGGATGGTCTGGTTAATATAGCACTGTGCCAGGGGATGGTCTGGTTAATATAGCACTGTGCCAGGGGATGGTCTGGTTAATATAGCACTGTGCCAGGGGATGGTCTGGTTAATATAGCACTGTGCCAGGGGATGGTCTGGTTAATATAGCACTCTGCCAGGGGATGGTCTGGTTATATAGCACTGTGCCAGGGGATGGTCTGGTTAATATAGCACTCTGCCAGGGGATGGTTTGTGTGGAAGATGAGGTTGCTGATGTTCCCATTTTTATAATAGTCAGCAAAAAGTGTCTCTTGGTTTTCCATAAGGAGCTTAATTTTGTGATCTTTTCTTGCCTTATCATTCTTTACATACACAGGGTACTGTATTTTAATTACCTCTGAACAGCGGGAGGCAGCTTCTAAGGCCTCTCCTTCTGGTTGGAGTAGACTCTGCGACTCTCCTGCTATTGTTGGGCTAAAGGGCTTTGACACCACTCGACACGTCAGTGCTAATTGAAGTTGTATCAAGCTTGGTAGCCTTAACTTAGCATTCAGTCCTTATAAAGTAACGTAATGTATTTTTCTTCTTGGCTTTTGGAAATAAAATATAGCTTCAGGACTTCAAACAGCCGAAGCTAAGTAACATTAACATGATGCCTTCTAATTGCAGTCGTTGTACTTATAATATACAGGAGAACGATCGCCTTACGGCGAGGATAGCTGTGCTGCAAGCCCAGCTTCAGATGCAATCGTTAGGCAAGGGCAATTTCAGTGTAGGAAAGGATGAAACAGCGTCTGTGCCACCAGTAAGTACAGATAGTAACGTTAGTATAAACCCCCTCGCACGGTCCCCGCAGCCGGACAACTTTCTCATGGCTTCTGGAGGGGAACGCTGTAGGAATGCTCAACCGGTGTCGCTTATTCAGCCGACAGAAACTTTCAACCGGTTCTCCCCATTAAGCAGCGAGTCGGAGTCTGAGGCCGAAACTTCTCTGGTCTCTGCTCCTCCCGTTGTGGGGTCTGAGACGCCGAAGCCTCTCACCATTAGCTCTGACAAATTGAAAACCCTAGTCATTGGCGACTCCATTACCCGCAGTATTAGACTAAAAACGAATCATCCAGCGATCATACACTGTTTACCAGGGGGCAGGGCTACCGACGTTAAGGCTAATCTAAAGACGGTGCTGGCTAAAGCTAAAACTGGCGAGTGTAGAGAGTATAGAGATATTGTTATCCACGTCGGCACCAACGATGTTAGGATGAAACAGTCAGAGGTCACCAAGTGCAACATAGCTTCAGCGTGTAAATCAGCTAGAAAGATGTGTCGGCATCGATTAATTGTCTCTGGCCCCCTCCCAGTTAGGGGGAGTGATGAGCTCTACAGCAGAGTCTCACAACTCAATCGCTGGTTGAAAACTGTTTTCTGCCCCTCCCAAAAGATAGAATTTGTAGATAATTGGCCCTCTTTCTGGGACTCACCCACAAACAGGACCAAGCCTGGCCTGTTGAGGAGTGACGGACTCCATCCTAGCTGGAGGGGTGCTCTCATCTTATCTACGAACATAGACAGGACTCTAACTCCTCTAGCTCCACAATGAAATAGGGTGCAGGCCAGGCAGCAGGCTGTTAGCCAGCCTGCCAGCTTAGTGGAGTCTGCCACTAGCACAGTCAGTGTAGTCAGCTCAGCTATCCCCATTGAGACCGTGTCTGTGCCTCGATCTAGGTTGGGCAAAATTAAAGATGGCGGTGTTCGCTTTAGCAATCTCACTAGTATAAAGACCTCCTCCATCCCTGCCATTATTGAAAGAGATTGTGATACCTCACATCTCAAAATAGGACTACTTAATGTTAGATCCCTCACTTCAAAGGCAGTTATAGTCAATGAACTAATCACTGATCATAATCTTGATGTGATTGGCCTGACTGAAACATGGCTTAAGCCTGATGAATTTACTGTGTTAAATGAGGCCTCACCTCCTGGTTACACTAGTGACCATATCCCCCGCGTATCCCGCAAAGGCGGAGGTGTTGCTAACATTTATGATAGCAAATTTAAATTTACCCCCAAAAAAACAACAACGACGTTTTCGTCTTTTGAGCTTCTAGTCATGAAATCTATGCAGCCTACTCAATCACTTTTTATAGCTACTGTTTACAGGCCTCCTGGGCCATATGCAGCGTTCCTCATTGAGTTCCCTGAATTCCTATCGGACCTTGTAGTCATCGCAGATAATATTCTAATTTTTGGTGACTTTAATATTCACATGGAAAAGTCCACAGACCCACTCCAAAAGGCTTTCGGAGCCATCATCGACTCAGTGGGTTTTGTCCAACATGTCTCTGGACCTACTCACTGCCACAGTCATACTCTGGACCTAGTTTTGTCCCATGGAATAAATGTTGTGGATCTTAATGTTTTTCCTCATAATCCTGGACTATCGGACCACCATTTTATTACGTTCGCAATCGAAACAAATAATCTGCTCAGACCCCAACCAAGAAGCATTAAAAGTCGTGCTATAAATTCTCAGACAACCCAAAGATTCCTTGATGCCCTTCCAGACTCCCTCTGCCTACCCAAGGACGTCAGACAAAAATCAGTTAACCACCTAACCAAAGAACTCAATTTAACCTTGCGCAATACCCTAGATGCAGTTGCACCCCTAAAAACTAAAAACATTTGTCATAAGAAACTAGCTCCCTGGTATACAGAAAATACACGAGCTCTGAAGCAAGCTTCCAGAAAATTGGAACGGAAATGGCGCCACACCAAACTGGAAGTCTTCCGACTAGCTTGGAAAGACAGTACCGTGCAGTATCGAAGAGCCCTCACTGCTGCTCGATCATCCTATTTTTCCAACTTAATTGAGGAAAATAAGAACAATCTGAAATTTATTTTTGATACTGTCGCAAAGTTAACTAAAAAGCAGCATTCCCCAAGAGAGGATGGCTCTCACTTCAGCAGTGATGAATTCATGAACTTCTTTGAGGAAAAGATCATGATCATTAGAAAGCAAATTACAGACTCCTCTTTAAATCTGCGTATTCCTCCAAAGCTCCGTTGTCCTGAGTCTGCACAACCCTGCCAGGACCTAGGATCAAGGGAGACACTAAAGTGTTTTAGTACTATATCTCTTGACACAATGATACAAATAATTATGGCCTCTAAACCTTCAAGCTGCATACTGGACCCTATTCCAACTAAACTACTGAAAGAGCTGCTTTCTGTGCTTGGCCCTCCTATGTTGAACATAATAAACGGCTCTCTATCCACCGGATGTGTACCAAACTTACTAAAAGTGGCAGTAATAAAGCCTCTCTTGAAAAAGCCGAACCTTGACCCAGAAAATATAAAAAACTATCGGCCTATATCGAATCTTCCATTCCTCTCAAAAATGTTAGAAAAAGCTGTTGCGCAGCAACTCACTGCCTTCCTGAAGACAAACAATGTACACGAAACGCTTCAGTCTGGTTTTAGACCCCATCATAGCACTGAGACTGCACTTTTGAAGGTGGTAAATGACCTTTTAATGACGTCAGACCGAGGTTCTGCGTCTGTCCTCGTGCTCCTAGATCTTAGTGCTGCTTATGATACCATCGATCACCACATTCTTTTGGAGAGATTGGAAACCCAAATTGGTCTACATGGACAAGTTCTGGCCTGGTTTAGGTCTTATCTGTCGGAAAGATATCAGTTTGTCTCTGTGAATGGTTTGTCCTCTGACAAATCAACTGTACATTTCGGTGTTCCTCAAGGTTCCGTTTTAGGACCACTATTGTTTTCACTATATATTTTACCTCTTGGGGATGTCATTCGAAAACATAATGTTAAATTTCACTGCTATGCGGATGACACACAGCTGTACATTTCAATGAAACATGGTGAAGCCCCAAAATTGCCCTCGCTAGAAGCCTGTGTCTCAGACATAAGGAAATGGATGGTTGCAAAGCTTCTACTCTTAAACTCGGACAAAACAGAGATGCTTGTTCTAGGTCCCAAGAAACAAAGAGATCTTCTGTTGAATCTGACAATTAATCTGGATGGTTGTACAGTCGTCTCAAATAAAACTGTGAAGGACCTCGGCGTTACTCTGGACCCTGATCTCTCTTTTGAAGAACATATCAAGACTGTTTCAAGGACAGCTTTTTTCCATCTACGTAAAAATCAGAAACTTTCTGTCCAAAAATGACGCAGAAAAATTAATCCATGCCTTTGTTACTTCTAGGTTGGACTACTGCAATGCTCTACTTTCCGCCTACCCGGATAAAGCACTAAATAAACTTCAGTTAGTGCTAAATACGGCTGCTAGAATCCTGACTAGAACCAAAAAATGTGATCATATTACTCCAGTGCTAGCCTCCCTATACTGGCTTCCTGTTAAGGCAAGGGCTGATTTCAAGGTTTTACTGCTAACCTACAAAGCATTACATGGGCTTGCTCCTACCTATCTTTCCGATTTGGTCCTGCCGTACATACCTACACGTACGCTACGGTCACAAGACGCGGGCCTCCTAATTGTTCCTAGAATTTCTAAGCAAACAGCTGGAGGCAGGGATTTCTCCTATAGAGCTCCATTTTTATGGAATAGTCTGCCTACCCATGTGAGAGACGCAGACTCAGTCTCAACCTTTAAGTCTTTACTGAAGACACATCTCTTCAGTAGGTCCTATGATTAAGTGTAGTCTGGCCCAGGGGTGTGAAGGTGAACGGAAAGGCTGGAGCAACGAACCGCCCTTGCTGTCTCTGCCTGGCCGGTTTCCCCTCTTTCCACTGGGATTCTCTGCCTCTACCCCTATTACGGGGGCTGAGTCACTGGCTTACTGGTGTTCTTCCATGCTGTCCCTGGGAGGGGTGCGTCACTTGAGTGGGTTGAGTCACTGAAGTGGTCTTCCTGTCTGGGTTGGCGCCCCCCCTTGGGCTGTGCCGTGGCGGAGATCTTTGTGGGCTATACTCGGCCTTGTCCCGGGATGGTATGTTGGTGGTTGGAGATATCCCTCCAGTGGTGTGGAGGCTGTGCTTTGGCAAAGTGGGTGGGGTTATATCCTACCTGTTTGGCCCTGTCCGGGGGTTTCATCGGATGGGGCGACAGTGTCTCCTGACCCCTCCTGTCTCAGCCTCCAGTATTTATGCTGCAGTAGTTTATGTGTCGGGGGGCTAGGGTCAGTCTGTCACATCTGGAGTATTTCTCTTGTCTTTTCCGGTGTCCTGTGTGAATTTAAATATGCTCTCTCTAATTCTCTCTTTCTCTTTCTTTCTTTCTCTCTCTCGGAGGACCTGAGCCCTAGGACCATGCCTCAGGACTACCTGGCTTGATGACACCTTGCTGTCCCCAGTTCACCTGGCCGTGATGCTGCTCCAGTTCCAACTGTTCTGCCTGCAGCTATGGAACCCTGACCTGTTCACCGGACGTGCTACCTGTCCCAGACCTGTTGTCCCGACCTGCTGGAACCCTGACCTATTCACCAGACGTGCTACCAGTCCCAGACCTGCTGTCCCAGACCTGCTGGAACCCTGACCTGTTCACCAGCCGTGCTACCTGTCCCAGACCTGCTGTTTTCAACTCTCTAGAGACAGCAGGAGCGGTAGAGACACTCTCAAAGATCGGCTATGAAAAAGCCAACTGACACTTACTCTTGTGTTACTGACTTGTTGCACCCTCGACAACTACTATGATTATTATTATTTGACAATGCTGGTCATTTATGAACATTTGAACATCTAGGCCATGTGCTGTTATGATCTCCACCCGGCACAGCCAGAAGAGGACTGGCCACCCCTCATAGCCTGGTTCCTCTCTAGGTTTCTTCCTAGGTTTTGGCCTTTCTAGGGAGTTTTTCCTAGCCACCGTGCTTCTACACCTGCATTGCTTGCTGTTTGGGATTTTAGGCTGGGTTTCTGTACAGCACTTTGAGATATCAGCTGATGTAAGAAGGGCTATATAAATAAATTTGATTTGATTTGATTCAGACTAAACATGACTCACTCAGTTCCAGGTTGGATGGTGTTTTCAGGTTTCTGTTGTTTTCCAGAGAATTTGCTGTATAGCTTTGGAATAATAATCTTTGGTAGTTGTAAGCCTTCCAGGTGATTCCGTAATTCCGTTCAAAATCAGGTTGTAGGTTTTGAGTTTTGATTTGGAGTGAAGGTTATGTTGTAGAGGGTAGCATCCTGTATATGTCCCTGAACAAAATAATCCACGTTTATCTAACTCTAAATCTAGCTTTTTTTAAGAACATGCTGAAAAATGCAGGAGCTCATCTGCTCATGATCTTTCTCTCTCTCTCTCTCTACCTCTCTACCTGTCTCTCTCTTTTTTTAATCTACCTCTCTCTACCTCTACCTCTCTCTCTACCTCTGTTTAACTACCTGCGTATTTAACTCACCAGGTGGCACCAGAGCATAGGAAATAGATTAGTGAGGTAGTATCAAAAGCTGTATAGTAAAGGTTTATTAAAGAGTTAAACAGACCCAGTGTGTAAAGTACTTAAGTAAAAATACTTTAAAGTACTACTTAAGTCGTTTTTTGGGGTTTCTGTACTTTACTTTATTATTAATATTTTTGACAACTTTTACTTCACTACGTTCCTAAAGAAAATAATGTACTTTTTACTCCATACATTTTCCCTGACACTGTTTGTAAATTAATGTCAGAGTGTTATAGTGTACTGCTGGCTATCTGTAAAAAAAGAAAGAAAAGAAAGAAAATTGTGCTGTCTGGTTTGCATAATATAAGGAATTTGAAATTATTAATACTTTTACTTTTGATACTTAAGTACATTTTAGCAATTACATTTACTTTTGATACTTTAGTATATTTAAAACCAAATACTTTTACACTTTTGCTCAAATTATATTTTACTGGGCAACTTTCACTTTTACAAGTCATTTTCTATTAAGGTATCTTTACTTTTACTACAGTATGACTTTTGGGTTATTTGTCCCCCACTGAATAGGCCTTCATTGTAAATAATAATTTGTTCTTGATTGACCTGCCTGGTAAAATAAAAAAACGAATGTATGTGCAGTGCATCTACTGAAACATATGTTTGGTAATGAGACCATGTATTTCTAAACCACTGTAGTGTTTTCTTTTAGATCAAATTAACTACTATCATATGTTCACTTTAATGGATTAGAGTTGAATACAAGATACATGTACTTCCTCCATTGATAGAGAGCATGGTTTACTTCAGGAAGCTGAGAATCTAAACAGATTACATAGTACAGCTGTTCACTGTGTGACTCACCACACTCACTACTCGTAAAAGGCTATGGTGGAAGTATTTACTTTACTGAACATGCTGTGCTGGTCACGGGTGGTAACTGCCTGCAAGTCGACCATGGTGGTCCCCCATATAGGATAACAGAGCAACTCCGTGCAGCATACACTCCATGATGTCAAGACAGCGTCAGATGATGAAAGTGCTATTTTTTGTTTTGCAGGAAATAGAGACAAAGTTTCCCATTACCAGCTGGTTTTTATCTTTGTCATCATGAACCCCACAGATGGTCTTTGTTAAAAGAACATATTCCCAAAAATTGCACATGAAAAATATTCCTGACTCATAATAAACTTCACTTACTGGTAGAGCCTGGATATCAAAATACTACACCCTTGGTGTGGCACTCATGAGAATGGACACACCCTAATATTAGTGGGAATTAAGAGTAACATTTCTAATGGGCCGTGTCTAGATTGTTGGCCTTTTATCTCTTGTTGAAGATAAAAGACAACACAAACATTATTTCCCACTGGGTCAGACATGATGGACCTCACCACTGGGTCAGACATGATGGACCTCACCACTGGGTCAGACATGATGGACCTCACCACTGGGTCAAACATGATGGACCTCACCACTGGGTCAAACATGATGGACCTCACCACTGGGTCAGACATGATGGACCTCACCACTGGGTCAAACATGATGGACCTCACCACTGGGTCAAACATGATGGACCTCACCACTGGGTCAGACATGATGGACCTCACCACTGGGTCAGACATGATGGACCTCACCACTGGGTCAGACATGATGGACCTCACCACTGGGTCAGACATGATGGACCTCACCACTGTATCTGACGGGCCGCCAAGTCCCGGTCTGTGCCAGCTGTGTGAGAAAGGACTGCTCACTGTGTTGGGTGTTTGACTGTGTTGGGTGTGTGACTGTGTTGGGTGTGTGACTGTGTTGGGTGTGTGAGTGTGACTGTGTTGGGTGTGTGTGTGTGACTGTGTTGGGTGTGTGTGTGTGTGACTGTGTTGGAGTGTGTGGTGGAAGAAAATGGAATCTGACAAACTGGTCTAGAATAGTACTGTGTGGTGTAGGAGAAAGTGTGAGTATAATAGAGACAGGACGGACCTGACTGACCTGATATGTACCACACACAGTCTGACTGACCTGATATGTACCACACAGTCTGACTGACCTGATATGTACCACAGTCTGACTGACCTGATATGTACCACACACAGTCTGACTGACCTGATATGTACCACACACAGTCTGACTGACCTGACATGTACCACACACATTCTGACTGACCTGATATGTACCACACACAGTCTGACTGACCTGACATGTACCACAGAGTCTGACTGACCTGATATGTACCACACACAGTCTGACTGACCTGATATGTACCACACAGTCTGACTGACCTGATATGTACCACACACAGTCTGACTGACCTGATATGTACCATACAGTCTGACTGACCTGACATGTACCACACAGTCTGACTGACCTGACATGTACCACACAGTCTGACTGACCTGATATGTACCACACACAGTCTGACTGACCTGATATGTACCACACACTGTCTGACTGACCTGACATGTACCACACAGTCTGACTGACCTGATATGTACCACACACAGTCTGACTGACCTGATATGTACCATACAGTCTGACTGACCTGACATGTACCACACACAGTCTGACTGACCTCATATGTACCACACAGTCTGACTGACCTGATATGTACCACACAGTCTGACTGACCTGACATGTACCACACAGAGTCTGACTGACCTGACATGTACCACACACAGTCTGACTGACCTGACATGTACCACACAGTCTGACTGACCTGATATGTACCACACACAGTCTGACTGACCTGATATGTACCACACAGTCTGACTGACCTGATATGTACCACACACAGTCTGACTGACCTGATATGTACCATACAGTCTGACTGACCTGACATGTACCACACAGTCTGTCTGACCTGACATGTACCACACAGTCTGACTGACCTGATATGTACCACACACAGTCTGACTGACCTGACATGTACCACACACAGTCTGACTGACCTGATATGTACCACACAGTCTGACTGACCTGATATGTACCACACAGTCTGACTGACCTGACATGTACCACACACAGTCTGACTGACTGACCTGACATGTACCACACAGTCTGACTGACCTGATATGTACCACACACAGTCTGACTGACCTGATATGTACCACACAGTCTGACTGACCTGATATGTACCACACAGTCTGACTGACCTGATATGTACCATACAGTCTGACTGACCTGACATGTACCACACAGTCTGACTGACCTGATATGTACCACACACAGTCTGACTGACCTGATATGTACCACACACAGTCTGACTGACCTGACATGTACCACACAGTCTGACTGACCTGATATGTACCACACACAGTCTGACTGACCTGATATGTACCATACAGTCTGACTGACCTGATATATACCATACAGTCTGACTGACCTGACATGTACCACACACAGTCTGACTGACCTGATATGTACCACACAGTCTGACTGACCTGATATGTACCACACAGTCTGACTGACCTGACATGTACCACACACAGTCTGACTGACCTGATATGTATCACACAGTCTGACTGACCTGATATGTACCATACAGTCTGACTGACCTGATATGTACCATACAGTCTGACTGACCTGACATGTACCACACACAGTCTGACTGACCTGATATGTACCACACAGTCTGACTGACCTGATATGTACCACACAGTCTGACTGACCTGACATGTACCACACACAGTCTGACTGACCTGATATGTATCACACAGTCTGACTGACCTGATATGTACCACACACTGTCTGTCTGACCTGATATATACCACACAGTCTGACTGACCTGATATATACCACACAGTCTGACTGACCTGACATGTACCACACACAGTCTGACTGACCTGATATATACCACACGCAGGTTGATGCCTGCAAGTGTGCAGAGGTTATTGTAAATCTAACATAGGTTATTGTATATATTTATTTCATAGTAAATCTAAAATAGGTTATTGTATATATTTATTTCATAGTAAATCTAACATAGGTTATTGTATATATTTATTTCATAGTAAATCTAACATACGTTATAGTAAATTGTTCTCCACAATGATACTCGTTCTATAGTTGATACACAGTACACTGTATGATGGTAGAGGCCTGTGTGTGTCTGGTTGCGTGCGTTCCTCCAGAGCAGCCCTGTCTTGGTTACTGGGGTGCACCACAGCCTGTCTGTCTGTGTGCGGTGAGAATGACTCAGCACATCAAGAAGAAAACATGCAGGCACATACATGACCCTTACGTGTGGTGTGTTAGAATAACATAATAACACGCCAATATGAAAATCATTCTCACCTCACATACATTAAGAAAGACAGGCAGACAGCACTCTAGGGCGACAAGGCTTTTGAGTGTAGCCTTCAAAGGCCTTGAAGGTTTCTGAATGGCTGTCTGTGTGTCTGCCAGGCATGGCTGTGCTGTGCAGCTAGGCTACAGTAAGCGGAGCACGTTAAAGTCAATCCAGAGGGCGTTAGGCGAGTGGTTTTCATGCCAGAGAGGAGGCACCCTCAGACGTGCACCGCAGCAAACTATCCTAAGCACATAATTAGTACTCTCACATGATGGGAATATTACTTTTGCATGATGATTTAATTGGAAAATGTAATGATTTACTGTGCGATGTGCTTCAACAGGTCTCTAACCAGCCTGTGGGTGGCTACGGTTATGTTCTGTAGCTGGAGGAAGATTCTGCTAAGAAACTGCCTGGGCTTCATTTTATGAAGGTTTCAGGTGGATTATTTTACTGTGGCCACATTGTCCTTGTTGTGATGGGGTTTCCCATAGTAGCAGACCTATGAAAAAGACACAGCCAGATCTAGGTCATTTCCTTTCATAAGCCTAAAATATGTTTTCCAGTCCAGTGAAAGTTACAGTGTGTGTGTGTGTTAAACCTCTGATTTCCGGGATCTACATGGTCGTGAATTCAAGCATCAAGTTGCCATTTTTATAGTGGAAACGTTGCATGACATGAATAGTGTTAGCAAGTACTTGTACAACCTGGATTTCTTTCCCTTTTCCTAGTCACAATAACATGTATAGTGGGTGTTGGACTACTGAGAAAGAAGAAAACGGGGGACTTTTATTCAATTACATGTACGTTGTACATAAACATGGTGTATGTTATTGGTTAAAATAATAAAAATGACATAGTAAGAAAAGCAGAAGTGTATGACTACACTACTTGGATATTCTCAGTTTGAAATCCTTTTAACACTTTATTTCCCATAATTGTAAAAATTGCAAAAAAACAAAAAAATAAGACTGTAGTCCATATTAACTGTAGTCCAAGACAGCTTTACATGAAAAAAAAGACAAATATTTCCTACTCTCCATGTACTCATTCTACCTAAGAGAATAAAATCCATTAAATAAAAAGATGCCACACAGGTGTCCTGAAAAGATCAAGCGGTATGACTGTCATTGCTTGTGCGACGTTGCACAAAGTTCAGTATGAAATGCAATTCAGTATGAAAATAGCCAACAACAATATGACAATCTCTGGGAGACTTAAAGCAGTGGAGGCTGCTGAGGGGAGGACGGCTCATAATAATGGCAAGAACAGAGCGAATGGAATGGCATCAAACACCTGGAAACCAAGATTTCTTGGAAACCATGTGTTTGATGTATTTGATACCATTCCACTCCAGTCATTACCACGAGCCTGTCCTCCCCAATTAAGATGCCACCAACCTCCTGTGACCTAAAAGTAATAAACAATAAGGTTAAAGGGTCAAAGAATGCAGAAATATTAATTTGCACAAAAGAAAATACACAGTAAAAACACACAAAAAACAAGTTGCCAGCTAGAAGTAACTGAAGTTTGGGCTACTGTGATAAAAGATTTCGAAAATCACCTGTTTTACATAACATTGTTATAAAAACTAGGCTTAAATGTGAGCTCAGGCAGACCATGGTCAGCAGACAGTGTTTTCTGTTCTGTGTAAAATTCCACAGCACACTGGATACCCCTTGACCCCTGCAAGTGTAGGTGTAGTATGTCAGACAGTTCTCTTCAGACGCTGCTGCAGGTGTAGGTGTAGTGTTTGAAATTCCATTGTGTGCCGACAAGAGCCGTGAAGCCATCACACCACACCCTCTCCAGGGTTACACCCCACCCCTCTCACCCCACCTCAGCACAGACACACCAGACCATATCTGCGGGGAAGAGTATGGGAGGATGGTGGGGGTGAGGAGGGATCACGGTGGGAGGAAATTACTCTGCCCCCAAAAAAACTTGGTCTGAGTATATAAGGGGAAGCCTGAAATAACACAGTCAGGAAAATAAACACACTCTAACGTGAGAGAGGACTATAAAGGAGGCAGACAGAAAGGCCGTTTCTATGGTGTTGAGTGTTGTTTGTTGTTGGAGCCACTCCCTGCGTTGAATAAACATAATTGAGATGTTTGAGGAATCCAGACAGTTGCACTTGGCGGTGTTTTAGTAGTTGGCATCGAACAGAACCTGATGGTTTAAGGACGCCTCTTCTTCTATGGTTTCCATGGTTTCCTATGAGATCACTTGTTTAGATCAGTAAGAACTGTTTACAACTATACTGTAGGAAAACCCTCTACATTAAAAACACATAATACATACATGAGTAGCACTTGTAAAAATGGAAAGTCAATTAAGGAGCCTAGAGTTTAGTTTACTGCTATTTTAACATCTCTTCAGACTTTATATCACTCAACTTTAGGGTCCATAACAAGTCTTTGTCATGTTGTTCAGTGATATCCACCACTGGTTTCCATGTTTTACACCAAACCCTCTTCATTCACATTAAATGGACAAAACAAACCAACAAAGTTTCCCTAATGAAAATGTAAAAATATTGGAAAATCTCCACTCTCCAATGGCACAGTTTCGTCTGATAGCTTGACCTTGCTCTTCCCAGCATTCCGGCTCTCACTTCAGGGGTTTCTCCCGCGTCTCCCGCTTCAGGAACATTTTGTTTTGGATCTCATTGAGTGAGAGGGACACGGAGCAGCGGGATGGATTCTCCTTCCTGTACATGATGCTCTCCTTAATGGCCTCTTTTATCACCTGGTCAAGAGAGATGTGGAATGGATAAAACACTCTGTATTAACCTACACAAGTGGTTAGTCAAATGACCGTTAACAAGAAATCATAATTAATTTAAATGTGGTTAGAGGTTAGATAAAAAACAATCAGCATAGGCCTACACAGATGTTTGAAGTTCCATGTCCGGGGGACCCCTAGTTACTGACAGATAATTGAGCAAACATTGATGTTTCTGGAATGTTTTACATACATTACATCTGCCTGGCTGAACTGACATTTACATTGTTGCAATGTTGTTTTACATACATTAGTTCTGGCTAACCAAACTGACCTCTTTGTTGAGGGTGGTTTGAGCAGGAATCAGGAGCAGGAATCAGTATCTACCTACATACAGTACTTCTGTCATATCGAGAAACCCCTTTAGTCATTGGCATATTAGTTCTGACCGACTGAACTGACCTTTTGATTCGTGGGATCTTTTTAGACAGCCACACAAAGTGCATAAGAGCCAGAACAACTGAATGTCAATTTGACCTTGATGTTGTAAAACACACCAACACCATAACACACCAACCCCAGAGAAAACTAGTATGGCTCCAGCATTCAAATTGACCTTGATGTTTGAACATTCCATATCGACATACCCGTTTTTAGAGCTCCTAATTTATCTAACTCTTCCAATGACTGTCTGACCTTCTAACATATTTAGAAATGGAGGTACAGTAGCCAGTGGTGAGGCAGTTGAAGGCTGAACGTACCTCGATGTTGTTGAGCGTGTTGAACTCCATGAGGTCGTGGAGCTGTGTGAAGGCCTGGTTGGAGTACTGGAAGTTAAACGTGGAGTACGGCGTCTCAGGGTCGTCGAAGATGTCAAAGTCAGCCATCTCCTTCTCCTTTTCTGTCTCACGAGGAACTCCTTCAAACACACAGCAACAGGATGATATGTACTTCAGAAAGTATCAACACCCCTTGACTTTTTCCACATTGTGTTGTGTTACAGCCTGAATTTAAAATGGATTAAATTGAGATGTTGTGTCACTGGCCTACACACAATACCCCATAATGTCAACGTGGAATTAGACATTTTTACAAATTAATAAAAATGTAGAGCTGAAATGTCTTTAGTCAATAAGTATTCAACCTCTTTGTTATGGCAAGCCTAAATAAGTTAAGGAGTAAAAATGTGCTTAAAAAGTCATGGACTCACAGATAAGTGTTTTTAACATTATTTTTTTAGGACTACCTCATCTTTGTACTCCACACATAAAATTATCTGTAAGGTCCCTCAGTCGAGCAGTGAATTTCAAACACATGTTCAACCACAAAGACCAGGATGGTTTTTCCAATGCCTCCCAAAGAAGGGTACCTATTGGTAGATGGGTAAAAAAAAGGAGACTTCAAAATCCCTTTGAGCATGGTAAAGTTATTAATCACACTTTGGATGGTGTATCAATACATCCAGTCACTACAAATATACAGGAGTCCTTCATAACTCAGTTGGCAGAGAGGAAGGAAACCACTCAGGATTTCACCATGAGGCCAATGGTGACTTTAAAACAGTTATAGAGTTTAATGGCTGTGACAAGAGAGAACTGGGGATGGATCAACAACATTGTAGTTACTCTCCAATAATAACCTGAATGACAGAGTGAAATGAAGAAAGCCTGTGAATACTTTCTGAAGGCACTATATGTCCTTCAGGATGATAGTGACTATGACTAACTAATAATTGGCCATATACCATTCTTTCCTTGTGTGACAGTGATAGCTAATACTAGCCTATATCATATGACTCATTGAGAACTATGGATGTTTCAGCCCAAGCTCCAGGGTGATGGTGAGCTGTCAACCCGTTTTAACAAACGATGGCTAGTCATTTTATTTACATGGCAATTTCTCCTCCACTCGGGGCAATACGAGTGCCTGTTAACATCTTATCTCTTAAACCGTGAGTTATGGCTCTGAATGTCATGGGTTCAATAGAACATCCCTAAAAGATGCACAAAAAACAATATAAGATTCAGAATGGTTGACTCTTTCCTTTTAACAACTCGGAATGAACGCCTTAACTTAACCCTTGAGGTTAGCTTCGATTTCACTGTTGAGTTAGAGCTGGGACGATAAACTGCAAATGATTGACACCGACCATACCGATCACTTATCGCAGGAATTTTGCTGATATCGTTCATTGTGATAAGTAGTCTGTACATGAGAAATGTGAAGTTTGAAATGAAATAAGTTTGCTAATACGGGTGATTGTTAATTGGACAATTGATGGCTACAACCATAGTACTTTACAACCATAGTCCGACGGGCCCCGACATTATACATCGAGTCAGGGCCGGGTATGGCCTGTTTTTCCATCAATAACTAGGGTACGGGCAAGGCTCGGGTATCAGTAAATCGATTACTAACATTTTTAAGCTGAGCCATTTGCTTGTGCTCTGCTGCGCAACACAGCCATATCTGACTGAGATCGAAGATCATAACATGGTGTCAGAAGTGCTTCTATCTCAAATATATTTCACAGAAAATAATAATGTTCCTCGAGTTTTGTCAGAGTTTAGTGGTAAAAAGTAGCTAACCACTAACTGCTTTCTCATGTCTCATCATTGAGCAGAGCAGCCCAAGTGGAGCCGTTGCTTTGGATACTCACAGACGCAGAGCCACCATGAGCAGAGCGCATGCAGAGTGAGCAGCGCACAGGGAGCGGGTGACAGACAGAGAGGAGCAGCTAATGGATTTACTAACAGAGGAAGTTATTTCTGATTTTGGGTTTCGGGCAGGGTCTGGCAGAAGCAATCGGGCATGGGTAGGGCTTAACATTCATGCCCATGCAGGGCTCTAACTGAGGACGTGGACTAGACAAAATGGCCACACACTACGTAATCTGTTGCCTGCAGGTACAGCAACTATTTCCGTCTGCCTTACGAGGTTGGGTTGGGTTGTTAAAACATGTCTTCTCATGTATTTCCTAATTCCATGAATGAATGATCACTAAATGATGACACACTTGTCACTGACTCTACAGGGAAATACCAGACCAGTGATATGGCCTACTCTCTCTCCTACACAACACAAATACAGCAGAGGATATATACATGTGAGTGTCCCTCGTTCGTGAGGCCCTAAAACACTATAATTCAGTGTGTGAGCTGAGGAGAGAGGCCTGGCCAATGTCTATGTGTGTCCCTGTCTTCCTATGGCCGATGATGTATACCCTGTTTACACACACTTCGCTCCCAGCATAGCAAGAGATTCCCACCATAGCACCTGGTCACAGATCTTCTCCTTATGAGTCACCCCACCAGGCAGCTTTTAAGATACCAATCCCACACACAACCCTCTTTTCTAGCATAAACCTTCAACTTCCTTAGGAGCATATTCCCTATGGGCAAACACAGTCAGTAAGGAGCGTACTCTTATGTATGGAATACACTACCGTTCAAAAGTTTGGAGTCACCTAGAAATGTCCTTGTTTTTGAAAGAAAAGCACATTTTTTTTGTCCATTAAAATAACATCAAATTGATCAGAAATACAGTGTAGACATTGTTAATGTTGTAAATAACTATTGTAGCTAGGACTTATTTTGAATGGAATATCTACATAGGCGTACAGAGGCCCATTATCAGCAACCATCACTCCTGTGTTCCAATGGAATGTTGTGTTAGCTAATCCAAGTTTATCATTTTAAAAGGCTAATTGATCATTGGAAAACCCTTTTGCAATTATGTTAGCACAGCTGAAAACTGTTGTTCTGATTAAAGAAGCAATAAAACTGGCCTTCTTTAGACTAGTTGAGTATCTTGAGCATCAGCATTTGTGGGTTTGATTACAAGGTGAGAAATTGCCAAGAAACTGAAGATCTCGTACAGCGCTGCGTACTACTCCCTTCACAGAACAGAGAAAACTGTCTCTAACCAGTATAGAAAGAGGAGTGGGAGGCCCCGGTGCACAACTGAGCAAGAGGACAAGTACATTAGAGTGTCTAGTTTGAGAAACAGGCGCCTCACATGTCCTCAACTGGCAGCTTCATTAAATAGTACCCGCAAAACACCAGTCTCAATGTCAACAGTGAAGAGGCGACTCCGGGATGCTGGCTTCTAGGCAGAGTTCCTCTGTCCAGTGTCTGTGTTCTTTTGCCCATCTTAATCTTTTCTTTTTAATGGCCAGTCTGAGATATGGCTTTTTCTTTGCAACTCTGCCTAGAAAGCCAGCATCCCGCAGTCGCCTCTTCACTTTGCACACATTTCTAAAAACCTGTTTTTGCTTTGTCATTATGGGGTATTGTCTGTAGATTGATGAGTAAAAAAATTATTTAATCCATTTCAGAATAAGGCAAAACGTAACAAAAATGTTGAAAAAGTCAAGGGGTCTGAATACTTTCCGAATGCACTGTATTATGTTATTTTATGGCTGGTTAGGACACCTACATGAGTGTCAAAAGTTTATTTTTGTTTGAAAGTTTGTTTCTTAAGTCCTTTGTTGTTGTTGTAATGAATTATGTATATTGTGATTTTTTTTCTTCATAATGTATTTAACATTATGTTAAATATCTAGCAGAAAATACACTTCATGACACTGTCATGAAGCATTATGACTATCCTGTGTCATGTTACTTGGACTAAGTAAATACACTTTATGACATTGTCAAGAAGCATTATGACCATCATAATCATATAAGTCAGATAGGCCTAGTCCTGAAATCTTTTTCTGCATTTATCCTAGTCATCAGCAACAGAACATTAAATAAAGGTTAAAAAAACAGTATGCTAGGGCTGTCCCTGATAAATTGTTTCCATATACAGACACATCCTATGTATTTTTATCAAATCAACTATATGCACTGAGCTTGTCTGATGCTTTAAGAAAATTGTTTGATTAAATAATTAAGACACACAAATGACTAGAGGATTGCAGTTGACTAGCATATCATTACCACATCAATAAACTGGTTATATACTCGATAAACTGGTTATAAACTCAGGGGCTACCGAGTGGCGCAGTGGTCTAAGGCACTACGTCACTACAGACACCCTGGTTCGAATCCAGGCTGTATCACAACCGGCTGCGATTGGGAGTCCCATAGGGCGGCGCACAATTGGCCCAGCATCGTCCGGGTTTGGCCGGGGTAGGACGTCATTGTAAATAATAATTTTTTCTTAAGTGACTTGCCTAGTTAAATAAAGGTTAAATAGAAAAATCAACTCACAACGTAACACATTACATAAAAATGGATGCACACGACGTGACAAATAAACTTGAAACGGGGGAACGTTTACTGGTTGCACAGGAGGTAAAGGGGAAGTCAGATGTGTGGAATACATTTGACTAGTTGTGGAAAATACTGGAGATCAAGAAAAATAAGGTAAGGAGCAAGCGCTTCGTACATATTATGTGTGCCAAACAGCTGCTGTTAGATTACAACAATTTTTCTGACCGTTTGGAACAACGTAAACAACACTAAATAAATTGTAAGCATACTACAGAGTCTGTTGTAACATTTTTTTTTGTTTTTTGTAAAGCCTCTATTACATCAAAGTCAAAAACAGTCGCATTCATTCGTTAATGAAATTTCCCGAAATGGAACAGTTTAGGCCTATTTATTGTTTATGGTAATTATTATTTTATTTTAAAACTAAAATGCTTGATTGCATTTCACGTCATGAATAACTTGTATGCTGTGTGATGACATGAACAAATAAATGATTGATTGATACAGTAGCCTATATAAGTATTGAAATATAGGCCTACGTAAGTTACGTTATTAAGACTAAAGAGGATGCTCTCTTTGGCCTACAGCTCAATGGTGGTTCAACAAGACTGCTATACTAACCTTACTAATGATAATGACATTACTTATTATTATAATGATGATCATAATAATAGTAATAATAACAATAAGAAGGAGATCAAGGAAAAAGGATGGTTATTATTATTATTATAAATTATAATTTGGAACAGTGTAAACAACATTAAATACATTATAAATAATACCAGAGGCTGGTCTAACAAAACAAGTGTAAAGCCTTTATTACAGCATAGCAAAGATTAAAAACAGCAAGAGGATTGCTGCTCACGGAATCATTAGACCACCAACCAAACAGTAAAACAGGCAACAGAAGCAGGATGTGTCTTATTTATGTAGATATGGATGATTTATAAAGCCAGGCACATTTAACGGTTAGGCTATTGGTTATAGACCTAATTAAGTTGGGGTTTCCTCTCTCCTCACTTTTCTTAGATAATTAAGGCAAGGATTGTTTTCTCATCTCCTAACTCCACTGCTGCCTCCGCCACATTGTTCTCAACACCAATATGCTGTTTAACTTTACCATTATGCACATAGCAACAAGCGCCAATTCAACAGCGCACTGATGTGTTTCAGAACCGTGGATAGCGACCATTTGTTATAAAAACTGTATTTGTATTGCACCATTGTACATAATATAAGTCTAAGACTGATGGACTGTGCCATCCCCACGGCCTCCACAATGGATCAGTCCACTCAACCAGGCACGTATCAGACAGGTGTCTTATACACCATGATTTTCTTTTTCTTTTTTTTTCTTGTATACCAGACTACTGCTCGACTAAAGAAATCTAATATATTTCCCATACACAACCTGTACAGACATGCATATGGTATACACAAGAGTTGTGGACTCGAATAACAGTGACTTGGTCCTACCTCAGTTATACAGTACACATACAGTACTTACCAGGGGCTTTGAACGTCCTGAAGTTGATGTTGACCAGGACAAAATGGATGACAGTGGGGCAGTTCCTTTCCCCCTTTTTTGGCTTGAAGACGTAGCACTCTTTCAGGCCCTCGCGGTCAAACACTTTAGGGTCGATCTTAGGGAACGGCAGTTTGTTCATCCGGGCCCACTTCTCAGCCAGCAGAAGCTCCTATATACCAAACACAAGTCAAAAAGCTAGCCTCTTGATTACTATTGCATAGTTCAATTATTAAAACTTTTATCTTAACACCTTAATAATTACACAGAAATTGCTCACAAAAAAATTATCAATGATAAAATGAAATAAACACAAAGATTTTAAAACCAGGAAGTACTGGCAGGTAGCGCTTGTCATCACAATGACCTTGAAGGGCGGGCTGGAGTCGCTGGGGCGAGCTGAGAAGTCAAAGGAGATGATGAGGTCGACGCCACGCTGCGGCCGCAGGATGAGGGGGTACGGGAGGTTATAGGTCAAACCACTGTCTACTATATGGATCTTCTTACTCTTCACGTCCAGGGGCTCGTAGATATCAGCAAACTCATCGGGGTCTGAGAACGTTATGGAATACGATGCAGAATAAATACAGAACGTGTTAAGGTAGAAATGTTGTGTGGATGGGTATGTGGAGGTGTGGGTGTGTGTGTGTGTGTATGGTCATACTATAGCGGTTTCCATTTGTACACAGTCTGGCATTTAGTAACGTTATTGTGCTGTAACTGTACTGTAATTGAGGCAGTTTTATTATGCACTCAGACTTAAATAAAATCACCACCATAACCTTTCAATAACTCCACCGTAAGTCTATTGAATAGTACACAGCTCCAACAAGAGCTCTATTGCCAAATTCTACTGGATCTAGAATCTGCTTTATTTAGACTGTAACAACAGTCATAGACCTGTCAAACAGGTATATCTGGAATATAGAATCTAGAATGTGTTACATCTAGAACTCCTGGATCACCAGATTTGACATCTGACCTGTGACAGCGTCCACCTCATCCTCGACGGAGGCGCAGGAGTTCTGGTACATGAAGTCTCCGAAGGTGGAGAAGGGCATGTTGGTGTTGAGGTTGAGGCCCAGCATGAAGTTATGGACCTTCCCCGCCCGCCCCTCCCGTGTGTTGAACAGTGAGGAGTCGCTGAAGAGGGAGGTGATCATTCGCTGGACCCAGCTGTTCTGGGCGGTGCGGTGGTACTCATCATCCGGGTTCTCACTGCCTCCTGGAAAGGAGAGATATTGAAATCAGAAAAGATGCAAGGGAGAGAGAAGGGGACAATGTTGATAAAGAGAGGCACATGGGATGTACTTGTAAGCTTACAGGATAATTGGTAGCTAGAGGTGCTTGATAGTCCTTGATCTGAAGTGCACACCTGTAGATCTTGACTTTTCTCCCTGGCACTTACAGTTGAAGTCGGAAGTTTACATACACTTAGGTTGGAGTCATTAAAACTATTTTTTCAACCACTCCACAAATGTCTTGTTAACAAACTATAGTTTTGGCAAGTTGGTTAGAACATCTACTGTGTGCATGACACAAGTAATTTTTCCAACAATTGTTCACAGACAGATTATTTCACTTATAATTCACTGTATCACAATTCCAGTGGGTCAGAAGTTTACATACACTAAGTTGACTGTGCCTGATGTCATGGCTTTAGAAGCTTCTGATAGAATAATTGACATCATTTGAGTCAATTGGAGATGTACCTGTGGATGTATTTCAAGGTCTACCTTCAAACTCAGTGACTCTGCGTGACATCATGGGAAAATCAGCCAAGACCTCAGAAAAAAAATTGGAGGCCTCCACAAGTCTGGTTCATCCTTGGGATTTCCAAACGCCTGAAGGTACCACATTCATCTGTACAAACAATAGTACGAAAGTATAAACATGGGACCACGCAGCCGTCATACCGCTCAGGAAGGAGACGCGCTCTGTCTCCTAGAGATGAATGTACTTTTGTGCGAAAAGTGCAAATCAATCCCAGAACAACAGCAAAGGACCTTGTGAAGATACTGGAGGAAACAGGTACAAATGTATCTATATCCACAGTAAAACGAGTCCTATGTCAACATAACCTGAAAGGCCCCTCAGCATGGAAGATGCCACTGCTCCAAAACGGCCATAAAAACGCCAGACTACGGTTTGCAACTGCACATGGGGACAAAGATCGTACTTTTGGAGAAATGTCCTCTGGTCTGATGAAACAAAAATAGAACTGTTTGGCCATAATGACCATCATTATGTTTGGAGGAAATTGGGGGAGGCTTGCAAGCCAAAGAACACCACCCCAACCGTGAACCACGGGGTGGCAGCATCATTTTGTGGGGGTGCTTTGCTGCAGGAGGGACTGGTGCACTTCACAAAATAGATGGTATCATGAGGGAAGAAAATTATGTGGATATATTGAAGCAACATCTCAAGACATCAGTCACGAAGTTAAAGCTTGGTCGCAAATGGGTCTTCCAAATGGACAATGACCCCAAGCATACTTCCAAAGTTGTGGCAAAATGGCTTAAGGAGAACAAAGTGAAGGTATTGGAGTGGCCATCACAAAGCCCTGACCTCAATCCCATAGAAACTTTGTGGGCAGAACTGAAAAAGCGTGTGCGAGCAAGGCGGCCTACCAACCTGACTCAGTTACACCAGCTCTGTCAGGAGGAATGGGCCAAAATTCACCCAACTTATTGTGGGAAGCTTGTGGAAGGCTACCCGAAACGTTTGACCCAAGTTAAACTATTTAAAGGTAATGCTACCAAATACTAATTGAGTGTATCTAAACTTCTGACCCACTGGGAATGTGATGAAAGAAATAAAAGCTGAAATAAATCATTCTCTCTGCTATTATTCTGACATTTCACATTGTTAAAATAAAGTGGTGATCCTAACTGACCTAAGACAGGGAATTTTTACTAGGATTAAATGTCAGGAATTGTTTAAAACTGAGTTTAAATGTACTTGGCTAAGGTGTACAGTGAGGGAAAAAAGTATTTGATCCCCTGCTGATTTTGTACATTTGCCCACTGACAAAGAAATGAGCAGTCTATAATTTTAATGGTAGGTTTATTTGAACAGTGAGAGACAGAATAACAACAAAAAAATCCAGAAAAATGCATGTCAAAAATGTTATAAATTGATTTGCATTTTAATGAGGGAAATAAGTATTTGACCCCCTCTCAATCAGAAAGATTTCTGGCTCCCAGGTGTCTTTTATACAGGTAACGAGCTGAGATTAGGAGCACACTCTTAAAGGGAGTGCTCCTAATCTCAGCTTGTTACCTGTATAAAAGACACCTGTCCACAGAAGCAATCAATCAATCAGATTCCAAACTCTCCACCATGACCAAGACCAAAGAGCTCTCCAAGGATGTCAGGGACAAGATTGTAGACCTACACAAGGCTGGAATGGGCTCCAAGACCATCGCCAAGCAGCTTGGTGAGAAGGTGACAACAGTTTGTGCGATTATTCGCAAATGGAAGAAACACAAAAGAACTGTCAATCTCCCTCGGCCTGGGGCTCCATGCAAGATCTCACCTTGTGGAGTTGCAATGATCATGACAACGGTGAGGAATCAGCCCAGAACTACACGGGAGGATCTTGTCAATGATCTCAAGGCAGCTGGGACCATAGTCACCAAGAAAACAATTGGTAACACACTACGCCGTGAAGGACTGAAATCCTGCAGCGCCCGCAAGGTCCCCCTGCCCAAGAAAGCACATATACATGCCCGTCTGAAGTTTGCCAATGAATATCTGAATGATTCAGAGGACAACTGGGTGAAAGTGTTGTGGTCAGATGAGACCAAAATGGAGCTCTTTGGCAGCAAGGAGGAGGAATGCTGCCTATGACCCCAAGAACATAATCCCCACCGTCAAACATGGAGGTGGAAACATTATGCTTTGGGGGTGTTTTTCTGCTAAGGGGACAGGACAACTTCACCGCATCAAAGGGACGATGGACGAGGCCATGTACCGTCAAATCTTGGGTGAGAACCTTCTTCCCTCAGCCAGGGCATTGAAAATGGGTCGTGGATGGGTATTCCAGCATGACAATGACCCAAAACACACGGCCAAGGCAACAAAGGAGTGGCTCAAGAAGAAGCACATTAAGGTCCTGGAGTGGCCTAGCCAGTCTCCAGACCTTAATCCCATAGAAAATCTGTGGAGGGAGCTGAAGGTTCGAGTTGCCAAACGTCAGCCTCGAAACCTTAATGACTTGGAGAAGATCTGCAAAGAGGAGTGGGACAAAATCCCTCCTGAGATGTGTGCAAACCTGGTGGCCAACTACAAGAAACGTCTGACCTCTGTGATTGCCAACAAGGGTTTTGCCACCAAGTACTAAGTCATGTTTTGCAGAGGGGTCAAATACTTATTTCCCTCATTAAAATGCAAATAAATGTCTAACATTTTTTACATGTGTTTTTCTGGATTTTTGTTGTTGTTATTCTGTCTCTCACTGTTCAAATAAGCCTACCATTAAAATTATAGACTGATAATTTCTGTCAGTGGGCAAACGTACAAAATCAGCATGGGATCAAATACTTTTTTCCTCACTGTATGTAAACTTCCGACTTCAACTGTAATTGATCAATCAATCAGTCCACACACCTGAATACCCAGGTATAATACTATCACATACAGTATATACTGTAAAGTAGGTATATTCAGTCTGATAGTACAAGGACTGGAGTTGTGACTGGAGATGTGCACCTTTGCCCTTTTTACTTACACATGACCAAGCACCTTCCTTCTCTATCATCTCTCTCTCTCTCCCTATAATCTCTCTCTATCATCTCTCTCTCTATATATAATCTCTCTCTATCATCTCTCTCTATATATAATCTCTCTCTATCATCTCTCTCTCATCTCTCTTTCTAATCTCTCTCTATCATCTCTCTATCTCTCTCTCCACAACACTAACACCTGCCACCTAAAAACAGAGATTGATCACCTCAGAGGCTAGCCACCCACACATTCTTGACCCACAACAGGTTTAACAGAGACAAAAAAATCCTCAGAGCCATTATCTACCAACCACACCCACATTAAAAAATACTACAGTTAACTATAGAATACTACAGTACTTACTATAGAATTCTATAGTAAACTGTAGTATAATGTAGAATACTATACTACACTGTAGTATCCTTCAAACATGTAGTACTTGAAATGTTGTATAAAATGTGTAGTATACTGTAGAATACTATAGTACATTCTACAGTATTATCCACAAAAAAAGCACTCAGGTAAATACTACAGTAATGTCCGCAAAAACACTAGACTTTTTGAACAATATTAAATACTACAGTATTTCATTTGAATACACCAGCCCATTCCCCTCCCCCATCACAATTTGTGCCAGACCATATATTGTGTTCCCTACAGGTTGTAGAAAAGAGCAGAATCTCTGAACTATCTGTTCAGACCCCAGTCCTAACTCCCTACAGGTTGTAGAAAATGTGCTCTTCTAGTATTTCTCCAGTAGGTTTCATGAAGGAGAAATAATCCACTTCTATGTCAAAGATAAAACAAAAACACTACATTAAATACTATATTACAATCTGCAAAAACACTACATTAATTACTATATTATATACTACAGTTTTATTTTACTACAGTATTTATACTATAGTTAACTGTAAATACTACATTATACAACAGTAACTAGTACAGTATTCACTATAGTATTTATACCATAGTAAGTATACTATAGTATTTTTACATGTTGGCACAGAGACAGCCACGCTAGCTACATCTGCAAAGAACAACCACTGACAGCTAGTTGAACCTGATGCAACACGGTTGGTTTAATTGCCAGGGGGTGAAATTAAGTCTGATGCACTCACCTCAACTTATGTTCCAGCATGATGCATAAATACATAAGAATGTGTTATAATTAAATAAAGGAAAGAGACGTAACGTATGAAAAATGCAGCGTCGGGGCGGTGACTTCCCAGAAGCAGTTTAAATATGTCAAAACAGAAGCTGATGCATTGCAGAGATTTGTTTCAACCATTAGACCATACACTTCTTCAGGATTCTGTTTATTTCCTATGAATCGTTATGCTTCATGGGTATTGTAGTCCTCACCTTTCCGAGGCTCCTCGTCATTGTCCATACTCTCCTCCCCCACGATGTGTTGAGGTTTTATCTGTTCTGTGGGAAGAGACAAGGACATCTTCCTCAATCACACTTTCACTGACATCCAAGTCTTCAGTCACCATCTCAAAAACGTAGAGCTTATCATGGCCTAACCGGTGTCACTTATATTAGGCTGTCCAATTAGCTTTCAATTGTTTAGGCCCTACCTTTTTATAAACTAATGGCTTACATAACAAACACAATAAAACAATCTGCGTATAACATAAATCAGTCTGTTCTTGGAATGTGTGTAGGAGTATATGTGTAGTCACTGCACTTGCAAGCTGGTATGTACTGTATTGTTGTGTAGGTGTGGGTGTTGGTGAATTACCGGTATGTGTGTGTGTGTTGGTGAATTACCGGTGTGTGTGTATTGGTGTGTTAAAAGGTAAAATCAAACCTCAACAGCCCATTAACCAAACATCTTCATAAGCCTTTATAAATAGTGACAGGAAGCTGAACATAATCTTTGTTTCCATTGAAGGGAATCACACCCTCATCTGAGAAACCCCAGGAGAAAGTTATTTTGGGAACCGATTGACGGGTGTGATGTGAGTTGGCATCAGGTACAGCTGTCACTCGCGTGTCACATAAAGCTGCGTAATAGGAAACAGACTACAATGGGAGGTGCAGTTGGCCTGCGTTGTGCAGAGCAGACACGACACATCGGAATGGGGACTGTGGGCTAACACATCAAATTGGAACTAAGCCTTTGAGATTAGCACAATAAGTGCCTCCAGGTATCAGTCACTGGGACAATGCTGTATGAGCTGCACTGTAAGTAGATACTAGAAAGATGTACGCAGGGCTCTTAATTAAAAATGTTCAATGGTAGCAGTAGTGCTCCCAACTTTAAAAAGTTAGGTGCACCAGAAAATATAACCTATATGAATTCTAGGTACTTCTGAAGCATACACTACATTACCACAAGTATGTGGACACCTGCTCATCGAACATCTCATTCCAAAATCATGGGAATTAATATGGCGTTTGTCCCCCCGTTGCTGCTATAACAGAATCAACTCATCTGGGAAGGATTTCCAACTAGGCAAATCAGTTAAAAAAAAATTCTTATTTACAATGATGGCCTACCCCGGCCCAAGCCCTAATGACGCTGGGCCAATTGTGCACCGCCCTATGGGACTCCCAATCACGGCCTGGAGTTGAACCAGGGTCTGTAGAGAAACCTCTAGCACTGAGATGCAGTGCCTTAGCCCACTGCGCCACTCGGGAGCCCTATGAACATAAACAGGGCTCTAACTCCTCTAGCTCCACAATGAGATGCAGGTCAGGCAGCAGGTGGATAGCCAGCCTGCCAGCTTAGTGGAGTCTGCCACTTGCACAGTCAGTGTAGTCAGCTCAGCTATCCCCATTGAGACCGTGTCCGTGCCTCAATCTAGATTGGGCAAAACTAAACATGGCGGTGTTCGCCTTAGCAATCTCACTGGAATAAAGACGTCCTCCATTCCTGTTATTATTGAAAGAGATTGTGATACCTCACATCTCAAAATAGGACTACTTAGTGTTTGATCCCTCACTTCCAAGGCAGTTATAGTCAATGAACTAATCACTGATCATAATCTTGATGTGATTGGCCTGACTGAAACATGGCTTAAGCAAGATGAATTTACTGTGTTAAATGAGACCTCTCCTGGTTACACTAGTGACCATATCCCCAGCATCCCGCAAAGGCGGAGATGTTACTAACATTTACGATGGCAAATTTCAATTTACCAAATCAAAATGACTGCGTTTTCATCTTTTGAGCTTCTAGTCATGAAATCTATGCAGCCTACACAATCACTTTTTATAGCTACTGTTTACAGGCCTCCTGATCTGTACATAGCGTTCCTCACTGAGTTCCCTGAATTACTATCGGACCTTGTAGTCATGGCAGATAATATATATATTTTTTTGGTGACTTTAATATTCACATGGAAAAGTCCACAGACCCACTCCAAAAGGCTTTCGGAGCCATCATCAACTCAGTGGGTTTTGTCCAACATGTCTCCGGACCTACTCACTGCCACAGTCATACTCTGGACCTAGTTTTGTCCCATGGAATAAATATTGTGGATCTTAATATTTTTCCTTATAATCCTGGACTATCAGAACACCATTTTATTACATTTTCAATTGCAACAAATAATGCCTCCGAAGTAGGAGTTGGGGCAGTGTTATCCCAGTGCACCGGACCCCTCCAAATCTGCGGCTCTGCGCTTTCTACTCCAAGCAGCTGAGCCCCGCCTAGAGGAACTACGATGTAGGGGACCAGGAACTCTTGGCGGTCAAGAAGGCTCTGAAGGCATGGAGGCACTGGCTGGAGGGTTCCAAACACCCTTTCCTGGTGTGTACGCACCACCGCAAACTGGAGTACATCAGGGCAGCGAAGAGGCTAAACCCGAGACAGGCCAGGTGGGCTCTATTTTTTGCCAGGTTCCAATTCACAATTTCCTATAGGCCAGGCTTGAAGAATGTGAAGGCGGACACCCTGTCCCGCCTCTATGACGCAGAAGAGAGGCAGGGAGAGGAGACCCCCATCATCCCTCTATTCCGCATCATCGCGCCAGTGGTGTGGGACGTGGACATACGGTAGGCCCTGCGTACGGAACCCGCACTTGCACAGTGTCCGGAGAATCATGCCTACGTGCCCACAGGTGTACTGGACCGCTTCCTTTCCTGGGCGCACACGGCGCCTGTGCCAGTTCATCCTGGGATTGGCCGTACCATCGCCTGCCTAACAGAGAAGTACTGGTGGCCCACCTTGGCTAGGGACATTCAGATTTATGTCTCTTCCTGCTCCATCTGTGCTCAGTCAAAGACACCCAGACACCTCCCTTATGGTAAGCTCCTTCCCTGGCCGGTTCCACAACAACCATGGTCTCACCTCTCGGTGGACTTTGTCACTGACCTTCCCCCCTCCCAGGGGAACACCACCATTCTCGTCGTTGTGGACCGGTTTTCCAAAGCTTGTCGCCTCCTTCCTCTGCCTGGGCTTCCGTCGGCCATGCAAACCGTGTTGGCACTCGTCTTCCGGCACTACAGGATCCCGGAGGATATTGTGTCAGACTGTGGCCTACAGTTCACCTCACGTGTATGGAAGGCATTCATGGAACACCTGTGGGTCCCGGTCAGTCTCAAGCTAATGGGCAGGTGGAGGAACCTGCCTACCTCCCTGATCAGGAGGTAGGCAGGTTCTTGAGGTGTTACTGTCAGGATCGGCCAGGGTATGGGTGGATGTTCTACCTTGGGCGGAGTACACGCAGTTCATCTTGATGGTTGTACAGTCGTCTCAAATAAAACTGTGAAGGACCTCGGTGTTACTCTGGACCCTGATCTCTCTATTTACAAACATATCAAGACTATTTCAAGGACAGCTTTTTTTCCATCTAAGTCAAATTGCAAAAATCTGAAACTTTCTGTCCAAAAATGATGCAGAAAAGTTAATCCATGCTTTTGTCACTTCTAGATTAGACTACTGCAATGCTCTACTTTCCGGTGATGGGTTCAGATTTCTAAACGTTAAATAATATTAATCATTAGTTATGCTAGAGACATGAGGGGTGCCATAGTCGAGGGTAAATGCCAGGAGTTAATGGTTATCTGTAGGAAGGTCATGGTGGGTGCAATTAAGCTTGGTATGTGCTGAGTGCAGGAAAAACGATTGCATGTGGCAGTATTGATCAATCAAAAATATCAAATGTATTTATAAAGCCCTTTTTACATCAGCTGATGTCACAAAGTGCTCTACAGAAACCCAGCCTAAAACCCCAAACAGCAAGCAATGCATATGTAGAAGCACGGTGGCTAGGAAAAACTCCATAGAAAGGCCGGAACCTAGGAAGAAACCTAGAGAGGAACCAGGCTATGAGGGGTGGCCAGTCCTCTTCTGGTTGTGCCGAGTGGAGATTATAACAGAACTTGGCCAAGATGTTCATAGATGACCAGCAGGGTCAGATAATAATAATCACAGCGGTTGTAGAGGGTGCAACAGGTCAGCACCTCCGAAGTAAATGTCAGTTGGCTTTTCATAGCCGAGCATTCAGAGTATCTCCTTATCTCTGATAAGGGGAGAGAACCGTGGATAAGGGGGTCGAGGTCATATCAGGTCACGTTAAGGGAAGTGGAACCATTTATTGCCCGTATCACTTAGTTTCCTGACTTGCAATAAAGATACAATGTTTAGCGAGAAGGAGAAGACTCCACCCAAAGTGGGATACATTTACCACCACTATTGTAAACATGCTTTTGTCGATTCCGCTGTTCGATCCTTTGGGAAGAATACACTTGGTTTAAGCTTTCATAGTGTTCATCGAGTTCTTTGATAATTAGAACCTAACACCGACTACCCGGATAAAGCACTAAATACACTTCAGTTAGTGCTAAACACGACTGCTAGAATCTTGACTAGAACCCAAAAATGTGATCATATTGCTCCAGTGCTAGCCCCTCTACACTGGCTTCCTGTTAAGGCTAAGGCTGATTTCCAGGTTTTACTGCTAACCTACCTATCTCTCCGATGTGGTCCTGCCGTACATACCTACACATACGCTACGGTCAGAAGACGCAGGCCTCCTTATTGTCCCTAGAATTTCTAAGCAAACAGCTGGAGTCAGGGCTTTCTCCTATAGAGCTACATTTTTATGGAATGGTCTACCTATCCATGTGAGAGACACATACTCGGTCTCGACCTTTAAGTCTTTATTGAAGACTCATCACTTCAGTAGGTCCTATGATTAAGTGTAGTCTGGCCCAGGGGTGTGAAGGTGAACGGAAAGGCACTGGAGCGACGAATCGCTCTTGCTGTCTCTGCCTGGCCTATTCCCCTCTCTCTAACCCTATTACGGGGGCTGAGTCACTGGCTTACTGGTGCTCTTCCATGCCAACCCTAGGAGGGGGGTGTCACTTGAGTAGGTTGAGTCACTGGCGTGATCTTCCTGTCCGGGTTGGCGCCCCCCCTGGGTTCGTGATGTGGGGGAGATCTTCGTGGGCTATACTCAGCCTTGTCTCAGGGTAGTAAGTTGGTGGTTTGAAGAAATCCCTCTAGTGGTGTGGGGTCTGTGCTTTGGCAAAGTGGGTGGGGTTATATCCTGCCTGGTTGGCTCTGTCCGGGGGTATATTCGGACGGGGCCACGGGGCCCCTCCCGTCTCAGCCTCCAGTATTTATACTGCAATAGTTTATGTGTCGGGAGCTAGGGTCAGTCTGTTATATCTGGAGTATTTGTTCTGTCTTATCCGGTGTCCTGTGTGAATTTAAGTATGCTCCCTCTAATTCTCTCTCTCTCCCTCCCATACCGGAGGACCTAGGCCCTGGGACCTTGCCTCAGGAATACCTGGCCTGATGACTCCTTGCTGTCCCCAGTCCCCCAGGTCGTGCTGCTGCTCCAGTTTCAATTGTTCTGCCTGCGGCTATGGAACCCTGACCTGTTCACCAGACGTGCTACCTTGTCCCGGACCTGCTGTTTTCGACTCTCTCTCTCTACCGCACCTGCTGTCTCTAACTCTGAACGCTCGGCTATGAAAAGCCAACTGACATTTACTCCCGAGGTGCTGACCTGTTGCACACTCTACAACCACTGTGATTATTATTATTATTTGACCCTGCTGGTCATCTATGAACGTTTGAACATCTTGGACATGTACTGTTGTAATCTCAACCCGGCACTGCCAGAAGAGGACTGGCCACCCCTCAGAGCCTGGTTTCTTCCTAGGTTCCTGGCTTTCTAGGGAGTTTTTCCTAGCCACCGTGCTTCTACATATGCATTGCTTGCTGTTTGGGGTTTTAGGCTGGGTTTCTGTATAGCACTTTGTGACATAGGCTGATGTGAAAAGGGCTTTATAAATACATTTGATTGATTGATTGATTGATTGTATGCTGTAGTGTTAAGATCTCCCTTCAATGGAACTAAGGGGCCTAGCCCAAACCATGAACAACAGCCCCAGATGATTATTCCTCCTCCATCAAACTTTACAGTTTGCACTATGCATTGGGGCAGGTAGCTTTTTCCTGGCATCCGCAAAACCCAGATTAGTCCGTCGGACTGCCAGATGGTGAAGCGTGATTCATCATTCCATAGAACGTTTTTCCACTGCTCCAGAGTCCAATGGCGCGAGCTTTACACCACTCCAACTGACACATTTGGTGATATAGGCTTGTGCGCAGCTGCTCGGCCATGGAAACCCATTTCATGAAGCTCCTGATGAACAGTTCATGCGCTGACGTTGCTTCCAGAGGAAGTTTGACTTGGTAGTGAGTGTTGCAACCGACGACAGACGATTTTTACGCGTAACGCACTTGAGAGCTTGGTGGTCCCGTTCTGTGAGCTTGTGTGACCTACCACTTCACGGTTGAGCTGTTTTTGCTCCTAGACGTTTCTACTTCACAATAACAGCACTTACAGTTGACTGGTGCAGCTGTAGCAGGGCAGAAATTTGACAAACTGACTTGTTGGAAAGGTGGAATCCTATGATGGTGCCACGTTGAAAGTCAATGAGCTCTTCAGAAAGGCCATTCCACTGTCAATGTTTGTGTATGGAGATTGCAAGGCTGTGTGCTCGATTTTATACATCTGTCAGCGAAGGGTGTGGCTGAAATAGCCGAATCCACTAATTTGAAGGGGTGTCCACATACAGTACTGTTGTATAGTGTATGTTGTGCCCAAGAAACTAATACAGTATGTAACCATGTAAATACATGTGTTTATTATAAAAAGTGTTGATACAAATACCTGTCATTGAAATTAAAATGTTATTTGTGGAATGTTATGTTTCTACATCATGTAAAAGCACTATTTTCCTATTGAGATGCATTACATTGAATCTTTTTAAGAGCGTCAAGTGCACGTCATCTGTCATTCATTAATTGCTATGATCCTGTACCTTTCTTTCTGTGCCTCCAAATGTTAGGATATGCAGGTAAAGTTACCAGGTTGTTAGCTAGCTAGCCAATGAGGTAACATGACCGAACAAAGTGTAAACGACATCGATGCGCAAGTAGTTTTATAGAACGGCCCACGACATGATTTATGAATGTAAAATGAGGCTAATAAAAACATTAAAAGGTAGGCCTATTGATAAAACAGATCCACTTGCCGTTCGTAAGAAGATCGCATAGCAGCATGTTGCCAAATATATTTATTTTTCTTTTATTATATATGCCTAAATTATAATCATATTAAACGACAAGTCTCTCCTTTTCTGACGTGACTGGTTTATTAGGCTGTAGGTAGGATTCACTTTTAAATTGTTCGATAGACAATCAATCTTGCAGAATGCACGACCAGTGTTTGGCACACACTATAGGCTATAGTCACTACAAAAGATTGAAACATTCTGCCCACATCTCTACAGAAATGTGATCAAATTTGCTGCCCTTGTGCTTTCTTAGAAACTGTCATGGCCCAGTTCAAACATCTCCAAATCATACAGAAAATGAGGGCGTTCTTGTTATTATAAAAGGTGAATGGAGGGTGTTTTTCAGGCGGGATTGTAACACTTGTTTACCAGAGCAGAAATATAGTATGGCTCTGATTTATCAATGAAACATCTTTACGTATATATGTTGCATGCGACAGTTTGATAATTCCCAATCATTTGTTACACACTCAAATCCTAGAATCTCCAAGTACGCCAGAATGAGGCCCCATGTGGCATTAATTCATTGTATTGGTCGCACTTTAGAGATTGGTCACACTTACAGCCCTGGGTATACGTGCTGTATTACTGTGGAGGAGACCAGGATTTGGTACTATATCTACACGGGATGCATGACTTCATTGGGGTCAGGGTTCAGACAAGAGGTTGGGGTTAGGATTGGAGTTAAAAGGGAAGTGTGTGTGGTTTCTTACCAAGCTCTTCCTCCATGGTGCTCCCCCCGACTGTGTCTTTCACCCCCAGAACTCTGTTGAAGAGAATGGAGAAGGCACTGCCCCACACCCCTAGAGAGAGAAGCCACATCAATATAATGTAATGAATCATGAATATCGTGTTTGACAGCTTATCTTGAGTAAGTGCCATGAGGAAGTGCCAGGGATATTCTGTGTGAGTGTTTTCCTACCCATAAGGAAATGTAGTGGGTTCTCCTCATACCGCTTCACAGCGGTTCCCATGAAGAATTTGCTTCCAAAAAGGTCAGGGGTCATGAACGTTCCGTACTTTGCCATTCCAATCTCATATGGGCTGAACTCCACCCAGTCTGTGAAAAAAACAACAGCATCCATGAATCAAAATCCAAACAGTGTATGTATGTCACTAACTAACGCTTTCATTAGGAGAGCACACGGTAAGTACAATGTCATTGGGAAAATGTGTACGCCCTTTCACAAATCTGCAGTAAATATGCATTTATATGTGTATGTGATGGAAAGAGGGCAATCCAGGTTTACAGTAACAGTACAAGTCCAGGTAGACCCTACATGACTACTTTAGTGACACATCAACATGCACACATACTTTAGTAATGTTTACATACGGATTTACTCATCTCATATGTATATACTGTATTCTATTCTACTGTGTGTTAGTCAATGCCACTCTGACATTGCCCGTCCTAATATTTATATATTTCTTAATTCCATTATTTTACTTTTAGATTTGTGTATTGTTGTGAATTGTTAGATATTACTGCACTGTTGGAGCTAGGAACACAAGCATTTCACTACTCGCCACTATAACATCTACTAAATATGTGTATGCGACCAATACAATTTGATTTGATTTGACATATATTTACTATTAGGCACAACACAACACACTGTTTCATACATTACATGTTTGAGTACCTCAGAACAACAATCACCTTTCAGCCTATTCTTGGAAGTGGAGTAAGGAGGATAAGGTTACCACTGTGTCAGCTGGCATTATTTTAGCCTTTCTCTAGAATGGGTGTGAAGGTATTTCCTTGTCACACCAGTGTTAAAAGATGGGGGATTTACAGATAAAACGAGTACCTGACTAACTGAAGCAAAATTCTATTCCAGTTCATCTGCAAAATTGTCACACCCTGATCTGTTTCACCTGTCTTGTGCTTGTCTCCACCACCCACTAGGTGTCTCCCATTTATCTCCTGTATATTTATACCTGAATTTTCTGTTTGTCTGTTGCCAGTTTGTCTTGTCCCTTCAAGTCCTACCAGCGAGTTCCCGTGTTTCCTGTATTCTAGTTTTTGTTTTCTAGTCTTCCCAGTTCTGACCTTTCTGCCTGTCCTTATCCTGAACTTGCCTGCCGTCCTGCACCTGCCTGACTCTGATTTGGATTTTGACCCTTTGCCTGCCTTGACCTACCGATTGCCTGCCCCATGTTCTGTAATAAACTCTGAGACTCGTACTATCCGCCTCCTGTGTCTGCATCTGGGTCTTAGCGTCCTGAAAATAATACACTACAGGCCAAGTTATGGGTCACAGTTCCCAAAAGTCAAGCTGCCATTGAAATTAAGAATTTGTTCTTAACTGACTTGCCTAGTTAACTAAAGATTAAATAAAAATATGCACAGCCTAGGAACAGGCACAGTAGATGTATGAAACATTAATGGAGGACTATTCAATGCTGTCTAATATCTGAAAGCCCCATTTGGATATCAGCCCACCATGACACATCAGTTGGTGGTAAACCAGAGACATTCATTGAGAGAGTTGGGCCAGTTTTTAGAACAGACGCCATGTTAGCTCCTTTCTCCTCCAACTGTTGGTGATGGAACAATAGGACAGAACCTCCGACAGTTCCCTCTGAAATGAACCTGCTGTCAACAAGCAGAACAACTTATTTAATTGATTATAATGTGTATCCAAGTCTGTACGGTGTTGTGGTGTCAACAATTGCATATCTGCTTACACTGGACATCTTCATTGGTTTAGAAAACTTTTCGAAATAAACAGCGCAATGCGGAAGCGTCAATTATCACTTTGCAATGGCTACGGAGGAGAAAGTGGAGCTATCGGAACGTTCAGACAGAAACCACATTGGCCCAACTCTCTCTCTATATATATATATATATGACTGTGGTAAATTAGTGATGCTACAAGGAAATGTAGTGTACGGAAATTTGAATGTGGGAGATAGGATCTCTGGTGACATATTATGCAAAACTGAATACACATACTCATTCTACTAGAGCCCACACACACACACACACACACACACACACACACACACACACACACACACACACACACACACACACACACACACACACACACACACACACACACACACACACACACACACACACACACACACACACACAGCCCAAATAGGCTCATTCAGAACTTGGACCATCCATTCAAACTACGTGACCAGCACTGCGAACACACAACCACACTACGTGCATGAACTCCTCACAGAAATGCTACGCTTTGTTGAACAACTGAGGGGAGCCTTGGAGCCACACTGGGCTTGTGATCTACTGTAATACACACACATAACGCATACACACTCACTGACCTGCAAACATGAGCTCGGATACGTCCGGTTTGACGTGCAGACAGGTGAACAGAGGAAGGGGACACTGGGCCTCGTTTACCTTCTCATGCAACTCACTCAGCTTTGTGTCCATTCTCTGATGAAAACAGAGAAACACTTTTGGAGTCAGGGCCTCTTGAAGACGGAGAGAGAGAAACAATGAAAACAGATGTCTGCGGTCCTCTCACCGCAGGAATGAGTGTCTCTCCGATGAGCATGCCGAAGATGTCTGTGAAGGTGACGGGCTGTCCGTTGGCCTTCTTGCTCCACAGAGCCTGGATGTAGTTGGTGATGTGCTGGGGCAGCAGCAGTCTTAGAGGGTTACTGCTCACACTCTTCATCAGCTCTGCATTGATCTCCTTAGGCCCCTTAGAGGGGAACTCTGGGTGGGAGAACAGGGTTGACATGTACCTGGGAGGGGAGGGAGGGAGGGAGGGAGGGAGATAGTGAGGGAGAGATAGAAGGAGGGAGAGATAGAGGGGGGAGAGGTAGAGGGAGGGAAAGATAGAGGGAGGGAGCGATAGAGGGAGAGAGAGAGAGCGAGAGAGAGGGAGGGAGAGAGAGATGAGGGAGAGAGAGATAGAGGGAGGGAGGGAGAGATAGAGGGAGGGAGAGGTAGAGGGAAGGAGGGAAAGAGAGGGAGGGAGCGATAGAGGGAGAGAGAGAGAGAAGGAGGGAGCGATAGAGGGAGAGAGAGGGTGCGAGAGAGAGGGAGGGAGAGAGAGAGAGATGAGGGAGAGAGAGAGAGAGGGAGAGAGAGATAGAGGGAGGGAGAGATAGAGGGAGGGAGAGGTAGAGGGAGGGAGAGGTAGAGGAGGAAGAGGGAGGGAGAGAGATGGAAAGAAAGAGAGAGGGAGAGAGAGATAGAGAGAGGGAGAGATAGCGGGAGGGAGAGGTAGAGGGAGGGAGAGGAAGAGGGAGTGAGAGGTAGAGGAGATAGAGGGAGGGATAGGTAGAGGGAGGGAGAGGTAGAGGAGGAAGAGGGAGAGGAGGAAGAGGGAGGGAGAGAGTGAGTGAAGGTGGGAGGGAGGGAGGGAGATAGGGGGAGGGAGACAGAGGGAGGGAGACAGAGGGAGGGAGATAGAGGGAGGGAGAAAGATAGTGATGCAGAAAAACAAACATGGAGATCACTACATAAAAACACTGGGAAAACATTGATGCAGAGGTAGATACTGTAGGAGGAGAAAAGTGGGAGGGAGATGTTTTCTTTATTTTATCTTAGCAAGTCAGTTAAGAACAAATTCTTATTTTCAATGATGGCCTAGGAACAGTGGGTTAACTGCCTTGTTCAGGGGCAGAACAACAGACTTTTACCTTGTTAGCTCGGGGATTCGATCTTACAACCTTTCGGTTATTAGTCCAATTCTCTAACCACTAGGTTACCTGCCCGCCCCATGGAGGAGTGGAGAGGAGTGAAAGGGAGGGAGGAGTGGGAGGGAGGAGAGGAATGGGAGGGAGGGTTTGTGGAAGAGAGCATGGTATAAACAGATGAAAAGATGACTGACCAGGTGGATCCAGAGAGGCCAGCGATATAGGTGGCACAGTCCAGGACCCCAGACTCATACAGGGCCTTCATCACCCCAGAGAACCCCACCATGGCCCTGAAGCCTCCCCCTGAACCCACTATGGCTATCACCGGCACCTGCACAGACAGACACATGCAGGAAGAGATAGGAATGGATTATACAAAAAAATGTATACCCTGTCATAACATGACTCCTTGAGATTCATAGCAGAACTGTCAGAAACCCCTACTTCCTTATGTTATTTCCCTCATTCTGTCTACAGTAGATGATTGTTATTGTATCACTCTACCTCCATGTACTGCATTTTCTGGGCATCTTTCCAACTCTGCACTGGCTTCTCTGAACTAGAGCCACAGTCATATCCGTAGACAATTCCAACAAATATTCAGACAATTCCAACAAATATTCAGACCACGCTGACACAACAACTGCACAGGATTCATCATAGTGTGTGTGAGACAGTGTATTGACTGATTGAGTCTGTAATACACCACAGCATGTGTTTTAAAGGCAGTGTATGGTGTGTGTGAGACAGTGTGAGTTGTTGGCCTATGCCCTCTCACCCTGGCTGTGCCCCTACCCAGTCATGTGAAATCCATCAATTAGGGCCTAATTAATTCATTTCAATTGACTGATTTACGAACTGTAACACAGTAACATTTTTGAAATTGCTGCATGTTGCATTTATATTTTTGTTCAGTATAAATAGTTTTAGACGTTCCGGAGCCTGGAGTGTTTTTTTTTACTTTGTTTTTTCACTCAAACCTCCCACAGGCCACATTGAATGGCCTCCCCTGTTCTAGACAGTAGTATTTACTAGCCCCAGTGGGAATGCAGTGTGGCAGCTCAGCAGCTCTGCAGCAGTACTGTTATTTGGTGGGTTATTATCTCATCATGGCTGGTAGCTTCCGGACCATGTGAGGACACAGGCAGGCAGGAAGGGCCTACAGTAGCTGGCCAGAGGTGAGGGTACACACTACAACCAGGAACACAAGGCCAAAACCAGTCACAGAAACACAGCCCAGTCCAACCAGGGGAGGAATGCAGAACTCAGAAGCTGAACAGGCCCTGAGAGCTCTCGGTCTAAGAGGAAGTTAGCAACGACAAAGTGATCACATGTTGGAATACTAATAGGTCTAAATGTGTGAATGTGGTGCATGTGTATATACAGCATGTAAAAAAGGGTGTTGTTTGCTAATATCAGCTCTTGTCTACAAACTTGACTACTATGCTAAGCAATGCTGCAGGGTAAGCCCACTTTCTATGGCAATATATGTTTTATTTAGCCCATGTCTATTATATTGCCATGCCGTTTTGGAGTGGTTACCATTCTATGACGCATTAAACCTGCAATGCACCCTAATAAATGAGGTATTACATGTCAAACACTGCATTTGAATCTAAGACCAACATTCTAAATTATTTTTTAAAAATGACTGTGGCTGGACATAGGCCGCTCTTGGAGCCTGGGCCCACAGTACTCGGGCATGCCCACCTCCTGAGGGGTGCTGGGGAGGAAGCGAGGCTTCTCCATGTCTAGCAGCTTCTTGATGCCCAACGTCACCTTCTCTCTGCGGGCCTGTCTGAACAGTTTCTCCTTGTCACACAGGGCCAGGCTGAACCGCAGGTCCAAGTTAGTACTGTAGACAAAGACACACAACAGATAAAACAATGACAGAGATATTTCACTGGATGTATAAATATAAAAATTGCGTTGTTAAGGAGTGCAAAGGTGAATTGAGTTATTGCACATACGCATTTCACAGAGTGGGCTTTCCCTAATGGAAATATGGAGATGTTGGGGCGGCAGGTAGCCTAGTGGTTAGAGTGTTGGGCTAGTAACCGAAAGGTTGCTAGATTGAATCCCTGAGCTGACAAGGTACAAATCTGTTGCTCTTCCCCCAAACAAGGCAGTTAACCCACTGTTCCTATGCCATCATTGTAAATAAGAATTTGTTCTTAACTGACTTGCCTAGTTATTATGTAAAGATGTATGATAGAACGGGCCAATAGGATCTAAGTAGCTCATGCTTGGCTCTGCCCACCTTGCTTGTTCTGCCCACTATGACTCATCTGTTCCCATTGGAAATGACAGGCTGTGGTCTATCTTGGTTTGGTTATAAAAAAATATTTGCTATAACCCTGCATATTGGTATCATAAGCAAGACATGTTTATCAAATAAATATTCTTGAAGAATCATATCTGACAAATGGAATAATCTATTATCAATTTCGATTGTTGTTCAAATATCACAAGTACAAAAGATTATTCCTTTTTTTCTCAAAGTAAGAAAAGCTATTCAAGAATTGACTAAATGTATATTTCAAAAAATGCATTCAACAATTTACTGGATTAAAAAATGTTTAATATAGTGATATCTGATCATTCTCTGATATCATGTTTAATTACACCAATAGAAAATTCACTTAGCAACAGAGTTTGGAGAATGAACAGAGCTCATCTTCTGGACCTGAAATGTTATAATATGTAATTGAAAAAATAAAAACCTTTACCATTACAAATGTTGACATAGAGGACAGAGAAGAGCTGACCTCTGATATAATTTGTAATGCCTTTAAGGCGTACATTAGGGGAATGATAATCTCATACTCGGCAAAAGTTAAATATGATTTAGAAATTGAAATTAAAGTTTTACATCTTCCTAAGTCTGAGGGTGGTTTTAACCTTCCTGAGTCTGAGGGTGGTTTTAACCTTCCTGAGTCTGAGGGTGGTTTTAACCTTCCTGAGTCTGAGTGTAGTTTTAACCTTCCTGAGTCTGAGGGTGGTTTTAACCTTCCTGAGTCTGAGGGTGGTTTTAACCTTCCTGAGTCTGAGGGTGGATTTTAACCTTCCTGAGTCTGAGGGTGGTTTTAACCTTCCAGACTTGGAATTGTATCAACTTGCTACTCAGGGCTTTTACTTGCGACATATAGTTAAATGCACTAGAGAGGAACAATGGGAACATATTGAAGATGCTCATGCTCATCCCCAGAATATTTTGATGTATCTATTTTCAAAGGATAGAGCTAAGAACATGAACAACTTCATAGTTAAGAACACTATACAAATATGGAAGAAAATGAAAGATATTCTACAAGAACCAATATTACTTCCTAAAAACACAACCTTATGGAAAAATACTTGGATAGCTTTCAGAATTCACTAATAAATTGGTCCACATGGAAAACTAAATGCATAGAAAACATAAATTACTTGGTAACAGGAAATGCATTTATTTACATGACAGAATTAAAAAGTAATTTCTGACTGACCAACATAGGTTGTTTCAAATACATGCAACTTAAAGTTACATATCACAAAATGTACATTTGAAATCTTTTGGACATCAGAGCAACCTTGAGGGAATCTTATTTTGAGTCAGAAAATGACATTCATATGATTGGGAAGAGAACATATCCAACTGACAATCTCTTAGAAAAAACATAAACTATTCGAACCAAGACTTAAAAATAACTGATGTTGGAACAAGAAGGAGGGAAAGTTGGAGCATAACTAATGAAATGACAGTTAATGAAAATGTACGCTTAATCCAGCATAAACTAATGTATAGAATGTATTATACAAGTGATACAATTCACAAATTCTACAGCACAACGGCAGCGTAGTGTCTTAAGTGTAACTCTAACAATGACTCAATTATCAATGCTTTCTCGGAATGCTATAAAGTCCGGAAGTTGTGGGAGGAGCGAGAAAGTTGACTGTCAAATCAAATCAATCGTTATTTGTCACATGCACCAAAACCAAGGTGTAGACCTTACCATGACATTCTTACAAGCCCTTAACCAACAATGCAGTTCAAGAAAGAGTTAAGAAAGTATTTACCAAATAAACTAAAGTAAATAAAATTATAAAAAAAGTAACACAATAAAATAACAATAACGAGGTAATTTTGTACATGTAGGTAGGGGTAAAGTGACTACGCATAGATAATAAACAGCGAGTCACAGCAGTGTAAAAACAAATGGAGGGGGGGTATCAATGTAAAAAGTCTGGGTGGCATTTGATTAATTGTTCAGCAGTCTTATGGCTTGGGGGTAGAAGCTGTTAAGGAGCCTTTTGGTCCTAGACTTGGTGCTCCGCTTTGCCCCAGTGATGTACTGGGCTACACGCACTACCCTATGTAGCACCTTACGGTCAGATGCTGAGCAGTTGCTATACCAGGAGGTGATGCAACCGGTCAGGATGCCCTCGATGGTGCAGCTGTAGGGCTGGGCGATATGGCCACAATATCATATCAACCGGTCAGGATGCCCTCGATGGTGCAGCTGTAGGGCTGGGCAATATGGCCAAAATATCATATCAACCGGTCAGGATGCCCTCGATGGTGCAGCTGTAGGGATGGGCGATATGGCCAAAATATCATATAAACCGATCAGGATGCCCTCGATGGTGCAGCTGTAGGGCTGGGCGATATGGAATGAAAAATATCATATCATGGCATTTTTATTTTTATTTTGACGGTATGACGGTGTTTTATGTTTTTGATTAATAAAAGTTCAAAATTTGCTTTGTGAATAGTGTGTGACCCTAGGTTGGCAACACATATATTATACATTATTTCAATGGGTCTTTCTCCATTCGGATTGTTTTACACAGTTCAATTCAAAATAATTTTCTGCATTTCCATCAATTTCTGCATTTCCTGCACTCCTTTGAGCTCATTTCCACACTGCCACGATATGGGCAAAAATACTAGGCCTTATTTTTAACCAAATGTTGCAATTGCGATTTAGATCAAAACACTTGGGTGAACTTTTGGATACCGGTATATAGTAAAATACGGTATACCGCCCAGCCCTATGCAGCTGTAGAACTTTTTCCGAATCTGGGGACCCATGTCAAATCTTTTCAGTCTCCTGAGGGGGTTGTCGTGCCCTCTTCACGACTCTCTTGGTGTGTTTGGACCATGTTAGTTTGTTGGTGATGTGGACACCAAGGAACTTGAAACTCTCAACCCGCTACACTAGAGCCCCGTCGATGTTAATGGGGGCCTGTTCAGCCCACCTTTTACTGTAGTCCACGATGAGCTCCTTTGTCTTGCTCACATTGAGGGAGAAGTTGTTGTCCTGGCACTCTCTGACCTCCTCCCTATAGGCTGTCTCATCGTTGTCGGTGATCAGGCCTACCACTGTTGTGTCGTCAGCAAACTTAATTATAGTGCTGGTGACGTGTTTGGCCATGCGGTCGTGGGTGAACAGGGAGTACAGGAGGGGACTAAGCACGCACCCCTGAGGGGCCCCAGTGTTGAGGATCAGCGTGGCAGATGTGTTGTTGCTTACCCTTACCACCTGGGTGCGGCCCGTCATGAAGTACAGGATCCAGTTGCAGAGGGAGGTATTTAATGCCAGGGTCCTTAGCTTAGTGATGAGCTTTGTGGGCACTAAGGTGTTGAACGCTGAGCTGTAGTCAATGCACAGTATTCTCACATAGGTGTTCCTTTTGTCCAGGTGGGAAAGGGCAGTGTGGAGTGCGATTGAGATTGCATCATCTGTGGATCTGTTGTGGCAGTATGTAAATTGGAGTGGGTCTAGGGTATCCGGGATGATGCTGTTGATTTGAGCCATGACCAGCCTTTCAAAGCACTTCATGGCTAATCATTTAGGCAGGTTACCTTCGCTTCCTTTGGGCACAGGGACTATGGTGGTCTGCTTGAAACATGTAGGTATTAGAGACTTGGTCAGGGAGTGGTTGAAAATGTCAGTGAAGACACTTGTCAGTTGGTCCGCGCATGCTTTGAGTACACGTCCTGGTAATACGTCTGATCCCGCGGCCTTGTGAATGTTGACCTGTTTAAAGGTCTTGCTCACATCGGCTACCGAGAGCGTTATCACACAGTTGTTCGGAACAGCTGGTGCTCTCATGCATGCTTCAGTGCTGCTTGCCTCGAAGCGAGCATAAAAGGCATTTAGCTCGTCTGGTAGGCTCGCATCACTGGGCAGCTTGCGGCTGGGTTTCCCTTTGTAGTCGGTAATAGTTTTGAAGCCCTTCCACATCCGACGATCGTCAGAGCCTGTGTAGTAGGAATCAATCTTAATCCTGTATTGACGCTTTGCCTGTTTAATGGTTTGTCTGAGAGCGTTGTGGGATTTCTTGTAAGCGTCCGGACTAGTGTCCTGCACATTGTAAGAGGCAGCTCTAGCCTTTAGCTCGATGGGGATGTTTCCTGCAGGTAGAAATGAGGTAAAACGGATTTAAGTTTGCCTGCATTAAAGTCCCTGGCCACTTGGAGCGCCGCTTCTGGATGAGCATTTTCTTGTTTGCTTATGGCCTTTTACAGCTCGTTGAGTGCGGTCTTAGTGGCAGTATCGATTTGTGGTGGTAAATAGATGGCTAGGAATAATATAGATGAGAACTCTCTTGGTCGATAGTGTGGCCTACAGCTTATCATAAGGTACTCTACTTCAGGCGAGCAATACCTTGAAAGTTCTTTAATATTAGACTTTGCGCACCAGCTGGTATTGACAAATAGACACACATCCCTGCCCCTCGTCTTACCAGACATAGCTTCTTTGTCCTGCCGATGCATGGAAAATCCTGCCAGCTCTATATTATCCGACTCGTGAAACATAAGATATTACAGATTTTATGTCCCGTTGGTAGGATAGTCCTGATCGTAGATCATCCATTTTGTTTTCCAATGATTGCACGTTCGCCAATAGTTCGGATGGTAGTGGAGGTTTACTCACTCGCCTACAAATTCTCAGAAGGCAGCCAGACCTCTGACCCTTTTTTCTCTTTCTTTTCTTCACACAAATGATGGGGATTTGGGCCTGTTCCCGAGAAAGCAGTATATCCTTCGCGTTGGACTCGTTGAAGAAAAATCATCAAATTCAAGGTGAGTAATCGCTGTTCTGATATCCAGGCAGGTGTTTAGAAGAGTGGTTTGGCGGGTCATGTTTCAGAGGACGCATGACACAACCTTCGCCTCCTGAGCCCGATAGGGAGTTGCAGCAATTAGACAATATCGACATTTGGGAGAAAAAGGGGGTAAAATACAAAACAAAATACAAAAAAAAAATGGGGTCAGAGATTTTCAGATGTGTGCTGTTGAGTGAAATGCAGTAAGATTAGTTTAGGAGACCTACAGTAATAACCATAAACAAAAGCGCACAAAACATATTCACAGTTGAAACAATGACTGGTAAATGATCCAAGACCAGATCAGTTAACCCCAACCATTGTGACAATGAGTTGTCATAATGCTGCATCAAATGTACATGATCTTAGGGACATTGGCAAACACAATGTAAGTAATTTAATATATGTACCCCTAATTGCACCAAATACATCTGTTTATCCTACAGCTATTGTAAGCAGTAATCATGAGCCTATAAACCAGAGTTACACTGTTGGCAATGAGGCGGTGTGCAATAGTAGGAAGACCACTTTATACAGCTCACCCTGCAGATCCAATGTAAATAACATGAGTAAGTCTGCATCTGATAAGCTTCCCAGTAAAGCATTAAAAACAATCAAGCAACCCAGAAAAGTGCTTAAAAATATCCCATATTAACATATGTAGCCTAAGAAACAAGGTCCATGAAGTCAATAACTTGCGTGTAACAGATGACATTCGTATTCTGACTATCTCTGAAACTCATTTAGATAATACCTTTGAGGATACAGTGGTAGCAATACATGGTTATAACATCAACCGAAAAGACAGAAATGCCAACAGAGGCGGTGTTGAGGTCTATATTCAGAACCACATTCCTGTAAAGTTTAGAGACAATCTAATGTCAAATACTGTTGAAGTAATATGGCTACAGGTTAATCTGCCTCACCTAAAGCCCATTCTTGTGGGAAGCTGCTATAGACCACCAAGTGCTAACAATCAGTATCTGGATAATATGTGTGAAATGCTTGATAATGTAGGTGATATCAACAGAGAAGTATATTTTCTGGGTGATTTAAATATTGACTGGCTATCATCAAGCTGCCCAAACTGTAACCAGTGCCTGCAACCTGGATCAGGTTGTCAATCAACATACCAGGGTAGTTACAAACAGCACAGGAATTAAATTATCAACATGTATTGATCACATCTTTACTAACGCTGCAGATATTTGCTTTAAAGCAGTATCCAAATCCATAGGATGCAGTGATCACAATATAATAGCCATATCTAGGAAAACCAAAGTTCCAAAGGCTGGTCCTAATATTGTGTATAAGAGGACATATAATACGTTTTCAAATCAAATCAAATCAAAGTTTATTTGCCACGTGCGCCGAATACAACAGGTGTAGACCTTACAGTGAAATGCTTACTTACAGGCTCTAACCAATGGTGCGGAAAAAAAGTATGTGTGTGTGTGTGTGTGTGTGTGTGTTTAAGTAAAGAAATAAAACAACAGTAAAAAGACATTTGTAAAAAGAGTAGCAAGGCAATATACAGACACCTGTTAGTCAGGCTTATTGAGGTAGTATGTACATGTAGATATCGTTAAAGTGACTATGCATATATGATGAACAGAGAGAAGCAGAAGCGTAAAAAGAGGGGTTGGCGGGTGGTGGGACACAATGCAGATAGCCCGGTTAGCCAATGTGCGGGAGCACTGGTTGGTCGGGCCAATTTAGGTAGTATGTACATGAATGTATAGTTAAGGTGACTATGCATATAAGATAAACAGAGAGTAGCAGCAGCGTAAAAGAGGGGTGGGGGGTGGCACACAATGCAAATAGTCTGGGTAACCATTTGGTTATCTATTCAGGAGTCTTATGGCTTGGGGGTAAAAACTGTTGAGAAGCCTTTTTGTCCTAGACTTGGCACTCCGGTACCGCTTGCCATGCAGTAGTAGAGAGAACAGTCTATGACTGGGGTGGCTGTGGTATGAGAATTTTTAGGACCTTCCTCTGACACCGCCTGGTGTAGAGGTCCTGGATGGCAGGCAGCTTTGCCCCAGTGATGTACGGGGCTGTACGCACTACCCTCTGAAGTGCCTTGCGGTCGGAGGCCGAGCAATTGTCGTACCAGGCAGTGATGCAACCAGTCAGGATGCTCTCGATGTTGCAGCTGTAGAACCTTTTGAGGATATCAGGACCCCTGCCAAATCTTTTTAGTTTCCTGGGGGGGAATAGGCTTTGACGTGCCCTCTTCACGACTGTCTGGGTGTGTTTGGACCATTCTAGTTTGTTGTTGATGTGGACACCAAGGAACTTGAAGCACTCAACCTGCTCCACTACAGCCCCGTCGATGAGAATGGGGATGTGCTCGGTGCTCCTTTTCCTGTAGTCACACAATCATCTCCTTAGTCTTGGTTACATTGAGGGATAAGTTGTTATTCTGGCACCACCCGGCCAGGTCTCTGACCTCCTCCCTGTAGGCTGTCTCGTCATTGTCGGTGATCAGGCCTACCACTGTTGTGTCATCAGCAAACTTAATGATGGTGTTGTGGTGTGTAATGACGAGCAACCAGACGCTGCACTTGACGCATTTATGAAACTACTTATTCCCGTTACTAATAAGCCTGTACCCATTAAGAAAATAACTGTAAAAACTGTTAAATCCCCTTGGATTGATGAGGAATTGAAAAAATGTATGGTTGAGAGGGACGAGGCATCAGGTATGGCAATTAAGTCTGGCAGGCCAACTGATTGGCAAATGTACTGAAAATTAAGAAATCATGTCACTAAACTAAATAAAAATAAACTACACTATGAAACAAAGATAAATTATATAAAGAATGACAGTAAAAAGCCTTTGGGGCACCTGATATGAAATTTTGTGGAAAAAAGACAACTCGGCTCCTTCATTCATTGAATGAGATGGCTCATTCATCACAAAGCCCACTGATATTGCCAACTACTTTGATGACTTTTTAATGGTGAGATAAGCAAACTTAGGGATGACATGCCAGCAACACACGCTTACACTACACATCAAAGTATATCTGACCAAATTATGAAAGACAAGAATTGTACTTTTGAATTCCGTAAAGTCAGTGTGGAAGAGGTGAAATAAGTATTGTTGTCTATCAACAATGACAAGCCACCGGGGTCTGCCAATCTGGATGGAAAATTAGGATAATAGCAGACGATATTGCCACTCCTATTTGCCACATCTTCAATTTAAGTCTACTAGAAAGTGTGTGCCCTCAGGCCTGGAGGGAAGCAAAAGTCATTCCACTACCCAAGAATAGTAAAGCCCCCTTTAGGCTCAAATAGCCGACCAATCAGCCTGTTACCAACCCTTAGTACATTTCTGGGAAAAAATGGTGTTTGACCAGATACAACACTATTTCACAGTAAACAAATTGACAACAGAATTTCAGCATGCTTATAGGGAAGGTCACTCAACAAGCACTTGCACAAGTGCTTGGCTGAGAGAAATTGATGATACAATGATTGTGGGGGCTGTATTGTTAGACTTCAGTGCAGCTTTTTACATTATCCATCATAGTCTGCTGCTGGAAAAACATATGTGTTATGACTTTACACCCCCTGCTATAATGTGGATAAACAGATACTTGTCTAACAGATCACAGAGTGTGTTCTTTAATGGAAGCCTCTCAAATATAATCCAGATAAAATCAGGAATTCCCCAGGGTAGCTGTTTAGGCCCCTTGCTTGTTAAAATGTTTACTAACAACATGACACTGACTTTGAATAAAGCCAGAGTGTCTATGTATGCGGATGACTCAACACTATACACGTCAGCTACTACAGCGACTGAAATGACAGCAACACTCAACAAAGAGCTGCACTTAGTTTCAGAGTGGGTGGCAAGGAATAAGTTAGCCCTAAATAGTTCTAAAACTAAAAGCATTGTATTTGGATCAAAACACTCACTAAACGTTAAACCTCAACTAAATCTTGTAATAAATAATGAGGAAATTGAAATGACTAAACTGCTTGGAGTAACCCTAGATTGTAAACTGTCATGGTCAAAACTATTGATGCAGTAATAGCTAAGATGGGGAGAAGTTTGTCTATAATAAAGCGATGCTCCGCCTTCTTAACAACACTATCAACAAGGCAGGTCCTACAGGCCCTAGTTTTGTCGCACCTTGACTACTGTTCAGTCGTGTGGTCAGGTGCCACAAAAAAGGACTTAGGAAAATTGTAATTGTTTCAGAACAGGACAGCACGGCTGGCCCTTGGATGTACACAGAGAGCTAATATTAATAATATGCATGTCAATCTCTCCTGGCTGAAAGTGGAAGAGAGGTTGACTTCATCACTACTTTTATTTATGAGAGGTATTGACATGCTGAATGCACTGAGCTGTCTGTCTAAACTACAGGCACACAGCTCAGACACCCATGCATACCCCACAAGACATGCCACAAGAGGTCTCTTCACAGTCCCCAAGTCCAGAACAGACTATGGGAGTCACAAAGTACTACATAGAGCCATGACTACATGGAACTCTAATCCACATCAAGTAACTGACACAAGCAGTAAAATTTGATTTAAAAAACACCTTATGGAACAGCGGGGACTGTGAAGCAACACAAACATTGGCACAGACACACGCACGCACGCCACACACACACACACACACACACACACACACACACACACACACACACACACACACACACACACACACACACACACACACACACACACACACACACACACACACACACACACACACACACACACGGATTTAGTACTGTAGATATGTGGTAGTGGTGGAGTAGGGGCCTGAGGGCACACAGTGTGTTGTGAAATCTGTGAATGTGTTGTAATGTTTTTAGAATTGTATAAACTGCCTTAATTTTGCTGGACCCCAGGAAGAGTAGCTGCTGCTTTGGCAGCATCCATAATTAATACAAATACAGTTGTGTAATTACATATCAACAACAGCTTTAAAACATCAAATATTTTCCCATATGGAAACAGACATGTAGTAGACCTCTTGGTCAGCCATGGTGATTGATTTTATGTACTGTAGGTTTCTATGTACGCATGACTGTAAGTCACTTTGAATAAAAGCCTCGCTCCAAGATGGTCTGGTCTGAGACAGACCTCCTGAGACAAACCCAGCCAAGACCTCTGATGTCCTACCTCCAAAACATGCCAAACTTATCCTCCCCTTCATCTGAAGCAACAGCCCTTTGTGATGCAACAGTACAGTAAATCCAAGCCATGTGTTTACTGAAAACAGTTACAGTCTTTAAAAGTAGAAAGAAATGTACTTATCATTCTGGTGTGGGTTAAATAGCTTGATGTGAATTCCTGTGTTTTGTTTAACCTGAGTATAAAGTATTGTTCCACCCAGTGCTACAGTTTGAAGGGTTATTATCTGGCTGTGTGCTTATTTTTTTACATGGAGAGAGAGCGAGATGCCAATAAAGCAATTTGACTTTGAGAGAGGCCTTCAGGTGAACCAGAGAAGCCACAGTGTTTAAGATAGCATCTGTAAACCAGACAGGCTTCCTGACAGACAGACAGACAGACAGACAGACAGACAGACAGACAGACAGACAGACAGACAGACAGACAGACAGACAGACAGACAGACAGACAGACAGACAGACAGACAGACAGACAGACACGAGGAGAGGAGAGGAGAGGAGAGGAGGAGAGGAGAGGAGAGGAGAGGAGAGGAGAGGAGAGGAGAGGAGAGGAGAGGAGAGGAGAGGAGAGGAGAGGAGAGGAGAGGAGAGGAGAGGAGAGGAGAGGAGAGGAGAGGAGAATTAATGAAAGTGTACCTACCAGACCTCCAGGGCCATCTCTAAGTACACATTGGTTGCCTGTAAAAACAACACAAAGACGCTGTGGTTATTGTTGAAGAGAAAACATTGATTAATATGTCAACTGCAAAACACCCTGGGATAGAATACAACATCCACAAGCAGAGGGAGGAGGGATGAGAGGAGGAGGGTGATGAGAGGAGAGAAGGGGGAGAGATGCAGGTGGGTAGGCTACAGTAAGGAAGAGAGGGGGGAGTGAATAGATAGAGGGAAACAAAGAAAAAAGAGGGATATTCAGGAAGAGAAAAAAGATGAGAAGAGAGGAAAAACTCTCATAGATAAGTCATCACTCAACAGACAACTACAGTCTGGTGAGAGTGAATGTATTTCAGACACACTTTCTGCTGTAGGTTAATGTAGTTACTACAGACATAAAATATAGAGAACTTACTTTGCCGATAAGAAAAGGCACCGTCTCCGTCTGACCAGTTTTCAACATTTTAGAGATGTTGTACGACGCAGTCCCAAGTTTCTCATCCATCACGTAATTGGCATCCATTAATGTTATCTGATTGAGTAGTAAAGCACCAACAAACAAGCTTCAGGTAACCATTGTACTGTAGTGGACTGGGCCTGACATAAAATGAGTTACATTTGACTGTTTTGATTTTACTAGACTTTTTGTTCACCTCTAGAAAGTTCTCCTGGTTTGGGTCTAGTATGAAGTCAAAGGTTTCGTTCCATTCAGGGTTGATGTCGTTGTCTATGTGGCGCGTTCGTTTCCTGCTCTCGGGGGAAGTTGGGATGAACAGCTCCACATAGGGGTCAGGAGTGTCCACTGCAGACAGAAACACACAAATGTATGTGTTACATACAGTTCATGAGAAATGGACTACAGGAAACGGAGGGCCAAGCACGCCCCCATCCACATAGACAGGGCTGTAGCGGACAGGTCGAGAGCTTCAAGTTCGTCAGTGTCCACATCACTAAGGAATTGTCATGGTCCACACACACAAACACAGTCATGAAGAGGGCACGACAATGCTTCTTCCCCCTCAGGACCAGAAAAGATTTGGCATGGACCCTCAGATCCTCAAAAAGTTCTACAGCTGCACCTTGAGAGCCTCTTGACTGGCTGCATCACCCCTTGGTATGGCAACTGCTTGGCATCTGACTGCAAGGCACTACAGGGGGTAGTGCGTATGGCCCAGTACAGCACTGGGGCCAAACTCCCTGCTATCCAGGACCTCTATACCAGGTGGTGTCAGAGGAAGGGCCTAAAAATTGTCAAAGACTCCAGCCACCCAAGTCATAGACTGTTCTCTCTGCTACCACACAGTAAGCGGTACCAATGTACCAAGTCTGGAGCCAACAGGGCCCTGACACACTTCTAAGACTGCTAAACAGTTAGTTAAATAGTTTATTAATAGCTACCCGGACTATCTACATTGACCCGTTTTGCACTAACTCTTTTGACTCATCACATACACTGCTGCTACTGTCCTGTTGCCGAGTCACTTTATCTCTACCTATATTTACACATCTACCTCAATTACCTCGTACCCCTGCACATCAACTCAGTACTGGTACCCCATATGTATTTATTTTTTATTTACCCTTTATTTAACTCAGCAAGTCAGTTAAGAACACACACTTATTTACAATGATGGCCTATCCCGGCCAAACCCGGACGACACTGGGCCAATTTTGCACCGCCCTATGGGACTCCCAATCACGGCCGAATGCGATACAGCCTAGATTTGATCCAGGGACTGTAGTGGCACCTCTTGCACTGAGATGCAGTGCCTCAGACCGCTGTGCCACTCGTGAGCAACGGTCTATAGGCAATAGAGGTCGACTGATTATGATTTTTCAACGCCGATACCGATACCGATTATTGGAGGCCCAAAAAACCCGCTACCGATTAATCGGCCGATATTTTCATTTTACATGTATTTGTAATAATGACAATTACAATAATACTGAATGAACACTTATTTTAACTTAATATAATACATAAATAAAATCAATTTAGCCTCAAATAAATAATGAAACATGTTCAATTTGGTTTAAATAATGCAAAAACAAAGTGTTGGAGAAGAAAGTAAAAGTGCAATATGTGCCATGTAAGAAAGCTAACGTTTAAGTTCCTTGCTCAGAACATGGGAACATATGAAAGCTGGTGGTTCCTTTTAACATGAGTCTTCAATATTCCCAGGTAAGAAGTTTTAGGTTGTAGTTATTATAGGAATTATAGGACTATTTCTCTCTATACGATTTGTATTTCATATACCTTTGACTATTGGATGTTCTTATAGGCACTTAGTATTGCCAGTGTAACAGTATAGCTTCCGTCCCTCTCCTCGCTCCTACCTGGGCTCGAACTAGGAACACATCGACAACAGCCACCCTGCAGAGCAAGGGGAACAACTGCTCCAAGTCTCAGAGCGAGTGACGTTTGAAATGCTATTAGCGCGCACCCCGCTAACTAGCTAGCCATTTCACATCGGTTACACAGCCTAATCTTGGGAGTTGATAGGCTTGAAGTCATAAACAGCGCAATGCATTGCGAAGAGCTGCTGGCAAAATGCACGAAAGTGCTGTTTGAATGAATGCTTACGAGCGTGCTGGTGCCTACCACCGCTCAGTCAGACTGCTCTATCAAATCATAGACTTAATTATAATATAATAAACACACAGAAATATGAGCCTTAGGTCATTAATATGGTCGAATCCAGAAACTATCATCTCGAAAACAAAACGTTTTTTCTTTCAGTGAAATACGGAACCGGTCCGTATTTTATCAAACGGGTGGCATCCCTAAGTTTAAATATTCCTGTTACATTACACAACCTTCAATGGTATGTCATAATTACGTAAAATCCTGGCAAATTAGTTCGCAACGAGCCAGGCGGCCCAAACTGTTGCATATAACCTGACTCTGCATGCAATGAACGCAAGAGCAGTGACACAATTTCATGTTAGCAGGCAATATTAACTAAATATGCAGGTTTAAAAATATATACTTGTGTATTGATTTTAAAGAAAGGCATTGATGTTTATGGTTAGGTACATTGGTGCTTTTTTCGCAAATGCGCTTGTTAAATCATCACCCATTTGTTGAAGTAGGCTGTGATTCAATGAGAAATTAACAGGCACCGCATCGATAATATGCAACGCAGGAAACACTAGATAAACTAGTAATATCATCAACCATGTGTAGTTAACTAGTGATTATGTTAAGATTGATAGTTTTTTATAAGATAAGTTTAATGCTAGCTAGCAACTTACCTTGGCTTCTTGGTGCCCTCGCGTAACAGGTAGTCAGCCTGCCATGCAGGCTCCTCGTGAAGTGCAATGTAAGGCAGGTGGTTAGAGCGTTGGACTAGTAACCAGAAGGTTGCAAAAACGAATCCCCGAATCCCCCCTGAACAAGGCAGTTAACCCCCGTTCCTAGGCCGTCATTGAAAATAAGAATGTGTTCTTAATCTGACTTGCCTAGTTAAATAAAGGTGTAAAAAAAAAAGAAAATAGAACATCGGCAAATCAGTGGCCAAAAATACCAATTACCGATTGTTATAAAAACTTGAAATCGGCACTAATTAATCGGCCATTCCGATTAATCGGTCGACCTCTAATAGGCAAGTTATCATTACTCATTACGTATTTATTCCTTGTATAGTTATTTTTCTCTGCATTGTTGGGAAGAGCCCATAAGTAAGCATTTCAGTGACAGTTTACACCTGTTGTTTAGCAAGCAAGTGACAAAAAACCTTACATTTGATTGATTTGATTTACATACAAGTTAATTGAGTGTTAGAAACATACATATCAACAAATAGATGACACTATAGTGTTATGACTTTAATAATATCGCTATTACTTGGCGGCCTTCCATTTCACGACACATTAATTCTTAGTTTTTACAGAAATGACAACTCCCTGTGGTGTGTTTTTATGTTGGAGAATTTGTGATTGTTAACGTGTGAACTAGGAGCATGTAGAATAACAAGTGTTGCCAGACTCACACAGGTCACCCAGTGCTCCCTTGGTGACATTCTCAGCTCGTGCCACCGTCACTCTGAACTTGTGAGAGAACTGCTGCTCCACCTGCACAGAAACACAACACATCACATAACAGACAGTCTGTGAGCCAGGACACACTCCTCACACAAACACAAATCTATCACACTTGAACTCCAACATAGAACTACTTAGGTACAGTGAGTACAATTTCAACTGTGATTTGTGTCCAAACCTGGGCTGAAGATGATAACCTGTGTCTCGTGAGTCCTATCCTTCTCTTACTGTTTTTATTTCACCTTTATTTCACCTTTATTTAACCAGGTAGGCCAGTTAAGAACAAGTTGTCATTTACAACTGCGACCTGGCTAAGATAAAGCATAGCAGTGCGACAAAAACAACAACATAGAGTTACACATAAACAACGTACAGTCAAAAACACAAAATAAAAGAAAAATAGAAAGATCTATGTACAGTGTGAGCAAATGTAGAAGAGTAGGGAGGTAAGGCAATAAATTGGCCATAGAGGCGAAAATAATTACAATTTAGCATTAACACTGGAGTAATATATGTGCAGATGATTATGTGCAAGTAGAGATACTGGGGTGCAAAAGAGCAAGAGGGTAAGTAATAATATGGGGATGAGGTATTCGGGTGTGCTATTTACAGATTGGCTGTGTACAGGTACTGTGAAAGACGATCAGATCCCATACTCTTACTATGGGGCAGACAACTGTAGTTTTGTTGCTTTCTTGTTGTTTTAGGTCATTTGTAAACAGAAGGTCTGATGATGTAATTTTGTCTAATCACCATTCCCCTGGAAGTGAATCTGCAGATCTGCTAGTCTCCACTACAGCATAACAGTGATGAGTGAGGCTTTGCAGCAGGCATAGACTTTCAATAGGAACTGAGCAGCCAATGGGGCTACAGTGGAATATCTCCATGTCCAGACAACAGGGTACATTTGCAGTGGGGTAATATTTGATATGTGTATATTATATTTACCTCACATGCGACCAGTGATAAGAATAAGACTATGCAATTAGCCTATTAAAATGTTTACCTGACTCCTTAAAGATAATTAAAATATGCAAGAGACTATTCCCCCTCAGGAGACAGAAAAGATTTGGCATGGGACCCCAGATCCTCCAAAAGTTCTACAGCTGCACCATGGAGAGCATCCTGACTGGTTGCATCACTGCATGGTATGGCAACTGCTTGGCATCCGACCATAAGGTGCTACAGAGGGTAGTGCGTACAGCCCAGTACATCACTGCCATCCAGGACCTCTATACTAGGCGGTGTCAGAGAAAGGCCCCAAAAAATTGTCAAACACTCCAGCCACCCCAGTCATAGACTGTTCTCTCTGCTGCGGTACGGCAAGCCTAGGTCCAAAAGGCTCCTTAACTGCTTCTAGCCATAAGACTAATGAACAATTAATCAAATGGCTACCCGGACCAATTGCATTTTTTAACGCTGCTGCTACTCGCTGACCCCATGTACATATGACCTCAATTACCTCGACTAAATTGTACCCCACACATTGACTCTGTACCGGTACCCCCGTATATAGCCTCGTTGTTATTATATTGTGTCACTTTTTTTAACTTTAGTTTATTTAGTAAATATTTTCTTGACTCTTGTTTATCTTAAACCTGCATTGTTGGTTAAGGGCTTGTAAGTAAGCGTTTCACAGTAAGGTCTACCTGTTTTATTCGGCACATGTGACAAATTACATTTTATTTGAATTAGTTGAGTTACAGTAATAGGCAACCAAGAAATGTCTGAGAATGTAATTCTAAATAGTATATTTAATTACTTTGTCAAATGAAGGATACATTATACAAGGAATAAACTTAAGTTACAAATCATTAACAAGCATTGCAAGACATTATTCTAAGCATGATCAGAGAGGGAGAATGAGAGAGAAGTCATGGCCTGAAAGGCCATGCCCCAAGAGACCCTGGGGTGGAGAGAGGTCATGACCTGAAAGGCCATGCCCCAAGAGACCCTGGGGTGGAGAGAGAAGTCATGACCTGAAAGGCCATGCCCCAAGAGACCCTGGGGTGGAGAGAGGTCATGGCCTGAAAGGTCATGCCCCAAGAGTCCCTGGGGTGGAGAGAGAAGTCATGACCTGAAAGGCCATGCCCCAAGAGTCCCTGGGGTGGAGAGAGAAGTCATGACCTGAAAGGCCATGCCCCAAGAGTCCCTGGGGTGGAGAGAGAAGTCATGACCTGAAAGGCCATGCCCCAAGAGTCCCTGGGGTGGAGAGAGGTCATGGCCTGAAAGGTCATGCCCAAGAGACCCTGGGGTGGAGAGAGAAGTCCTGGCCTGAAAGGTCATGCCCCAAGAGACCCTGGGGTGGAGAGAGAAGTCATGACCTGAAAGGTCATGCCCCAAGAGACCCTGGGGTGGAGAGAGAAGTCATGACCTGAAAGGCCATGCCCCAAGAGACCCTGGGGTGGAGAGAGAAGTCATGACCTGAAAGGCCATGCCCCAAGAGACCCTGGGGTGGAGAGAGAAATCCTGGCCTGAAAGGCCATGCCCCAAGAGACCCTGGGGTGGAGAGAAGTCATGACCTGAAAGGCCATGCCCCAAGAGACCCTGGGGTGGAGAGAGAAATAAACAGTATAGGTATCTAACCAGTGCAGGTCAGGAACAAAAAAGAGAAAGAGGCTAATAATCTAAGACCCTTTATAACATCTGATCATGTGTAGATAAAGAATCTGAGTTGTTGACCAATACCATGTTGAGTTAACTGTTGAGTTAACTTCCAATCAGATGTCAAAGCTACAAGACGTAAAGACAACTGAACCTCTGCTACCCAGAGGTGTGACAAGATGGGGTTGGTGAGATAACACATAGAATGTTGAATTCCAAAGACAACAGAAAGGAAATCCTTGCATACAGTTGATCTGAGTCACTTCGGGGGCTAGGCCACCCTACACCTTCTTTATCCTATCATGATGAACACTAGGCCTACCCCTAGCCCTGACAGCTGTACTGAGAAGACAGCTGTAATGAGAAGAGAGCTGTAGTGAGAAGAGAGCTGTAGTGAGAAGACAGCTGTAGTGAGAAGAGAGCTGTAGTGAGAAGACAGCTGTAGTGAGAAGAGAGCTGTAGTGAGAACACAGATGTAGTATGAAGATAGCTGTAGTGAGCTGTACTGAGAAGACAGCTGTAGTGAGAAGACAGCTGTAGTGAGAAGAGATCTGTAAAGAGAAGCCAGCTGTAGTGAGAAGCCAGCTGTAGTGAGAGCACAGCTGTAGTGAGAAGAGAGAGAGCTGTAGTGAGAAGAGACAGCTGTAGTGAGAGCAGAGCTGTAGTGAGAAGAGACAGAGCTGTAGTGAGAAGAGACAGAGCTGTAGTGAGAAGAGCGAGAGCTGTAGTGAGAAGACAGCTGTAGTGAGAAGACAGCTGTAGTGTTTTTTATTTTATTTAACTAGGCAAGTCAATTGAGAACAAATTCTTATTTACAATGACGGCCTACACCGGCCAAACCCAGACAACGCTGGGCCAATTGTGCGCCGCCCTATGGGACTCACAATCATGGCCGGTTGTGATACAGTCTGGATTCGAACCAGGGTGTCTGTAGTGACGCCTCAAGCTCTGAGATGCAGTGCCTTAGACCGCTGCACCACTCAGGAACAAGTGAGAAGAGAATTGTAGTGAGAACAGAGCTGCCCACTAATCTAATGTTGATAGATTGAGACCGAACAAATATAAGGTTTTCTACTGAAGTAATACTGCTTTATCAGAAACACTATGTGGCCAAAGATAGTCTTATCGAGAGTAGTAGGTTCCTTCTTATTACTGGAACACATGACTCACTGGCCTTAAGGTGAAGTTGTAAGAAGCTGTTTGTTACACTACCAAAATACCAAGTAAATGTATGCAAAACATGCAGTATAGTAAATACCTAAGAATTTGAATGTAACCGGACTTACGATAATGTACTGGTAGGGGTCTATGGAAGACATGGTTGGCTGGTGGGAGAGTTGGTGTCAGCTACTGTAGGAGGAGAGTCTCTGTCCAGTCTCCAAATGTGTCCTTGAACTTATGAAGATCCTCCAGGAACACTGAGTAGAATCTACAGACTGGGGACACACAGAGCATCATAATGTAAGGGATGGTGTGGAAAGACAGATATGACATATGGTAACTTGTGGCAGAGTTAGTGAAACAATAGCTTTGCTTGACAGTTGTATACTGTCCTAGTCCAATGACACATTGCTGGTGAGTGAAACTGTTTGAAACAGTGATGATGTAAAATACTAATAACTTGAAATAACTGGTTATCAGCTACTGAAATAACTGGTTATCAGCTACTGTAGTGAGTGTAGGACCAGGGAGAGGGGATGTACTGAAGCCACAAGACTGAGATAGGCCTGTGTGTGTGTGTGTGTGTGTGCGTGCGTGCGTGTGCGTGTGTGTGTGTGTGTGTGAGAGAGATAGAGGCCTATGTGACTCAGCGAAGTGAGAGATGCTACCACAGCCTAATAATTTGTGTGTGTGTGTGTGCGTGTGCGTGTGTGTGTGTATTACAATAGACCACAAGCCCAGTGTGGCTCCAAGGCTCCCCTCAGTTGTTCAACAAAGCGTAGCATTTCTGTGAGGAGTTCATGCACGTAGTGTGGTTGTGTGTTCGCAGTGCTGGTCACGTAGTTTGAATTGATGGTCCAAGTTCTGAATGAGCCTATTTGGGCTGTGACGTGGTGACCTGCATGTGTTCCACATTTCTAAACGATCCATCCACAAAGCAATAAGAGCTGAATGGATTGGACTGGAACACAGACCGCTTGGCCTGACCACTGAGTGGGCTTTTGGTTGTTTTGGTACAAGAAAGCTGTGCCAATGTGCTTAAATATCTGGTCTCATCATTAAATTAGTATTCAATTACAATAATGGTTATTCATTCAAAAGTCAATTCAATGACTGAATTGTGATGTTCCTAAACGCAAGGCCATGGACTTAGGCATACCTGTAATCAACAGGCTTAATTGCCATGTTGTAACACTTGTGTTATTACTATGCAATAAGGTATCCTCTGTTCATAGACAATGGCTGGACCCACTGACTGCATCAAATTAATGTAATAACAAAAGCAAAGGGAAAATAATAACATTTTACATGGCAAGACACAGCAATGAAAACAAATTATGCACCAATCCATATAATTCTTAATAACCTACATTTGCCAAATATCTTCAGTGGGATTGATACATTGATGATGATTTTCATAATGTCTTTCAAATGAGAGTTCAACATGTGAAAGTGTTTAAAAACGTTTTAAAACTAAAATGTCTTACTTGCTGATTTAGGCTAGTCTATTCTTGTAGAAGTTAACACAATCATTTGAAAATTAGAATAATATATTTCCAATTCTGATCGAATAATAATCGAATTATATAGTGGTCTAATAAGACAATTTACTGCCGTTGACTTGCCGTTTACGGAAAGACCAAGTTAATGCACTGACTCGACACACCACCGCGCACAGCAAGCTTGAACAGCGCGGTGTCCAAAGTTAAATAGGCTACACCAACATACAGAACAGGCTTTACGTGTTTGTATTGTAACAAAGATGCAACACTGAGGAATGCCAGTTACTTGTCCACCTACCTTGAGAACAATATCAGCTCATAAATCCTAGGAAATATGTCATCCACGCCTGAAGTATGGCTCCACTGTACACCGTATACGATGAGCCGGAGGAGGTGCTAAACACCGCCTCTCGAAAAACGTACACACCTCGTAGCGGAACTCAACTTTAAGCTTTGGTAATTTAAGAAGTCTGAATTTGTGGGGAGCCTAATCGAAAACTGAAATTTGGCGCATGGGTTGTATCAGAGACATTGTTCGCTACTTATCTGACCTCAAAGGCTGCCCATGAGAGTCGAAAGATTTGCAGAAAATCCCTGAGAGAAGTATGATGCAACCTGCGGATGTTTCCATTTTTTCTACTGAGCCATTTACTTTATCTTCGTATTCTTATCTTTTATTATTGTTGCATTGTGCAAAAGGAACCTGCAAGTAAGCATTTAGTTGGACGGTGTATACCATGTGTATCCCGTACATACGACTAAAAACATTTGAAATGTGAAATTTTGGTATGCGACGTATGTACGCAATCATTTCTACAAGTACAACCCCCCTTCCAGCTTGGTTCTGCCAGCAGCACAAACGATGTCGTAATTTATATGGTAATAGAAAACCTTCAGATTAAAAGTCCGCATTTCAAAACATTGCATTGTCGATGACTCATACAAAGTATATTACATTTTAGTCAATGTCTTTTTTTATTGTGCTTATAAGTAAATGCAAGAAGGAATTAATGAAAACAATGTAAAATATTTATGAAAAATATGGTTACATTTTGTATAAGAACGATATTAATCAAATACAATGTTGACTGGTATGTTCACAATATTGGGTTGTAAAATAACTATTCTTTAAACTGAGGTAAAAGTGGGCTTGACAATAGTCTACTCAGTAGTGTCTCTTCTAACTACTGCCAATTCATTTATTCTGTTCTGCATGCAGCTATGGAACCTTGACCTGTTTAACATGACATGCTACCTTGCCCAGGACCTGCTATTTCGACTCAATTCAGTTTCAATTCAATTTAAGGGCTTTATTGGCATGGGAAACATATGTTAACATTGCCAAAGCAAGTGAACTAGATAATAAAGAAAAGTGAAATTAACAATAAAAATTAACAGAAAAGACTAAACTCACAAATGTTCCAAAATAATAAAGACTTTACCAATGTCATATTATGTGCAAATAGTTAAAGTACAAAAGGGAAAATAAATAAAAATAAATATGGGTTGTATTTACAATGGTGTTTGTTCTTCACTGGTTGCCCTTTTCTTGTGGCAACAGGTCACAAAACTTGCTGCTGTGATGTATTGTTGTATTTCGCCCAGTAGATATGGGAGTTTATCAAAATTGGGTTTGTTTTCAAAATCTTTGTGTATCTGTATAATCTGAGGGAAATATGTGTCTCTAATATGGTCATACATTGTGCAGGAGGTTAGGAAGTGCAGCTCAGTTTCCACCTCATTTTGTGGGCAGTGTGCACATAGCCTGTCTTCTCTTGATAGCCAGGTCTGCCTTTTATCAGTAGCGAATGCTCACTGAGTCTGTACATAGTCAAAGCTTTCCTTAAGTTTGGGTCAGTCACAGTGGTCAGGTATTCTGCCACTGTGTCCTCTCTGTTTAGGGCCAAATAGCATTCTAGTTTGCGCTGTTTTTTGTTAATTCTTTCCAATGTGTTAAGGAATTATCTTTTTGTTTTCTCATGAATTGGTTGGGTCTAATTGTGTTGCTGTCCTGGGGCTCTGTGGGGTCTGTTTGTGTTTGTGAACAGAGCCTCTTCTCCAGGTTCATATCTTTGTAGGTGATGGTTTTGTTATAGAAGGTTTGGGAATCGCTTCCTTTTAGGTGGTTGTGGAATTTAACAGCTCTTTTATGGATTTTGATAATTAGCGGGTATTGGCCTGCATACATTATTTGGGGTTTTACGTTGTACACTGATTATATGTTTTGCAGAATTCTGCATGCAGAATAGCCAACAACAAAAAAACTCACCGAATTCCAAAACGAACAAAAACGTCCCAAACTGACATTATAATATATACACGAACTCTACCAAACTGTTTTGGCTGGGAAGCCCGCCTTAAGGAGTCACCAGCACTCCGTGTTAAATCAATTGCCCAGCACAAGAGACCAGATTTAAATTCTACAGATTCTTTTGAGTAATTCCAACAACATATATTAATGTGTAATTAAAAGTGTATTTCTGCAAATATACACAATAGCTTTCAACATACCCGTATTTGTGTATTCTTTCAAGAGAACTGCTGGTATAAATAATTAAATATTAAAAATAAAAGTACCTGAAATGATGCATAATTTTTTCAATAGTGGTTGCACCACAGCGTTGGTTTTGCCATCATCATTTCCTGCTGCTAAGAGAACGGTAATACAGTTTCGGTATGCTCTCTCTGATACCAACCCACTCTTGTATGATCACTGCAAGTAAAGTATCTCCACGCGAGGTCGCGCAAAGACTGGTTGTTTACTGGTTATTTGCTAGTTGATCTTGTGATGTTGTTGTGATGTAGATGTTGGCTGGTGGTCTGCCAAAAATATTTAGAGATTAGGCCTACAAAGTGTTTCCCCCCAAGCACCCATACCAAGATTTACTTGAAAAGTCTGACAATATGAGGAGCCTATAAAATAAATGTGGACATTATTCGTTGACAAACAAAATTATTAGAATTGAGATTCAGACATTGAAAGTAAGATTAAATTAGCAACATAATACATAAAACAATGAAATAACATTAATTTGGCGGAATTCAGCAGTCACATTACTGTAATATATATATTTATTCTGTAACCTCAATAACAAAAAATGTGTGGAAATCAATAGGAAATCAATTAAATCAAATAGTCCTTTATTATCATTCCATATAGGGGAGAGTAAGATAAGTTGAGCTATTTAAAAAAAAAATTCAGCATTACTTTGCCAAGGGAAATATAGTATTCTTTCTAACAAATATATCTATATATATTTCAGGATGTTGTGTATCCCTGGAAATCATCAGAATGAATGTAAACATTACAGTGGTCTGTTGGCACATCGCACCCCGGGTATAAAGTATTAGTCATTTTTAATAACCCTCTTAACATAGGCCAGGCCTTGTTGTTCCCTCATATCCCAGCGATATTGCCTTGCATGATGCTTGGGATGAAAACATTTCAATTGGCTCAACCTTTGGCTCAGTTTACCCCAAGGTCATTGGCTCAACCTTCCCTAAGGCAAACATTTTGACTATATTAGCCCACACAGCTACAAGGATGAGCTTTCATGCTAGCTTTAGGACCTCATATATAGAGACCCCAACTGATGTATAGAACAATCTTAAAATGATCTGTTTTGGTTTAGAAACAAGCATCAAGAAACCTCTAACACAATAAATTAATTTGACTTGGTGAAAATCTGTTTTTTGGACCTAACTTGCTTACAACTTTTTCTACGTGGTTTCTTCCTTCACATAATATATGAAATGATAACCTTTTCCAACACATTTGGTCAAATTATTAATTTGGGGTATGGTTTCCTATAAACAAGGTTAGCTTAATTTACTTTGTCTCTATTTACCCCACTCTTCCCCATCATTAGGTCTATGAATAATTGTGAGTAATTGCTGATTATTTCCTATAGCTTAATTAATATTCATTTGACTGAGATTGTTTATTATTACCAAAATTGGTGTTAAATCCTCATTACAAATATTTCCACTGGTCAGTTCTAAATCGTAATCTATCGATAAAGACCAGAGGTTGAGCCAATAGCTCAGTCTGTCAAATTCACGCCCACATCAAGTATTATAAAACGTGTCCTCGCCGCACACAGGTTCATTCACAACCTCAGAGTTGGATACCTCAAACGGAAGAGAAAAACAGAGTTGCGCTGTCGAGAAAAGACATTGGAATGAACGGAATCATATCCGCGCTTCTATTTCTGCCTCTGGGCATAATATTTGTCTGCGAAGGAGGTAAGAACATGATGAGATATAAGTTATTAAACTTTGATTCAGTTTAAATGTGTTCGTTTGAACATATCATATGTGCAACGTGTTAACAAAATGTGTCTAAAAATGGTATTGACTCTTCTAACCATTATTCAATCAGCTATCGAAGCATTATGAGTTTCTTTTTATGCTATATCAAAAAACATATTTTGGATTTGATAGCCTAGGCTATATTTGGATATATAGGCCTATCTATGTGAATGATTTGATACAGTATGTAGGTCTATATGTACATAGAAATGATCAGATAATGACACGTTTTTGTGATCATAATTTTTATCACACTCAGTCTAACCTAACCAAAAATGTGTCTATGCAGGCAACCCTTGCTGTTCGCAACCATGCCTGAACCGCGGCGTGTGTACTGCCATGGGCTCAGAGGACTATGAGTGCGACTGCACACGCACTGGATTCTATGGCCACAACTGCACACAACGTAACGTACATCCAATATATACCGATAGCTGTATAAAAATCAACATCAAAACAACTCAATCTTTTCTCTCTAGACTCTTAATTAATATGTTTTTATTCGGATTTGACAGCTGAATTTTTCACGTGGATTAAAGTGTCTCTGAAGCCTACCCCGAACACAGTGCATTATCTCCTCACCAACTACAAGGCGTTCTGGAACATCATCAACAGCATTTCATTCCTCAGGGATGCTATCATGAGATATGTTCTGACATGTGAGTTGAGTTCAATAATGTCATAGTCTTCATTAGCTTTACTCTCTTGCCATTTGACAATGTCAAAACTATTGATGTGAAGTTTTGCTTTGTCAAAACTATTTGATAATTAGGGTTACAATAACATAGAAAGTCATCCCTGTTTATTTTGAGTTCATGTTAATCAATTTTGTTCTCGCTCTCTCTCAAGCCCGCTCTCATCTGATCGACAGTCCACCGACCTTCAATGCGGACTATAATTATAAAAGCTGGGAAGCCTACTCCAACCTGTCCTACTACACACGCACCCTCCCTCCTCTGCCCAAGGATTGCCCAACCCCTATGGGAGTCGTAGGTAATCTCTCTCTCTCTCTCTCTCTCTCTCTCTCTCTCTCTCTCTCTCTCTCTCTCTCTCTCTCTCTCTCTCCAAACCTGTTCTCTCAGATTTCTTTTAAAAACCTCCATTACATCATGCACATGCCTGACAGTCCTTGTAGCGTAGAGTTGGCTGCTTCGCGGAGGTTTTCGATGATGCAAAATCACAGCACAAATTCATACTCACTGAGCCACACCGGCATTCTAGTGGCATTCCCATGCAGTGATTGTAGCATACTAATTGTAATGAGAAAGGATGTTTCACTGATTTCAACACAGAGATTTTGCAATGGCGGATATAAGGCAACACTTTTTGATACTGTTACCTCACAGAGGCTTGCTTTTGGTTTGGTGGACATAGGATCAGGTTAGGTTGTTTCCATGCAAAATGTTCATTTGAAAGATATATAAAGAAAAACAATCAAACCATAACTTAGTCATGATTAGTAATTCATTCCAGGTATAAGCTCAAATTGAAAGTGAGGTTCTCTAAATTGACAGAAATATTGTATTTCCCCCATGCAGGTAAGATAGAGCTACCTGATGCTAAGATGCTGGCTGAGAAGCTCCTGATCAGGAGGAAATTTATCCCCGACCCCCAGGGTTCCAGCCTGATGTTTGCTTTTTTCGCCCAACACTTCACCCACCAGTTCTTCAAATCTGACCAGAAGATGGGGCCGGCATTCACTAAAGCCAAGGGCCACGGGGTGGGTAGAGTACATACATATATGCATAACTACACAGCACAGCACAGCACAGCACAGCACAGCACAGCACAGCACAGCACAGCACAGCACACAACAGCACAGCACACAACAGCACAGCACAGCACAGCACACAACAGACATGCACTGAACAATACAACATGGTTTCACCCAGAGAGATGGAGTTAACTGAAAGAAGATGTATGTATATAGGCCTATGTGACTGATTTCGATGCTTGTTTTCCAGGTGGACCTTGGTCACATCTACGGGGAAAACCTTGAGAGGCAACACAAACTGCGGCTCTTCAAGGATGGCAAGCTGAAGTTTCAGGTACTGAACAGATCTTGTCAACCATAAACCACCTTGAACATCACTGAACTTATACTGTTTGTCACAGCTCCAGCTGACGGTCTCTTCTCTCACCTTTGCTCTCTCTAGGTGCTGGATGGAGAGGTGTACCCACCTACGGTGAAAGAGGTAGGGGCTGATATGCACTACCCTCCCCATGTCCCTGAGTCTCACCGCTTCGCTGTGGGCCATGAGGCGTTCGGCCTGGTGCCTGGTCTCATGATGTACGCTACTATCTGGCTGAGGGAACACAACCGCGTCTGTGATGTCCTGAAGGAGGTCCACCCGGACTGGGATGATGATAGGCTCTTCCAGACATCGCGTCTCATTCTCATTGGTGAGTAGTCTAAGCGAGCAGCATGTGGAAAAAAGAGGTGTAGGACTTGCTGCTCATAATTATATGATGGGGTTATACTCATGTGGTCAGATCTTACATAATATCTGAATTAACATAGTGTATTGTAACTTGTGCCCATCAAATACTGTAGGTTAGCTGAATTTGCAAACAGCTGTTTTTTGTTTCTAAAATAGAGACATCTAGATCCAATATTTGATTATATTGCGAGCTAATGAACCGAAGTATGACCCCACTACCTCTGGATGGGTCTGACTACAGGGATTGGTATTCTCCTTCACATGAACTTCTCTATAGTTAAGTGTTAATGGCTGCTACCTAAAGTTGTCGGTCGGTCACTTTGTTAATATGGCTGATGTGTCGGCAGTTCAGTGGTACCATACAAATAGGGGTAGGTGAGAATTGATAATACTGAGACATTATTTTAAAATTGACTTTATGGAGGTTTTTAATAACTTCTAACTAACTGCTCTATCTTGTAAAAGGGTAGGTGAAGAAATAAATAATATAACGAAAACAAAAGACTCTAACTAATTGTCCCTCCCCTTGCTCCTTCTTATAGGTGAGACCATCAAGATTGTGATTGAGGACTACGTGCAGCACCTGAGCGGCTACAACTTCAAGCTGAAGTTCGACCCAGAGCTTCTCTTCAAAGAGCGTTTCCAGTATCAGAACCGCATCTCGTCAGAGTTCAACACCCTGTACCACTGGCACCCACTGATGCCTGATGCCTTCCACATCCAGGAGCAGGTCTACTCCTACCCACAGTTTGTCTTCAACACCTCTGTGGTCACCACACACGGCATCTCCAACCTAGTGGAATCCTTCACCAAGCAGATCGCTGGACGGGTAAGAGACTCTCTGCGTGGGATTTAAGTTGTGGGCTCTGAGTGGCCAGTTGAGGTGGCCGAAGTATGGGTGGACGATGTTGCATGTTATTGTGTTTTAAGCAAACTTAATCCAACTATTTTACCTCAGTGTTTACTCTGAGGGAATGTCAGTAATTCAAAATAAAGAGAAACTCATTGTTGTTTGAGGCTGGTCGACTTACTTCCTATCCCTTGTCCGTCCTCAGGTTGCTGGAGGTCGTAACGTCCCCCCTGCAGTGATGATGGTAGCTCTGAAGTCCATAGAGAACAGCAGACAGATGCGCTACCAGTCCCTCAACGCCTATAGGAAACGCTTCTCCATGAAGCCATACGCCTCCTTCGAAGACCTCACAGGTGAGAGAACCACCATTAGCATCACAGCTATAACATAAACACTGATCACCCTGTAAGCATTGAGATTGAGTTAGATGATTATGTAGTGATGAATTCGTGTAATTTCCGTTTAACAGTAGAAGGTGTAACATCCTACTATCCTGTTTGGACAGGAAATCATTAAAACCAGTTAAGACTGGTACTAAATAACTCTAATAACTAAAGGTGTCTCTAGTTGTTACTGATACTATATCATAGTTCACATTTGCATTTTAACTGTGACATTTTTTTAAACTTTTTGAAATAGTAAAAAAACTGGCCTGGGGAGATACAGTAGATCCTGTATAGGGATAGTAAGTACTCCAATAAGTTTTATATTGGAGTAAACCTACAGTGGGGCAAACAGATGTGCACTTTCGTTCCAGAATGCAGTTAGTGATGGCAGAGTGCCAGGTCTAAACAGAGGAGTGTTTGGGGGGTTGACAGGCTCTGCACTGCCTCACAGAAAGAGGAAGATTTTCTTTAATAAGAGTGTGAGAATTAACCAGAAGGGTTTCTGTGTGTGTGAGAGATACAGTGTAAAAGAGTGAGATGTTTGGAGGACTTTTAGATTGAATCTGTTTCCATGTATATTGTATTGCATCAAGACTGTCAAACGTACTCTCTAAATCCTTGTGAAACAGCTCTCAAACTGAGTAGAGTAACTAACGTAACATTTCCTTTAGAAGCCAGGTTGAGTAGAGTAACTTACGTAACATTTCCTTTAGAAGCCAGGTTGAGTAGAGTAACTAATGTAACATTTCCTTTAGAAGCCAGGTTGAGTAGAGTAACTAACGTAACATTTCCTTTAGAAGCCAGGTTGAGTAGAGTAACTAACGTAACATTTCCTTTAGAAGCCAGGTTGAGTAACTAACGGAACACTTTCCTCTCTGTGTGTTTCCCAGGAGAAAAGGAGATGGCTGCAGAGCTGGAGGAGATGTATGGGCATGTGGATGCTGTGGAGCTCTACCCAGGTCTGCTGGTGGAGAAGCCCAGAACCAATGCCATCTTTGGGGAGACCATGGTGGAGATGGGTGCCCCCTATTCTCTGAAAGGCCTGATGGGAAACCCCATTTGCTCACCAGAGTACTGGAAGCCCAGCACCTTTGGCGGGAGCATCGGCTTTGACATCATCAACACCGCGTCCTTACAGAGGCTGGTGTGCAGCAACGTCAAGGGCCCCTGCCCTGTGGCATCCTTTCATGTGCCCGACGTAGAAGACAATAGATCCAATACCATCAATTCCAGTACAGCACAGTCGGGGAGCAACGATGTCAACCCCACAGTACTTCTGAAAGAAAGGACCACTGAGCTCTGATAAGACATCAGCTGAAATAGTTTCTGGAATAAAACTTTTAAATGTATTTTAAATGTAACTTTTTATTTATTTATTTTAATATTTATTTAATTTATTGCATCCTGGAATCTTTATTGAGAAATGTTATTGAGAAATGTTTTCTTCTGCCTCTGATTGTTTTGACATTACTTTTGTAAGTTCAGAGAAAACCAATCCTTTTAGTTGTATTTATTCTAAGAGCTAATTTAAAGATGGAATCCGCAGCAGGGGGAAACAGCGCCATTGGCTGCCACATTGTCAGGGTTTTTGGTGCAGAGCAGCATGGTACATATTGGGCTGCAGCAGCATGGTACATATTGGGCTGCAGCAGCATGGTACATATTGGGCTGCAGCAGCATGGTACATATTGGGCTGTTCTATCACGTGTGCAGTGATGTCCGAGGGGGAAAAAAGGGTTGTTGTTTGCATTAATGTCTTTGTTGTTGTAATATCGTGAATGGATGTGGCTGTTTCACCATTAAGGATTCCAGTTTTAATAAATGATGTTCTGTTATTGACCTCAGAAAATAGCACTGGCAATATTGTTTATGTATGTAAGTTGACTTTGTTTTAAAACTGATACTTGAATTTAACACATTTAGTTTACAACCTGATACGTTATGTTCTGCCTTAACTGCATGTTACAATGTTACATTCCACCTAACTGTTTTCTCCTCGGTGCAAGGGAAAATATAGCAGGTAAAATACTGTACCTAAAGCTAATAGATACAAGTCATTGTACTATGATACTGTAACCCTTAAAGTATTTTCTTAGTGTTTTGTTAAAATACTTGAGCTGACTCCTTATTGTTTTAATAAAACACCATCTAATGAAATACAAACATGACTCCCTCATCTTTCCACATTTACGTAATGACCATGCAGCCCTATTCAGATTCAGTCCTCTTGCTGCATTACTGTGATATTCTCTGCTGACTCAAGTATTGTTGTTTAAGAGGGCACTGTGCACTGCAGTAGAGGCTGGTGAGGGGAGGACAGCACATAATAATGGCTGGAGTGGAGCAAATGGAATGGCATCAAACCATGTGTTTGATGTATTTGACACCATTCCACTCCAGCCATTACCACGAGCCCGTCCTCCCCAATTAAGGTACCACCAACCTCCTGTGGGGTACTGTGTACTGTGTACTCTCTGTTTAGCGACTAATAGCGTTCTAGTATGCTCTGTTTTTGGGTAAATTATTTTCAATGTGTCAAGTAATTATCTTTTTGTTTTCTTGTTTGGGTGTAATTGTGTTGCAGTCCTGGGGCTCTGTGGGGTCTGTTTGTGTTTTCTCTCTCTTTCTCTCTCTCTCCATTTTTGTCCTCCATATCTGCTGCAGAAGTTTGTTTTACATTGGGACACACACACACACAGTCTTGTACAACTAACATTGTGGGGACACACTTTCAAAATCCAATTTCCCCTTAACCTAACCCGTACCCTAACCCTAAACCTAAGGTTACCTCCTAACCCTAAAACGAACCCTAGCTCCTAACCCTAACCCTTGTTACGTATACGTCAGGAAGCGGGTGCAGAAGGAGAGTTTCACAATTAATAAATGCAGATTAACAAAACAAGAGAACGTAAAACAAAACTGTCTGATGACTGAGGCTACTGAGGGCTAAATAAAGGGAAGGTAATCAAGGTGCTGATTAGGTCCAGGTGTGCATAATGATGGGGTGCAGGTGTGCGTAATAATGGTTGCCAGGGCCGGTGGTTAGTAGACCGGTGATGTCGACCACTGGAGAGGGGGAGTGGGAGTAGGCGTGACCAGGGGCGAAAATCTGATATCAACTTTGGAGGGGACAATTACATGAAATTTTCTCAAGAGCAATTCCTGAGGGGGACACCAAAAGTAGTGCTGTAACACATAGCCTACGTTTAATATGGTAAATGTATATTGAGGAACCAAAGAAATAAGGTGTTTGCCGTACTCCTAACTACCGGTACCCAAAACTACACAACTAATCACAACAGCAATACCATTGCCTTTAACAAATCTTAGTTCAGTCACCAGTTTAAGTTGAGAGTGGGGGTATCCATGGCATTTTCCAATTATGTTCCTATTATACAAGTAAAAAAAATTGAGAACCTTTCATAATGTTGCCAAACAAAGACTCAACAAACTTAGCTGAGACTCCCTGTCTCTGCCAGTCTGTCCCTGCATATCTGTCCCCAACTCTGCTGTCTGTGTGCCATCTGTTGCCTGCTCTGCCTAATGACATCATTGTGAAACATTTCCATTAGAATTTAATTTCTTTCTTATGAACATTTTATCAACTAGTCTTTGAGATATTAGGCTACTAGGGTTCTTACTTTGCGTTTTGGTGTACTGAAAAATACTCTGATGTCCGTCTTTTATTTTTCTGCCATTTTTCTACCTGGCTGGCTGGCTACACACACACACAGTGTGTAGGTTATTTACAGTAGGAGATGGGCTTCTATCATCTTATCTTTTATCATTCTATTTGGGCTTCGATCTAAAAGGTAGCTAGCAAATGTGAAACGGATTAAAATGACAAGAGTTGATAGCTGTATGAGTTCACCATTTACACAACATATGCTGCAACCTTTTGTAATTTTAATAGTCTGTTTCATATTGGCTGGCTTCCAACAATAGCTGAATTTGCGAAGCTAGCGAGCACCAATTCCGTTTCAGTGGTGTTTGCTATAATCTTTGCTACCCGGGTTAAATAAAGGTGAAATAAAATAAATAAATAAAAGTTCCCTTGCGACAATTTAGCTTTTGCAACGAGACCATTAAATATATTTAAGACAATGGTAGAAGAGAGTGTAGTTCTGTTCAGTTTGGACTTCAGTTTATCGCTAACCTTATCACAGGGACTTTGAAGCACTAACTTACATCATCTGCATGCTGATCTTGGAATAAATTGACGATAGCAAAGATTCCATCTTTGACGAGGCCACATAAATGGAATAGGTACTAGCTAGCTTAATAGTTAATATTTGCCCGCTAGCTCTGCATATTCAGCTAGTGTGTGTGCGCGATTGACTGGATTAACCTCACGTCAGTTACGTTCATTGAGTGCCTTTCAGACAGTGGATACCACCCCTCTGTTACCTTGCCAAATAAGGAACTGGCAGTGGATCTAACCATTGTGAGGCAAAGGGTGGGGGGGTCGCAATCTTTTGAAACTTAAAAACGCGCTATTAAGTGTCTATAATCAGCACAATTGCTTTCATTGCGTATTATTAATATTATTTAAATGACATAGTTATGTTTCAGTGATACATTGGGGGGGACAAATCATATTTTTCCCAGGATGGGGGGGTCGTGTCCCCCCCGTCCCCCCCGGGATTTCCGCCCCTGGGCGTGACAACCCTAAACCTAATTCTAACCCTTTTGTTTCTAACCCTTGTGTTTCCACATGTCCTACCTACGGAGCTGGGAAAACGGCACAGTACGCTCCGGACAACTACAGAGAGCGTGGGAGAGGGAGAGAGATTCTGTTCAAGCATCTTCATTACAATGGATCAAAGCCTGCAGACAAAGTAAATATGTTAAATCCCACTGGAAAGTGTTTCAGTTCTCAGGACACAAGGGCCACTACATCTTACTATGTAGAGACAATCGTCCATGCTCATGCTAGATATGGTGAGTGCTTCGTACATAGAATCTGTTGGGGATTATACTTAAGCAATAAAGCACGGGGGGTGTGGTATATGGCCAATATACCAAGGCTAAGGGCTGTTCTTAGGCACGACACAAACCCCCAAGGTGCCTTATTGCTATTATAAACTGGTTACCAACGTAATCAGAGCAGTAAAAATAAATGTTTTGTCAAACCCGTGGTATACGGTCTGATATACCACGGCTGTCAACCAATCAGCATTCAGGGCTCGAACCACCCAGTTTGTAATATGCCATAAAACCATGACACCCACATGGGCTCAATGACCTTCTCTATCCATTCTGTAATGTTCTGTATAAAGTAGCAATATAGTGTTAAACTAATGATAATCCCAATCCTGAAGTAACACACATAACATGACGAAAGGCCCAGTCATCCAGCAGCAGTGTCACTGTATTAAGCACCGCATTAATCACCACATTAATCACTGCATTAATCACTGTCTTAATCACTTCCTTAATTACTGCATTCATCACTGTATTATTCACTGCATTAATCACTGTATTAATCACTGCACCATTCACTGTATTAATCACTGTATGAATCACTGCATTCATCACTGTATTAATCACTGCATTAATCACTGTATTCATCACTGCATTAATCACTGCATTAATCATTGTATTAATCACTGCACCAATCACTGTATTAACCACTGTATTAATCACTGTCTTAATCCCTGTCTTAATCACTGCATTAATCACTGCACCAATCACTGTATTAATCACTGTCTTAATCCCTGTCTTAATCCCTGTCTTAATCACTGCATTAACCACTGCATTAATCACTGTATTAATCACTGCACTAATCACAGTATTAATCACTGCACCAATCACTGTATTAATCAATGTATTAATCACTGTATTAATCACTGTATTAATCACTGTATTAATCACTGTATTTATCTTCGGTCCTTTCATCCTAAACAAACATGGCTGTTAGTCCAGGCTGTCTGCTATGTCTTCACCTTCACCGTGAAGACATAGCAGCACACACAAGGGAAGATGACGCACACGCACGCACGCACGCACGCACGCACGCACGCACGCACGCACGCACACACACACACACACACACACACACACACACACACACACACACACACACACACACACACACACACACACACACACACACAAAGACAAATCAGATTGAATGAGTCATGAGTCATGTGCATCAGTTGTCATCCCATCCTAAAGCTGTCCCCCTCATAATCTATAGTCCTCCCTAACTTCAAAGAGCTGGGCGTAGGATGGTCTGTCATATGTCGTTTCACTTGGCCCATCACGGCAGGAAAATGACCGGATTGCACGTGCAACATTATTTGTGTTCCCCTTTCCGAGTGGCCTGGGGTTGAGGCTGCTGCAAAGGGCCTATGTGGCCCAGGTATGAGCTCTGTGAGGAGCGAGCAGGGGAACACATCTTCCATTGTGTGTGTGTAATGAGCATGAGTGAGTGGGCCGTGAGCGGTGGTGCGGGAGAGTATCAGGGAGATAGACCTGTGTGTTTTCCCTCCGACCACTCTTCACATCCGCCTCCGCGGATGCCGTGCAGTGGGGAAAGTGTAATGTGCTGGTCCACTGGTGGTGGGTAGCTACCTGAAGCATCCCCGGCCACCGGATAGGGTACCGGGAATTGGACACCTCCACCATAGACTTCTATAATGATGGCCTGCACACACACAACGGCCTGGCAGGGAGATGGCACTGCTGATTGGCATAAATGTTAATGATGCAAAACATAAACACACCAGCAAAGCACACATGATATGGTGACAGTTTCTGGCTGACAAATCAGTTTTGTTCGTTGTTATAATGACAGCTTTTTGTGCCGTGTGTTGTGGTTAGATGTGTGAATGTATGTATGTATGTATGTATGTATGTATGTATGTATGTATGTATGTATGTATGTATGTATGTATGTATGTATGTATGTATGTATGTATGTATGTATGTATGTATGTATGTATGTATGTATGTATGTATGTATCTTCACATACTGTGTGTGTGTGTGTGTGTGTGTGTGTGTGTGTGTGTGTGTGTGTGTGTGTGTGTGTGTGTGTGTGTGTGTGTGTGTGTGTGTGTGTGTGTGTGTGCACATCTCCATGTCACGGGCATTTGTTTATGTGTTTGTTTTGAATGCATGCTGTAGCTGGGCACAAACTGGTTGAATCAACGTTGTTTCAAGGTCATTTATCAATGTATTGTGACATGGAATCTACGTGGAAAATACATTGGATTTGAAAAAAGTCATCAACAGGATAACATTTAGACCACAGGATTTTGTTGTCATGGTAACCAAATTTCAACATTCATCTACAAGACCCTGCTAGGTAAAGTCCCCCCTTATCTCCGCTCACTGGTCACCATAGCAGCACCCACCTGTAGCACGCGCTCCAGCAGGTATATCTCTCTGGTCACCCCTAAAGCCAACTCCTCCTTTGGTCGTCTCTCCTTCCAGTTCTCTGCTGCCAATGATTGGAACGAACTACAAAAATCTCTGAAACTGGAAACACTTATCTCCCTCACTAGCTTTAAGCACCAGCTATCAGAGCAGCTCCCAGATCACTGCACCTGTACATAGCCCATCTCTAATTTAGCCCAAACTACTACCGCTTCCCCTACTGTATTTATTTATTTTGCTCCTTTGCACCATATTATTTATATTTTAACTTTGAACTTTCTTCAAATAACAAATCTACCATTCCAGTGTTTTACTTGCTATACTTTATTTACTCTGCCACTATGGCCTTTTTTGCCTTTACCTCCCTTATCTCACATCATTTGCTCACATTGTATATAGTCTTATTTTTTCTACTGTATCATTGATTGTATGTTGTTTTACTCCATGTGTAACTCTGTGTTTTTGTATGTTGTCGAACTGCTTTGCTTTATCTTGGCCAGGTCGCAATTGTAAATGAGAACTTGTTCTCAACTTGCCTACCTGGTTAAATAAAGGTGAAATAAAAAAATAAAAAAACAGAAAAACCTTGTTTATGTTTAATTTGTACCTTTAAAACTACATCAGATCTTCAATGTTATATCCACTATCAGAAAAAAAAACTATTGGCTGGGCAGGACTTCCTATTGGAGAATTGATTTATCTACATCTACTCTGTTCCCCGGATGCCGAAGACGTGGTTGTGGATTAAGGCAGCCCTCTGCACCTCTCTGATTCAGAGGAAGACACATTTCAGTTGAATGTATTCAGTTGTACAACTGACCTGGTATCCCTTTTCCCTTTCCCTTCGGTCTCCCATCCAGGATTTTAACCAAGCCCAGTTCTGCTATCGTGAGACTGATCGTTTAGCGATCCCACATAACATGAAATAGACTTACTGCTGCTATCAAAGTCATCCCAAAGGGAAGGTTTAACAGAGCAAATTAAATGTGACTATACTCTATCATTAATATATTATAACTTACACTATTTAGGATTATATACAGTGCCTTCAGAAAGTATTCATACCCCTTGACTTATTCCACAATTTGTTGTTACAGCCTGAATTCAAAACTGATTAAATATATAGTTTTTTCTCACCCATCTACACACAATACCCCATAATGACATGTTTTTAGAAATGTTTGGTAATGTATTGAAAATGAAATACAGAAATACCTAATTTAGATAAGTATTCACATCTTTGAATCATTACTTTGTAGAAGCACCTTTGGCAGCGATTATATGTCTGTATCAGCTTTGCACATCTGGATTTGGGGATTTTCTCCCATTCTTCCTTGTAGATTTTCTAAAGCTCTGTTAAGTTAGATTGGTAGTGGCGGTGAACAGCAATCTTCAAGTCTTTCCACAGATTTTCAATGGGATTCAAGTTTGGGCTTTGGCTGGGGCACTCAAGGACTTTCACATTCTTGTTCTGAAGCCATTCCAGTGTTGCTTTGGCTGTATGCTTAGGGTCAGTCCTGTTGGAACGTAAATCTTCGTCCCAGTGTAAGGTCTTTTGCACTTTGAAGCAGGTTCTCATCAAGGATTTTCCTGTATTTAGCTTCATTCATTGTTCCCTCTATCCTTACCAGTCTCCCATTCCTTGCCGCTGAAAAGCATCCCCATAGCATGATGCTGCCACCACCATGCTTCACGTTAGGGATGGTGTTAGACGGGTGATAAGCTGTGCCTGGTTTTCTTCAGACATAGTGTTTTGCATTCAAGCCAAAGAATGATCAAAGGAAATTGGATGCACCTGAGCTCAATTTGGAGTGTCATGTATGGCAAAGGGGTGTGAATACTTATGTAAATTAGATATTTATGTATTTCAATACATTTGCAAAGATTTCTTCATTGCTGTTCACCGTGATCCCCATCTTACTTAACAGAGTTTCAGAAAATCTGCAAGGAAGAATGGGAGAAAATCCCCAAATCCAGATGTGCGAAGCTAATATATCGCTGATATATCGCTAATATATCGCTGCTAATATATCGCTGTGTAAACAGGTGTGTTTTTTATTTATTTTTAATACATTTTCAATTCAGGCTGTAACACAACAAAACATGGAATAAGTCAAAGGGTATGAATACTTTCTGAAGGCACTGTAGCATTTGCAAAGTCATCAACAGCTAAAAAAAGACAACCAGGTGAGGGGAGTTCTTTACTAATTAGTGACCTTATTTCTTTTCCGGCTGGCAGATAACTTAGTGGTTAGAGCGTTGGGCCGGTAATTGAAAGGTTGCTGGATTGAATCCCCGAGCTGACAAGGTAAAAATCTGTCGTTCTGCTCCTGAACAAGACAGTTAACCCACTGTTCCCCGGTATGCCGTCATTGTAAATAAGAATTTGTTCTTAACTGACTTGCCTAGTTAAATAACCATATCAACAACCATATCTCAAACATCAGAGGGAGACAACCATCAGAAACAAAAAACATCTCTCAAATATCAGAGAGAGACAACCATCTCTCAACTATCAGAGAGACACAACCATCTCTCAACCATCAGAGACAACCATCTCTCAACCACCATAGAGAAGCAAGCACTATGGCAAATGGAGAGAGTTGTCGTAGGCAACAGAGTGTGGTGCCGTCTGTAGGTTACGGAGTGTGTTGCCGTCTGTTAGCTCTCAGTCAAACTGCGGAAATGTAAAACTGTAACTCACCTCTACAGTTAACAGTATGAATTAATTCAGATATTTTTGGTTAAGTTTAGGTATTAGGGTTAAATTTAGATTTTCATTGTGACTGGTTAAGATTAGGGCTAAGGTTGAAGTTTAGGTTAAAACAGAAAACTAGTGCCTGGCACTGAGATTGAACCTGCGATGTTCAGAGCCATAGATTGCAGATTTACTAGATGGTACAAGGCACCCGCGTTGCCACTAGTGGATGGTTGGAAATTGCCATGGAAATACGACAAGCCATCCCATAACTTCACCATTCCAATAATACCTGGACACCATGTAGTCCACTGGAGTTGGTCACAGAATGAAGTAAGAGGATGCAGAGAAATCAAGACTATTACCAGAAAGAGGGTTGAAAATCAAACAAGGAAGAGGAACACACTAGAATCAACTGGTGACAATGGAGAAAATTCCCCCAAAAATCCACATACAGAAGTTTCCGGTTTCATGTTAACTTGACAAAATAATAATAAATACATTGGAAATCTTACTCACTAGAGCTCTTACATGTAAGTAGTTCTGTAAGCCTGTCCTTTCAGACTACCGGTATTCCTACTTTGTGAATAGGTCAGATTGTGTAATGAAAAGCCAACAAATCTCTCAATCAATCAATAATTCATCTGCTTGATTGTCATAAAGCAAACAGGTTGCTTCAAAGTCAGGTGCTCAAATAGTCTTCTGTCATACCCACATCATGACCACATTCAAGGCCTATACTTAGACTGCTACCGGAAGACTAATGTCTTAGTGACAGAGAAGTCCAAACAAGGAAACAGAAAAGAATGATTGGGTTGTCGCTTTAAAAGATGCATATGATCCTCTGTGGATAAGTCATGCTCTCTGCTGAATGATTGTTTTTATTTCTGTATAGACAGATGTAATTAGGCCTATATACCTTTAGCAAATTTATTTCAATTGGCACCTATCAACTACGATCTAGTGTTGTGAACACGGATAACAAATAACATATGTCTAGATCATTCTGGTGTATCCACTGTGTGTACAGACATTTTCTGACATCATTATGACCATCGCAAGATAGCTCATTATGACGTCATGTATGAGCATTCCAATGATTGACTCTGTGTAAATGGCAATGATCACCTGCTGGACTTTCCTACAACTATCCCCATGATGCTCTATGTACAATCAAAGAATAAACAACGTTGATGAATATGAAACCACACTATGAGTGAGTACAGTAGCAGGCTTTATTCAGCTTTGTTCAGAAGTGACCTACAGTAGGTTACACTACCATGTAATTGCTGAGTCAGAGCTGTTTCCTATCTACTTGCTCTACCCAAACATGAATCAGTTGGCTCTGTTATTCAGCTGCGGGCCCAGTTACGTGCTGAATTCAGATACCAGTTAGACTACGGGTAGCTGCATTGTGTAGAACCTGAGCCAATCACAGTGTAGGACAGCCCAGCAGCACTGCCAAATACTTTTCCTCAATCAGTCTGAGCCAGTCCAGCAGCACAGCCAAATATTGTTCCCCACTCCAATATAGATACATTATAGACCAACAACTCCATATCAAAACCACACTTCCATTCACAGAGAAGGAAAACTACTAAGGGAAATCTGGCCAAAATATAACATTTTGTTTTTCTTTGTCATTTCCTGCTGTTTTTGTGGCTTAAATTTGATCAGAACTGAGCAATGATTGCATAGCGATTGAAGGGGAGCAGCTTAAATTGGGGCTTGAACCAGGCTTGATGCCACAAGGCAAGTACACCAGCACCTGTGACATAGGGATTGTGTATCCCCCTGGCCACTGAAGCCTGGTCCCTTAGGCAAACAAGTTGTGCACCTTTGATAAAGATTAAATACACTTTTATTTGCCACATGTTTCGTAAACAACAGGTGTAGAGTAGACTAATAGTGAAATACTTACTTTATGGGTCCTTTTCCAACAATGCAGAGTTAAAGATAAAACACATCTAAATAGAAATAGTGACAAGAGGAATAAATCACAGTGAATAAGGAATAACAATAACAAGTAAAAATAACATGGCAATATACAGGGAGTAGAAAATAACATGGCTATATACAGGGAGTAAAACATAACATGGCTATATACAGGAAGTAGAAAATAACATGGCTATATACAGGGAGTAAAACATAACATGGCTATATACAGGAAGTAGAAAATAACATGGCTATATACAGGGAGTAAAACATAACATGGCTATATACAGGAAGTAGAAAATAACATGGCTATATACAGGGAGTAGTAATAACATGGCTATATACAGGGAGTAAAACATAACATGGCTATATACAGGGAGTACTAGTACTAGTAGATATACTAGTGATCACACTTGACACAGTGGACCTACCTTAAGTATACATTCCACAGTTGCAGTAGAATGTACTTGTTAATCTTTTGCGGTTTCATGATAGGTAGTGCAATGTGGTTGTTTTTTATGCTTCTATGGTTAGGAAAATATTGGATTTTCTTCATGGTGAGATTAAATTCATTGGCAGTAATGACTGAAAGTGTGTACAAATCTTAGAAAATGTAGCTATGTGGATATTGTATTGACATGTTTTGTTATCTTAACTTTTTAGGGCTAGGGGGCAGTATTCCAAAATTTGGATGAATGACGTGCCCAAAGTAAACTGCCTGTTACTCAGGCCCAGAAGCTAGGATAGGCATATAATTGGTAGTATTGGATAGAAAACACTCTGAAGTTTCTAACACTTTTAAAACAATGTCTGTGAGTATAACAGAACTGATATGGAAGGTGAAAACCCGAGGAGAATCCATCCATTCATTGTTAACTTTGTGTATTATTAATTAACAGCTTCTATCCGCAAGCCATAAGACTCCTGAACAGCTAATCAAATGGCTACCTAGACTATTTTCATTGCCTCCCCCCCTCTACACTGCTGCTACTCTCTGTTTATTATCTATCTAGTCACTTTAACTCTACCTACAGTATATGTACATATTTTATTTATTTTTTATTTTTATTTATTTCACCTTTATTTAACCAGGTAGGCAAGTTGAGAACAAGTTCTCATTTACAATTGCGACCTGGCCAAGATAAAGCAAAGCAGTTCGACAACATACAAAAACACAGAGTTACACATGGAGTAAAACAACATACAATCAATGATGCAGTAGAATAAAAAAAATTATAAAAAAAATAAATAAGACTATATACAATGTGTGCAAATGATGTGAGATAAGGGAGGTAAAGGCAAAAAAATGCCATGGTGGCAAAGTAAATAAAGTATAGCAAGAAAAACACTGGAATGGTAGATTTGTAGTTTGAAGAAAGTTCAAAGATAAAATATAAATAATATGGTGCAAAGGAGCAAAATAAATAAAATAAATAAATACAGTAGGGGAAGAGGTAGTAGTTTGGGCTAAATTATAGATGGGCTATGTACAGGTGCAGTGATCTGTGAGCTGCTCTGACAGCTGGTGCTTAAAGCTAGTGAGGGAGATAAGTGTTTCCAGTTTCAGAGATTTTTGTAGTTCGTTCCAGTCATTGGCAGCAGAGAACTGGAAGGAGAGACGACCAAAGGAGGAGTTGGCTTTAGGGGTGACCAGAGAGATATACCTGCTGGAGCGCGTGCTACAGGTAGGTGCTGCTATGGTGACCAGTGAGCGGAGATAAGGGGGGACTTTACCTAGCAGAGTCTTGTAGATGACCTGGAGCCAATGTGTTTGGCGACGATTATGAAGCGAAGGCCAGCCAACGAGAGCGTACAGGTCGCAGTGGTGGGTAGTATATGGGGCTTTGGTGACAAAACGGATGGCACTGTGATAGACTGCATCCAGCTTGTTGAGTAGGGTATTGGAAGCTATTTTGTAAATGACATCGCCGAAGTCGAGGATTGGTAGGATGGTCAGTTTTACGAGGGTATGTTTGGCAGCATGAGTGAAGGATGCTTTGTTGCGAAATAGGAAGCCAATTCGAGATTTCACTTTGGATTGGAGATGATTGATGTGAGTCTGGAAGGAGAGTTTACAGTCTAACCAGACACCTAGGTATTTGTAGTTGTCCACAAATTCTAAGTTAGAACCGTCCAGAGAAGTGATGCTGGACAGGCGGGCAGGTGCAGGCAGCGATCGGTTGAAGAGCATGCATTTAGTTTTATTTGTGTTTAGGAGCAGTTGGAGACCACGGAAGGAGAGTTGAATGGCATTGAAGCTCGTCTGGAGGGTTGTTAACACAGTGTCCAAAGAAGGGCCAGAAGTGTACAGAATGGTGTCGTCTGCGTAGAGGTGGATCAGAGATTCACCAGCAGCAAGAGCGACATCATTTATGTATACAGAGAAAAGAGTTGGCCCAAGAATTGAACCCTGTGGTACCCCCATAGAGACTGCCAGAGGTCCAGACAGTAGGCCCTCCGATTTGACACACTGAACTCTGTCAGAGAAGTAGTTGGTGAACCAGGCGACGCAATCGTTTGAGAAACCAAGGCTACTGAGTCTGCCGATGAGGATGTGGTGATTAACAGAGTCAAAAGCTTTGGCCAGGTCAATGAATACGGCAGCACAGTAATGTTTCTTATCGATGGCGGTTACGATGTCGTTTAGGACCTTGAGCGTGGCTGAGGTGCACCCATGACCAGCTCTGAAACCAGATTGCATAGCGGAGAGGGTGCGGTGGGATTCGAAATGGTCGGTAATCTGTTTGTTGACTTGGCTTTCGAAGACCTTAGAAAGGCAGGGTAGGATGGATATAGGTCTGTAGCAATTTGGGTCAAGAGTGTCACCTCCTTTGAAGAGGGGGATGACAGCAGCTGCTTTCCAATCTATGGGAATCTCAGACGACACGAAAGAGAGGTTGAACAGGCTAGTAATAGGGGTTGCAATAATTTCGGCAGATAATTTTAGAAAGAAAGGGTCCAGATTGTCAAGCCCAGCTGATTTGTAGGGGTCCAGATTTTGCAGCTCTTTCAGAACATCAGCTGAATGGATTTGGGAGAAGGAGAAATGGGGGAGGCTTGGGCGAGTTGCTGTGGGGGGTGCAGTGCTGTTGAATGCAGTAGGGGTAGTTAGGTGGAAAGCATGGCCAGCCGTAGAAAAATGCTTATTGAAATTCTCAATTATAGTGGGCTTATCGGTGGTGACAGAGTTTCCTATCCTCAGTGCAGTGGGCAGTTGGGAGGAGGTGTTCTTATTCTCCATGGACTTTACAATGTCCCAGAACTTTTTAGTTGCACGAAGCGAATTTCTGTTTGAAAAAGCTAGCCTTGGCGTTTCTAACTGCCTGTGTGTATTGGTTTCTAACTTCCCTAAAAAGTTGCATATCGCGGGGGCAGTTCGATGCTAATGCAGAACGCCACAGGATATTTTTGTGTTGGTTAAGGGCAGTCAGGTCTGGGGAGAACCAAGGGCTATATCTGTTCCTGGTTCTAAATTTCTTGAAAGGGGCATGCTTATTTAAGATGGTGAGGAAGGCATTTTTAAAAAATAACCAGGCATCCTCTACTGACGGGATGAGGTCAATATCCTTCCAGGATACCAGGGCCAGGTCGATTAGAAAGGCTTGCTCGTTGAAATGTTTCAGGGAGCGTTTGACAGTGATGAGTGGAGGTCGTTTGACCGCTGACCCATTACGGGTGCAGGCAATGAGGCAGTGATCGCTGAGATCTTGGTTGAAAACAGCAGAGGTGTATTTAGAGGGCACGTTGGTTAGGATGATATCTATGAGGGTGCCAGTGTTTGCGGCTTTGGGGTTGTACCTGGTGGGTTCATTAATAATTTGTGTGAGATTGAGATATTACCTCAATTACCTCGACCTGCCGGTGCCCCCGCCATTTGACTCTGCACCGGTACCCCCTGTATATAGCCTCGCTATTGTTATTTTACTGCTGCTCCTTAATTATTTGTTACTTTTATCTAACATTTTTGAATTATCAATTTTCTACTTAACACTTATTTTTCTTAAAACTGCATTGTTGGATAAGGGCTGTTACCTGTTGTATTCGGTGCATGTGACAAATACAATTTGATTTGTTACAAAAGAGGCAACGTTTGCTTTAGAACCATGCGGACACATCCGAGCGGTCGGGTAGGCTGTTCGGAATTGTTTATCCGACTGGCAAAATAAAAATAAGTAAATAATATTATGTTCCCCCACGCAAAAAATTAATACAATTATAATATTATGTCCCCCCCACTTCTAAAACCAAAGTTGCGCCCCTGCTAAGAATGATATGTAAAGCCGTAGATATATTAGAGTGAGCTATGTCAAGAGTAAATATATGGTTTGTATAAACAGTGTAACTAAAATACAATGTAGAGCAGTATAACTTTTACATTCAGATACAGTATGTCGAGAATACAGTATTTAAATGCACAGTGTGAAACGGGAAGTGACCAGTGGTTCAATGTCTCTATATCAAGGGACAGCAGTGTTGGATGTGTGTAGTGTGTGTGTGTGTGTGTGTGTGTGTGTGTGTGTGTGTGTGTGTGTGTGTGTGTGTGTGTGTGTGTGTGTGTGTGATTGTGAGTATGAGGTGTGTGTGTCTGTCAGTGGCGATGTTCAGTTTCACACAACAGCTAATCTCATGCTATTTTACACATTTTGCCATGAGGCTGAGAGAAAATCTTGTTGTTTTAGAGCTCAGGGATTCTTATTTTTCTAGATATAGAACGCAAAACAACACTTATAAAGCAAACATTATCCCTGCCTGCAAATACTTCAATTGTTTAAGCATGTGTTGCAGAACAGTGATTCAAATATTTTTTTCTGAAAATAGAAAAACAATCGATCTGAAGGGGTTTAGCCATCATTGACGGAGTTGACAAGCCACTGATGGAGTTACTCAAATACTCAAAACAGACATATTTTTGCCTCTAAAAATAAAATGTCAATACAAGCATTTGTAAAAATGGTAAATTATTAATTTCATAATATATTTGAACCAAAATTCATATTGTGACGATCGTCGAAAGGAGTAGACCAAGGTGCAGCATGGAAAGTGCTCATATTTATTGTAACTCAAAACACTAAACCAAAATAACAAAACAACGGAAAACGACCGTCACGTTCTGCAGGCTTTACTGAGCTGTAGAAAAACAAGATCCCACAACAGAAGGAGGGAAAAAGGGCTGCCTAAGTATGATTCCTAATCAGAGACAACGATAGACAGCTGCCTCTGATTAGGAACCACACTCGGGTGAACACAAAGAAATAGAAAACATAGAATGGAACATAGAAATACAACAACCTAGATTGCCCACCCCATATCACACCCTGACCTAACCAAACTAGAGGAAAAACTAAAACGTCTCTCTAAACGTCTGACACATATTCTATCAGCCAGATGGAGTTGACAGTTTATGGTTGTGACCATGGTGATTGCAATATTGTTTGTTTAAATCTGTCAAAAGTAGAGAACTTTCCAGACCCTGAGAAGCCTTGTTGCACTACAGGTAATGAGGACATGAAGAAAGGGTCCTTATGGTAGAGCTGACCCTGCTCATTCCTGATTCATTTAGGATTTTAGACAAAAAGTTCACCAAATCTCCGGACACATCTTTTAGGAATCACAGTTTTGAGAGAAACTGTGAGGGCTATTGCAAGATACTACATAATATCGTTTTTCAGTTAATATCCATTACTGCCAGTTTTTTTTACATTTTAAACACTTATTGGGAGAGTTTGGAATTGGGATCCTTTGCTCCGGACAAAGGCATTTCCAGGCATAGAGATGACAGGGAAATTAATTATACTGAAAGTATTTGGAAAACTCTGAAAATAAATATTTTCCTTTGTAAAATTCACTAAATGTAAGTTTTAAGCTAAAACAACTATACAAATAAAGTTTGTGTGCATTATCTGGTGATGGTTGTTAAACAGTCTGATAGCTTAGTAATATAAGCAGTTTTTAGAAATTTCTTTTTTTTCTCACACAAGCCGAGAAGCATTCCACTCTCTCCTCTTCCTTATTGACATGTTAAAAAGTGACTTTACATAAACATTAGGTGTTCCTCATTTTGTGAGAGAATTTGATGAAAATTGATGAGCTTTCTAATCTCGTCTTGTGAACGACTATTTGGAATCAGTCCGTCTCCCAAGCCTACTCATGCTCAGACAACATGGAAGTCCACATGGAAACCACACAAGCAAGAAGTAGTATTCTACTCTCTCCTTTTCCACTTTCACACTTCTTCCATCGCCATGGAAAGTGCCTCTTTGTAGCATTCCAATCTGGACTTTCTGACGCCATCCTGCCCAGATGTGTTTACTAAGACAAATTAGTGATGATGTTATTTGGTACTTCTGCATAAACATTTTCAAGTTGTTGACTCTCACCAGTGCTGGCTTCTGAGCAGGGGCGTCATGCACTCCCAAAATCTGAGGGGGCCCAAAGTACATGTGGAGTGTCTGGTGGGGGTTGGTCCGGAGGGATGCTATCCCCCTATCCGTAAATTGGAAAAAAATGTAACACCTGAAACAAGTTTTTCCTCTAATCTAGAGCCATATGCTTAATTCTATGTAACAAATATGTCAATTGTTCTACATATCTAGGCATACATCTTGAGCTGTCAGTATCCTACTGAGTGGTGGTTCTTTTTTTAACTTCTTTGGGCTAGGGGGCAGTATTTTGACGTCTGGATGACAAGCGTGCCCAAAGTAAACTGCCTGTTACTCAGGCCCAGAAGCTAGGATATGCATATAATTAGATTTGGATAGAAAACACTCTGAAGTTTCTAAAACTGTTAAAATAATGTCTGTGAGTATAAAATAACTGATATGGCAGGCGAAAACCTGAGGAAAATCCATCCAGGAAGTGGGAATTTTTAAATGTAATGGGTTAGGGGCCAGATTGCAGTTCCTATGGCTTCCATTAGATGTCAACAGTCTTTAGACATGGTTTCAGGCTTGTTTTCTGAAAAATGAAGAAGAATGAGACCTTTTGGTCAGGGAACTATGGAATCATGCAGTACTGGTTTGTGCGCGTGATTGTGTGTGCGCTCTTCGTTGTTTTTCCTTTCTATTGAATACGCTATTGTCTGGTTGAAATATTATCGATTATTTAGATAATTGACAACCTGAGGATTAATTATAAACATCGTTTGTCATGTTTCAACGAACTTTACCGGTACTATTAGGATGTATTTGTCTGCATGTTTTGACTGCCTTTGAGCCAGTGGATTACTCGACAAAACGCAACAACAAAACATAGTTTTGGGGATATAAAGAGGGACTTTATCGAACAAAATGACCATTTATTGTGTAGCTGGGACCCTTGTGATTGCAACCAGATGAAGATCTTCAAAGGTAAATGATTAATTCTAACGCTATTTCTGACTTTCGTGACTCCTCTACTTGATTGGAAAATGTTTGTATGCTTTTGTAAGCGGGGCGCTGTCCTCAGATAATCGCATGGTATGCTTTCGCCGTAAAGCCTTTTTGAAATCTGACAAAGCGGCTGGATTAACAAGAAGTTTATCTTTTAACCGATGTATAACACTTGTATTTTCATGAATGTTTATTATTACTATTTCTGTAATTTGAATTTGGCGCTCTGCAATTTCACCAGATGTTGGCCAGATGGAACGCTAGCATCCCACCTTGCCCAAAGAGGTTTTAAAATAAACAAAATATGTTTTTCTGCATCTCTGCTAAAATATGGGTAAAAGATTGAAAGGAACGTGAGTCTTATTCAGTACAATTAGTTATTGCTTGGCAAGTCTACCGACCTTGCCAGCAGGCATGCCAGCTAAGATAGTTAGACAAGCTAGCTATTCTAACTTGATTGATAGCCTGAAATTGATACCTTGGTAGCTAGTTATGAGGTTGGGAGATTGGGAACCTATCTGGGCTATCTTAAGCCAATTTCATATAATTGCTAAGTAGCTAGTAGTATTACAAAAAAAAAGCTAACATTCACATTTTTTCCCCCAGGAAAAAAATCGGAGGGGGCAGGTGCCCCTGTGAACCCTATGGGATGACACCTCTGCTTCTGAGCCTCTGTACTGTGGACACATTAGACTAAAGTAGGCCTAATTCATGCTGACCCTTTGACTATGGTGTGTGGGTTGGTTTGTGCGAAAGTCTGCTCTAAACTTAAGGTAGAGCAGGAATGGAGATATTCCCTTGTTTACCAAACTATGAAAATTATTGATGTAGTGGGAGCGTGGGCTTTGAAGACCAGTAGGTGGTTGTGTATGTTTATGTTTACAGGCCAGGAAGCTGGGAAGCTGGGAATGTCCATGGCGGAGATCAGATGTGACGTCTTCTTACAGTATATTTCCTACAGTAGATGGGAAAAAATAAATATATATATATATATTTAACCTTTATTTAAATAGGCAAGTCAGTTAAGAACACATTCTTATTTTACAATGATGGCCTCCTGCTGGGACAAGGGCTGGGATTAAAAATACAAATAAATTAAATAAAAATATAGGCCAAAACACACATCACAACAAAAGAGACAACACAACACTACATAAAGAGAGACCTAAGACAACAACGTAGCATGGCAGCATCACATGACAACACAGCATGGTAGCAACACAACATGACAACAACATGGTAGCATACTTAAAATGCCCACTAATTAATGCCAACTACACTGAACTAAAATGCAAACGCAAAATGCAACAATTTCCCAAATTTTACTGAGTTACAGTTCGTATAAGGGAATCAGTCAATTGAAATACATTCATTAGGCCCTAATCTATGGATTTCACATGACTGGTAATACAGATATGCATCAGTTGGTCACAGTCACAGATACCTTTAAAAAAAGGTAGGGGCGTGGACCAGAAAACCAGCCGGTATCTGATGTGGCCACCATTTGCCTCAAGCAGAGTAACACATCTCCTTCGCATAGAGTTGATCAGGCTGTTGATTGTGGCCTGTGGAATGTTGTCCCACTTCTCTTCAATGTTTGTGCGAAGTTGCTGGATATTGGCGGGAAATGGGACACGCTGCAGTACACGTCAATCCAGAGCATCCCAAACATGTTTAATGGGTGACATGTCTAGTGAGTATGAAGGCCATGGAAGAACTGGGACATTTTCAGCTTCCAAGAATTGTGAACAGATCTTTCAGACATGGGGCTGTGATCATGCTGAAACATGAGCCCACGGAAGTTGGTTACGATGCCAAACTGCAGTCAGGTCAAGACCCTGGTGAGGATGACGAGAATGCAGATGAGCTTCCCTGAGACAGTTTGTGCAGAAATTCTTCAGTTGTGCAAACCCACAGTTTCATCATCTGTTCGGGAAGTCGGATGTGGAGGTCCTGGTTTCACGCGGTCTGTGGTTCTGAGGCCGGTTGGACGTACTGCCAAATTCTCTAAAGCGCGGACCAACTGATAGAGAAATGAACAATAAATGATCTGGAAATCTAAATTGAACTTCAACCGCAACATCTCAAGTAAATGAGTCAACCAAGTCTGTAAACATCACAACAATCAAAATTGGATTCTGAGAAAGTCCAAAGAATATTTGTTAGGTTGCTGCAAATGTTCTCATAACACAAAAACTGTCCAGTTGTGCAGATGATCATACAATGTTTGTGTTAAAACCTCTTTGGGCTAGGGGGAAGTATTTTGACTTCTGGATGAAAAGCGTGCCCAAAGTTAACTGCCTGTTACTTAGGCCCAGAAGCTAGATGCATATAATTGGTAGATTTGGATAGAAAACACTACAGTTTCTAAAACTGTTAAAATAATGTCTGTGAGTATAACAGAACTGATATGGCAGGCGAAAACCCGAGGACAAACCATCCAGAAAAAGACAATTTCAGCCCACCACTGTTTCCAATGGCAGTCATGTTTAATATGAAAGTAAAACTTCCCAGATTGCAGTTCCTAGGGCTTTCACTAGATGTCAACAGTCTTTAGAAAGAGTTTCAGGCTTGTTTTTGGAAAAATGAGCAAGAATTTGTAGTTTTTCTAAGTGGCTCCCATTTTTACTGTAGTGTTTTCATGCACGTGGATGAGAGCGCATTCTTTGTTGTTTATCTCCGTTAAAGACAATAACAATTCTCCGTCTTAAATTCTATCATTTATTTACGTATTAGGGTACCTGAGGTTTGATTAGAAATGTTGTTTGACTTGTTTGGAGAAGTTTATTGGTAACGTTTGGGATTCATTTTGTATGCATTTTGAAGGAGCGAAACCGGTGGATTATTGAATGAAGTGCGCCAGCTAAACTGAGTTTTTGGGGACATAAAGAAGGACTTTATCGAACAAAAGGACCATTTGTGATGTAGCTGGGACCTTTTGGAGTGCCAACAGAAGAAGATCTTCAAAGGTAAGGCATTTATTTTATCGCTATTTCTGACTTTCGTGGCGCACCTGCCTGGTTGAAAAATGTTTTCAATGCTTTTGTGTGCGGGTGCTGTCCTCAGATAATCGCATGGTGTGCTTTCGCCATAAAGCCTTTTTGAAATCTGACATAACGGCTGGATTAAAAAGAAGTTAGTCTTTTTTCTGATGTATGACACTTGTATTTTCATGAATGTTAAATATGACTATTTCTGTAATTTGAATTTGGCGCTCTGCAATTTCACCGGATGTTGTTGAGGTGGGTCGCTAGCGCCACGCCTAGCCATAACAGGTTTTAAACTTTCATTGCAAAAACGGTCCTAGAAAAATCACTTTACACTTTATAATGCACAAAAACAGTTTTCATGTATAGTAGCAAACGGGGAACAAAACCTGGAATTAATCCACTGTGCTACTGGGATGGGACTAATATGTATATCAATCTGTTTACCTCTTTACTCTGACTTCCAGGTTGTGGTCTTTGTCTTTGCAAATGGGAGGATAACTAACTCTAGAAAAATAAGCATTTGGATGTTTTAATTTTTATTTTCCCTACAAACTTGATTTCAGAAATCATGTTAAATTATTTCCTGGCACCCAGCTAACAACAAACGTTCCCACAACTTTGCCATGTTCACAGAACATAATATATTAATATTCTAGACACGTTTCATGGGAACGTGGGAAAAACATTAATGTGTTTACTCACACCACAGTGATTTTAACAAACAGTACAGTGTTGTCAACTGACATATTTGACATGTATGATTACATTGTGCATGTTCATGTAGATATATACAGTCCATTTCAGGTAATGGTTAATCTGACTATCTCATCATTGATTTTATTGACTTATTTTTTTTTCGTAGCCGTCTATTTACCACCACAAACTGATGCTGGCACTAAGACCACTCTCGATGAGCTGTGTAAGGCCATAAACTAACAAGAAAATGCTCACCCAGAATTGTCGCTCCTAGTGGCAGGGATTTTAATGCAGGCACATTTAAATCTGTTTTAACTAATTTCTACCAGCATGTCACATGTGCAACCAGAGGAAAAAAAATCTAGACCACCTTTACTCCACACAGAGAGATGTGTACAAAGTTCTCCCTCGCCCTCCATTTGGCAAATCTGACTATAATTATATCCTCCTGATTTCTACTTACAAGCAAAAACTAAAGCAGGAAGTACCAGTGACTTGCTCAATACGCTATAGGACTGATTTGCTAGCACAGACTGGAATATGTTCTTGAATTCATCCAATGGCATTGAGGAGTATACCACCTCAGTCACCGGCTTCATCAATAAGTGCATTGACGATGTCCCCACAGTGACCGTACGTACATATCACAACCTGAAGCCATGGATTACAGGCAACATCCGCACTGAGCTAAAGGCTACAGCTGCCGCTTTCAAGGAGCAGGACACTAATCCGGACGCTTATAAGAAATCCTACTATACCCTCAGAAGAACCATCAAACAGGCAAAGCGTCAATACAAGACCAAGATTGAATCCTACTACAAAACCTCTGATGCTTGTCGGATGTGGCAGGGCTTGCAAACTATTACGGAGTACAACGTGAAACCCAGCCGCGAGCTGCCCAGATGGGCTAAATGCCTTTTATGCTCGCCTCAAGGCAAGCAACACTGAAGCATGCATGAGAGCACCAGCTGTTCCGGACGACAGTGTGACCACACTCTCCATGGCCGATGTGAGCAAGACCTGTTTGGGCTTGCCCCCCTTCTTCTCAATTTCTGCCTGAAGACATACCCTAATCTAACTGCCTGTAGCTCAGGCCCAGAAGCAAGGATATGCATATTCTTGGTATCATTTGAAAGGAAACACTCTGAAGTTTGTGGAAATGTGAATTGAATGTAGGATAATATAACACAATAGATCTGGTAGAAGAAAATACAAGGAAAAAACATACGTTTTCTGTTTTTTATTGTTGCTGTATCATCTTTCAAATAAACAAGAAAAGCCAAACATTCAGATAGGATGCTGGGGATAATTTCAATGAAGATCATAAGAGGGCAACAGTAGTTGAGCAAAGTTTTAGACAGATAACTTCAGGAATGAGTGAGCTAAATGACATTGTGCATGAAGTCACCCAGGTGTCCCACACAAGTTGCCCAAATGTACCAAGTGGCCGAATTTGTACAGTGATACATTTTGATGCAAATAACTATATACAAAATACTAAGATGCTACTCTAACACACCCCAATTTTTTAAATAAAAATTCAACCAAAAAAATGTACATTTAAAAAAAAAAAAATAACAAGGGTAACTATTTACATACTTTCAATTCATAATATTGTGAAGACCCTCAGTCCTCTACACAATATTGTGCTGCTGATGCCATAGCCCATAGCAGTCTCTTTCTGGTGTAAAGCAGAGGGTCACCGAACAAGTGGTGCAGGTGACGGGGGTTTTCCTGTGGCAAAGAGCACAACGGTGCCTCCCTACTGTTTTCTTTTTGCCCTGAGGCACATTCATGTATGCAGAGATGAATTTGGGCATGTGAACACCACTGGTTGAATGAGCAGAAGGGACAGAGGTAGAGGGGACAGAAGGTGATGCAGTGGACTTGATGTAGCTAGCAAGCTCCTGGATGAGCAGCTCTCTGAAGGCTAGCTGTGAGATGGGGGTATGTCCACAGCTCTTAGCAATTTCCTTCTGGAGGATGAATGAATTCACCACAGCAATGTCGATGAAATGATAGAACAATGTCTTGTACCATTTCATTGTCTTGTGGAGAACATTGTAGTAACCTATCAGCGCGTCTGACAGGTCCACACCTCCCATGCTCTTGTTGCAATCCTTCACAGCAGCTGGAATGGGGACATTTTTGGTGGTCCATGCCCCAGTAGCGTCCTTCACATGCCTGACGACGTGATCGCCACTGAAGGACTTGTGGATAGTGGTGCACATGACCACTTCTCTGGTATCCATCTACTTCACAAAGAGCAGGCCATCTTTGCGAATCCATCGCATGGTACCCCGATCAGCCCAGTTAGGCATGTCGTTCACCTTGGTTTTTGGAAAGCCCACTCTGTTGCTACGAATGGTGCCACAAGCCCACATATCCAGCTTCCTCAGGTCTGTAAACAGGTTAGGGCTTGTGTAGAAGTTGCCCACAAACAGTTTGTAGCCCTTCCCCAGCAGTTGAAAATCCAATAACTCCATAACAGAATCATAGCTAAGTCCCTTACCGGTCGCAAAATGGCTCTTCCCCTCAAACAAAAAAATTGCACGTGTATGCACACGCAAAATCAGCCAAAACAAACAGTTTGTAACCCCATTTAGTTGGTTTTTTACGCATGTATTGTTTGAGGCCAGTTCTGGCCTTTGAGGCTACCATCCTCTCATCTATGGAAAGGTTCTGGGCGGGCTGAAAATAGGTCTTGCAGTGGTAGAGAGGTTTTATTTTGCAGAGCCTATCAAACCTTGCTGTGCCTCTCTTCTTCTCATTGTCCTCATCAACTTCTGGGTCACTGATATGAAGCGCCTGTGAGATAGTCAGAAACCTTTTGGAACACATGACAGTGGTGGGGAAAGGCAGTTGATAGAGGGGTGCAGTTTTCCAGCAGTCCTTCAGGGTTTTTAGCTTCACAAGACCCATGTAAATGACCATTGAAAGGTAACAAAAAAGGTCTGGCATGGAAATGGGCTTCCATGCCTCTTTCTTGCCTGCCTGCTTCTTAGCCCCATACTTACTAGTGTTAGACACCAGGGAATCAACAAATGACGAGGTGAAAAACAGCTGAAAAAGTTCAAGGGGGCTGTACTTTGCAGTCATGTCTAGCTGAGGGCCTGGCTGCCTTTTTGGTCTAAATGTTGGTGGATGTGGCGCCACATCATCTTCGAGCACAGTGTGCCAATGCCCCTCTGCCTCTTTTTCGTCAGGTTTCACACTTCCCCTCCTTCACTTCTTTATCACTGACTTCACACCTCTAGATGGCCGGGCGGGGGTAGGTGTGGAGCCGGAGACAGCAGGGGTCTGGCTGGATGAACCAGCTTCTGTGGGGGATGGGCACCTTGGCACCGGGGGCTTCCAGACAGAGTCAGTAGGACTGTGAAAGAAAGAAATTCAGTAAGAATACTTTCACGTCTGAAAACTGTATCAACACGTAAAATAAACAGATATGTATTATATAGAGACGAGGGAACAGAATCACTATGGTGAAGTGCTGTTCCATTCTACTCCATTCCATGTTTATATAAAATAAAAATAAAAAATATCTAATATATACAGACACACAGACAGACAGACACACACCCACAATGTATAGCCAATGTGTACTTTACACATTTCATTACACATTTCATTACTGATTATATTTTTATATATTGCAAATAAATAAAAAAAATCTCAAATGAATAATATTTGATATTATTAATTTCAAACAACGGCATGAGAAGAACTTACCAGTCCAGAAAGAGGTCCTCTCTGTACAAAAACATCTCTTCTGTTCGTGAGTCAAAACTGTGTTCACTAAATGAGTCGTCTTGAAGCAACTCTGTCTCACTTTCCCTATCAATTTCGTCAATAATTTGGTGTATATCTGTATACTTAGACTTTGCTTTTTCTTTTTCTGATTTAGCCATAATGTTTTATATAAAATAGCGGAAAATGCTCTCAACCCAATACTGCTATGTGTAACCCGCGTGGCTGCTTCCAGTAAAATTTTCAATGACGAATGACCCTCTTTACACTTGAGTTTCAAACAAGGGCTGGTCTTCCAGCATATAACCATTACATATTTCCGTTTACCTTAGCTCATTGGCTCTCTACCAAGCAAGATTTCAAGACGATCAGTGGTCATTGATCCAAAATACAGTCAATCAACGAAACACCGGACATATCATTAGTGCGCAATGAGGTCACTGTTTGATGTGTTCAAATCAGTTCCTTTCGGTCAATACGTCCCGCGAAAAGAACCATGAAGTATGGTTGTGTTACTAACAACCAGAGGATTACAATGAAACCAACCATGACTGGATAAATGTACGTTTAGTGTGAGTAATTACATTGAATGTTTCGTCCAATGTTGAATGAGACGGAATTCACGACACAAGCGGTTTACAAAATGTTTCGTGTTAGGCTATAAAAATGGATTTTATCAAACAAAACGACCATTCATTGTGTAGCTGGGACACCTGGGATTGCAAACAGAAGAAGATCTTCAAAGGTAAGTGATTCATTTTATCACTATTTCTGACTTTCGTGGCGCTGCTGCTTGGTTGGAAAATGTTGTTATGCTTTTGTAAGCGGGGCGCTGTCCTCAGATAATCGCATAGCATGCTTTCGCCGTAAAGCCTTTTTGAAATCTAACAACGCGGTGGATTAACAAGAAGTTAAGATTTAAACTATGTAAGACGTGTGTTTTTTGATGTTGGCGCTCTGCAATTTCACTGGATGTTGTCGAGGTGGGTCACTAGTGGAACGCCTGCACCAGAGAGGTTAAACAGGTCAACATACACAAGGCTGCGGGGGCAGAATGATTACCAGGATGTGAACCCAGAGCATACGCAGACCAACTGGCAAGTGTCTTCACTGACATTTTCAACCTCTACTCTCCTGTAATACCTTCATGTTTCAAGCAGACAACCATAGTCCCTGTGCCCAAGAACGCAAAGGTAACCTGCCTAAATGACTACCGCCCCATGGCACTCATGTCGGTAGCAATGAAATGCGTTGAAAGGCTGGTCATAGCTTACATCAATGCCATCATCCCGGAAACCCTAGACCCACTACACACCGCCCCAACAGATCCACAGATGACGCTATCTCAATTGCACTCCACACTGCCCTTTCCCACCTGGACAAAAGGAAAACCTATGTGAGAATGCTGTTCATTGACTACAGTTCAGCGTTCAACACCATAGTGGCCACAAAGCTCATCACAAAGCTAAGGACCCTGAGACCAAACACCTCCCTCTGCAACTGGATCCTGGACTTCCTGACGTGCCGCCCCCAGGTGGTAAGGGTAGGCAACAGCACATCTACCACGCTGATCCTCAACACGAGGACCCCTCAGGGGTGCGTGCTTAGTCCCCTCCTGTACTCCCTGTTCACCTATGACTGCGTGGCCAAGCACGACTCCAACACAATCATTAAGTTTGTTGACGACACAACGGTGGTAGGCCTGATCACTGACAACGATGAGACAGTCTATAGAGAGGAGGTCAAAAACCTGGCAGTGTGGTGACAGGACAACAACCTCTCCCTCTGACTATGGACTACAGGAAAAGAAGGGCCGAGCACGCCCCCATTCACATGTACGGGGCTGTAGTGGAGCAGGTCGAGAGCTTCAAGTTTGTTGGTTTCCACATCACCAACAAACTCTCATGGTCCAAACACACCAAGGCAGTCGTGAAGAGGGCCATCGAGAGCATCCTGACCGGTTGTATCACCGCCTGGTATGGCAACTGCTTGACATCCGACCGTAAGGCGCTGCTGAAGGTAGTGCGCACTGCCCAATGCATCACTAGGGCCAAGCTTCCTACTAACCAGGACCTCTATACTAGGCGGTGTCAGAGGAAGGCCCAAAAAATTGTCAAGGACCCCGCACGGCAAGCAGTACCGGAGCGCCAAGTCTAGGTCCAAAAGGTTCCTTAACAGCTTCTACCCCCAAGCCATAAGACTGCTGAGTAATTCATCAAATGGCCACCCGGACTAGTTGCATTAACGCCCCCCCACCCACCCACTTTAGTAACTTTAATCCTATCTACATTTACAAATGACCTCAATTACCTCAACTAACCTGTACCCCAGCGCATTGATTGTACCCCCTGTATATACCTTAGTTGTTGTTATTTTATTGTGTAACTTTTTTTTACTTTAGTTTATTTAGTAAATATTTTCTTAACTCTATTTTCTTTTCTTCTTCTTTTTATTTTACCTTTATTTATTCAGGTTTTTCTCATTGAGATAACATCTCTTTTCCAAGAGAGACCTGGTCCAATAGCAGCAGGTGGAACAACGTTTCAGACAAAACAACTTACATACACTAACACAACATTAAAAAAACTATAAACACACATACAGTACAACAATTACATATTACGTTAAAAACACGAAAGTCTTGACTAAAAACAGCTGTCCTAAAGACAATTGTCACAACGTCCACAGAAGGTGGCGCCTCTCCTCGGTCGGGCGGTGCTCGGCGTTCGTCGTCGCCGGCCTACTAGCTGCCACCGATCTGTGTTTCAGTGTCTGTTAGTTATGTCTGTTTTTTGATTGCACCTGTTTCGTGTTTGTCATTAGTGGGGGAGTATTTAGTCTGTCTGTGTTTAGTTAGGATTCGTGCGGGATTGTTCTTTGTTACGTGTGGTGTTATATTGTTTGGGTTACGACTTATTGTATAGGCAGTAGGGTTGCCGGGCTGCGCCCCGTCTGCCCTTTTTGAGCGGAGCTTCTTTTAGTCTTTTTGACTGTTGTGCTCCCAGCCGTATATGGATTTTGCCCTTGGAGTTATTAAATCAAGTTTGTTCCAACGGACCTCAGTCTCCTGCGCTTGACTCACCCTAAAACAGTTCTATCCGCTTGTGACAACAATTACACTCTTCTATGATGTATACATCGATCAAGTATATTTTCTTTAAACTGCATTGTTGGTTAAGGGCTTGTAAGTAAGCATTTCACGATAAGGTCTACCTACACCTTTGATTCGATTTCATTTGATCAGGGTGGCTTGCCTGTAAAGGAGTGAAGCCAAAGCCTATAATCTCTGCTCCAGTGTTGGAAGGAAGCCTCTGCTTTGTGTTCCTGCAGCTCCTTCTAGTGGTGAGTCAGTGGCAGAAGCTGACACAGAGTAAGTCATTGTTTCCCCAGAAGATAATACATCTGAATCAAAAGGAATCAGGCCACGGCAACAACAGGGGCTTGTCACTGTCTCCTCACTCTACCACGCAGGTCCACTGAAACCGACCGTGGTGATTGTTGTGTAACCAGAGTGTGATCGCACACGCGCACACACACACACACACACACACACACACGCACACACGCACACACACACACACACACACACACACACACACACACACACACACACACACACACACACACACACACACACACACACACACACACACACACACACATATATACATATACACACACACACAGTGTGAATCAGGGATCAACCATCTATGGAGAGATTAAAGCTAACCTCCAAAATCCCAAATGGGTGTTTCTCCTACTGTGAAATATCCTGTCTCCTCAGACTTTCTCTTCTTTCACAACCACATGGGAGTGAAAAGGAAAAAGGGGAAATATACTGTAGCTCAGAGACTATTATAATGTCATGACCATATGTGTGTTGGACTGACAGGATGGTATCTACGGAGGTAACGTCAGACCCCATGAGAGTTTAGACTGGCTCGTCTGTCTCATCGTCCACGAGAGTGGAAAAGGAGTTGGGGGGACAGTTGACTACAGTTTGGAGGCCTCTTCTTTGTGATAGATAAATGAATTGGATGATGATGAAGCTAACTCAGTTAGCTGAGCTCTTTCAACACTACCACATAGTTTTGTCAACATCTAACTGAGATTTGCCACGGGCGTACAGTTAGTAATCTCATTCTATGATGCAGATGGGATCACACAATAAAATCAATGCTTTTGTATATTGAAGGTGCTCATAGACTACACCCGTGAGTTTGACTTTGGCACGATAAACTCTTTCAGTTGATTGATTGAAAATCATCTTAATTTCATAATGAAAACGTGCAGGCTGTGACAAGATTGAGGTTTTCTCTGTGTGTGTGTGTGTGTGTGTGTGTGTGTGTGTGTGTGTGTGTGTGTGTGTGTGTGTGTGTGTGTGTGTGTGTGTGGTGTGTGTGTGTGTGTGTGTGTGTGTGTGTGTGTATAGACAGTATAGGTCAAAAAGAGGTCACAGAAAGTAGGATAATGTTTTTCATCATATGACCATGGTGTCTAACATTTCCTAATCTCCCAGCCCTTCTAATGCGACTATCCCTGATGCTCCTCCCCCTTTTCCCCCTGCCCCGCTACAAAGTTTCTCCCTGCAGGCAGTCACTGACTCCGAGGTGCTAAAGGAGCTCTGAAACTTGACCCCAAAAAACATCTGGGTCAGATGGTTTAGACCCTTTCTTCTTTGTTGCTGCCCCTATCATCGCCAAGCCTATATCCGACCTTTTTAACCTGTCTCTCCTTTCTGGGTAGGTTCCCATTGCTTGGAAGGCATCCACTGTTCATCCTTTATTTAAACGGGGAGATCAAGCTGATCCTAACTGTTATAGGCCTATTTCTATTTCGCCCTGTTTATCAAAAGTGTTGGAAAAACTTGTCAATAATCTTGGGTATGCAATCTGTTTTCCGCTCAGGTTATGGATGTGTCACTGCAACCTTTAAGGTCATAAATTATGTCACCATTGCCTTTGATTCTAAGCAATATTGTGCTGCTATTTATATTGACTTGGCCAAAGCTTTTGATACGGTAGACCATTCCATTCTTGTGGGCCGGCTAAGGAGTATTGTTGTCTCTGCTAACTACCTCTCTCAAAGAGTGCAGTGTATAAAGTCAGAAAATCTGCTGTCTCAGCCACTGCCTGTCACCAAGGGAGTACCCCAAGGCTCGATTTGCCACCAATGCTCCTTATAGGAAACATCACTGCACTCTATACTCCTCTGTAAACTGGTCATCTGCCAGTGGAAAACATCAGTGGCAAGACACACGTTTGTTATGTTTTCTACTTAAGAGGGGAAGTGACAGAGCTTGAGTCATAGCAACCGGATTAGATTTTCCGTCACCATACAGCATCTTGGACTTTCAGATGGCTAGTAATAATGTGATAGTAATAACAATGTAGCCAGATCTTTCTTCTAAACAGGCCACATATTCTAAACAGGCCAGATATTCTAAACAGGCCTGATATTCTATACAGGCCTGATATTCTAAAGAGGCCAGATATTCTAAACAGGCCTGATATTCTAAACAGGCCAGATATTCTAAAGAGGACAGATATTCGAAACAGGCCAGATATTCGAAACAGGCCAGATATTCGAAACAGGCCAAAAATACAGCATCACAAAATGTGTCTTTAAAGAGCGACACAGAGAAATGACCATGTGTCTTTACAGAACGCCACAGAGAAATGACCATGTGTCTTTACAGAACGCCACAGAGAAATGACCATGTGTCTTTACAGAACGCCACAGAGAAATGACCATGTGTCTTTACAGAACGCCACAGAGAAATGACCATGTGTCTTTACAGAACGCCACAGAGAAATTACCATGTGTCTTTACAGAACACCACAGAGAAATGACCACGTGTCTTTACAGAACGCCACAGAGAAATGACCACGTGTCTTTACAGAGCGCCACAGAGAAATGACCACGTGTCTTTACAGAACGCCACAGAGAAATGACCACGTGTCTTTACAGAACGCCACAGAGAAATGACCATGTGTCTTTACAGAACGCCACAGAGAAATGACCATGTGTCTTTACAGAACGCCACAGAGAAATGACCATGTGTCTTTACAGAACGCCACAGAGAAATGACCATGTGTCTTTACAGAACGCCACAGAGAAATGACCATGTGTCTTTACAGAACGCCACAGAGAAATGACCATGTGTCTTTACAGAACGCCACAGAGAAATGACCATGTGTCTTTACAGAACACCACAGAGAAATGACCACGTGTCTTTACAGAACGCCACAGAGAAATGACCACGTGTCTTTACAGAGCGCCACAGAGAAATGACCACGTGTCTTTACAGAACGCCACAGAGAAATGACCACGTGTCTTTACAGAACGCCACAGAGAAATGACCATGTGTCTTTACAGAACGCCACAGAGAAATGACCATGTGTCTTTACAGAACGCCACAGAGAAATGACCATGTGTCTTTACAGAACGCCACAGAGAAATGACCACGTGTCTTTACAGAACGCCACAGAGAAATGACCATGTCTTTACAGAACGCCACAGAGAAATGACCACATGTCTTTACAGAACGCCACAGAGAAATGACCACGTGTCTTTACAGAACGCCACAGAGAAATGACCACGTGTCTTTACAGAACGCCACAGAGAAATGACCATGTGTCTTTACAGAACGCCACAGAGAAATGACCACGTGTCTTTACAGAACGCCAGAGAAATGACCACGTGTCTTTACAGAATGCTACAGAGAAATGACCATGTGTCTTTACAGAATGCTACAGAGAAATTACCATGTCTTTACAGAACGCCACAGAGAAATGACCATATGTCTTTACAGAATGCCACAGAGAAATGACCACGTGTCTTTACAGAACGCCACAGAGAAATGACCACGTGTCTTTACAGAACGCCACAGAGAAATGACCACGTGTCTTTACAGAACACCACAGAGAAATTACTATGTGTCTTTACAGAACGCCACAGAGAAATGACCACGTGTCTTTACAGAACGCCACAGAGAAATGACCATGTGTCTTTACAGAACGCCACAGAGAAATGACCATGTGTCTTTACAGAACGCCACAGAGAAATTACCACGTGTCTTTACAGAACGCCACAGAGAAATGACCATGTGTCTTTACAGAACGCCACAGAGAAATGACCACGTGTCTTTACAGAACGCCAGAGAAATGACCACGTGTCTTTACAGAATGCTACAGAGAAATGACCATGTGTCTTTACAGAATGCTACAGAGAAATTACCATGTCTTTACAGAACGCCACAGAGAAATGACCATATGTCTTTACAGAATGCCACAGAGAAATGACCATGTGTCTTTACAGAACGCCACAGAGAAATGACCACGTGTCTTTACAGAACGCCACAGAGAAATGACCACGTGTCTTTACAGAACGCCACAGAGAAATGACTATGTGTCTTTACAGAACGCCACAGAGAAATGACCACATGTCTTTACAGAACGCCACAGAGAAATGACCATGTGTCTTTACAGAACGCCACAGAGAAATGACCATGTGTCTTTACAGAACGCCACAGAGAAATTACCACGTGTCTTTACAGAATGCTACAGAGAAATTACCAGGTGTCTTTACAGAATGCTACAGAGAAATTACCATGTCTTTACAGAACGCCACAGAGAAATGACCATGTGTCTTTACAGAACGCCACAGAGAAATGACCATGTGTCTTTACAGAACGCCACAGAGAAATTACCACGTGTCTTTACAGAACGCCACAGAGAAATGACCACGTGTCTTTACAGAACGCCACAGAGAAATGACCACGTGTCTTTACAGAACGCCACAGAGAAATGACCATGTGTCTTTACAGAATGCTACAGAGAAATGACCACGTGTCTTTACAGAACGCCACAGAGAAATGACCATGTGTCTTTACAGAATGCTACAGAGAAAGTAGGTGAAAGTTTATGGGAGTGTCTGGGTTTTGGTATTCAAGGTGGTGCTTATCAAACAATGTATGAGTAATACGTCCAAGTGAATTTCTGTACACCAGTGTGTAGTCGTTTGAACTGAAGAAAAAATGTTAATTATTTATTTGGGAAAAAGGTGATGAGAACAAAACAGCCCCCACAAATAACGACAACATGATATAGATAGTTTCACTTCCATTCAAGCCAGAGGTTTCGATTGGTAATGCCATGGCAACCACAAAAAAAGGAATTTCTGTACGTGCAGCCTCTGCCCCACCCTTTTATGACAAATCAGTGAGCAGTGTGGGACTAAAAGCTGCCTGCTGCCCATTGAACCCCTACATACCTGTGGAATGCAAGGTTGAGAATAGTAGTGACTAACATGAGAAACAAACCCTTGATGAAAGAGCAACACATTTTACACAGAGTGGGAGAAATACTAAATCATGTTGCATTCATGTACTTACACCCAAGACTTACATTACACTGCCTTTTCTTCATGATACCTGACTGCCTGTATGGCATGCAATTTTCTTCACCACTATGGGAGCACAACTGACACTCACTCAACGCTGTGACTCCCACTGCCCCTCACCCTGTTTCCACTCTCACTGTCCCTGTGTTTTTCAATTTCTCACACATACCTAAAATCTCCCTAAAAGTATGAAGTTGATTTAATTTAAAAATAACATTTATGTGATTAGGTAGAGTTTCTCATGATAAGCTGTAGACCACACTATCTACCTAGAGAGCTTTCATCTGAATTGTTCGTAGCTGTCTACATACCACCACAGACCGAGGCTGGCACTAAAACCACACTCAATGAGCTGTATTCCGCCATAAGCAAACAGGAAAATGTTAATCCAGAGGCGGCGCTCCTTGCTATCACAGACTGGAATATGTTCCGGGATTCTTCCGTTGGCATTGAGGAGTACACCACATCAGTCACTGGCTTTATCAATAAGTGCATCGAGGACATAGTCCCCACAGTGACTGTACGTACATACCCCAACCAGAAGCCATGAATTACAGGTAACATTCATACTGAGCTAAAGGGTAGAGCTGCCGCTTTCAAGGAATGGGACTCTAACCCGCTATGCCCTCCGACGAACCATCAAACAGGGAAAGCGTCAATACAGGACGAAGATCGAATCATACTACACCGGCTCCGACTTTCGTCGGATGTGGCAGTGCTTGCAAACTATTACAGACCACAAAGGGAAGCACAGCCGAGAGCTGTCCAGTGACACGAGCCTACCAGACGAGCTAAATAACTTCTGTGCTCGCTTCGAGGCAAGTAACACTGAAACATGTATGAAAGCATCAGCAGTTCCGGACGACTGTGTGATCACGCTTTCCGCAGCCAATGTGAGTAAGACCTTTAAACAGGTCAACATTCACAAGGCTGCTGGGCCAGACAGATTACCAGGAGGATAACCAACTGGCAAGTGTCTTCACTGACATTTTCAACCTCTCCCTGTCTGAGTCTGTAATACCAACATGTTTCAAGCAGACCACCATAGTCATTGTGCCCAAGAACACTAAGGTAACCTGCCTAAATGACTACCGACCCATAGCACTCACGTCTGTAGCCATGAAGTGCTTTGAAAGGCTGGTCATGGCTCACATCAACACCATTATCCCAGAAACCCTAGACCCACTCCAACAACCTCTCCATCAACGTGATCAAGACAAAGGAGACGATTGTGGACTACAGGAAAAGGAGGACTGAGCACGCCCCCACTCTCATCGACGGGACTGTAGTGAGCAGGTTGAGAGCTTCAAGTTCCTTGGCGTCCACATCACCAACAAACTATCATGGTTCAAGCACACCAAGACAGTCGTGAAGAGGGCACAACAAAACCTATTCCCCCTCAGGAGACTGAAAATATTTGGCATGGGTCCTGAGATTCTCAAAGGGTTTTACAGCTGCACCATCGAGAGCATCCTGACACGTTGCATCATTCCCTGGTATGGCAACTGCTCAGCCTCCGACCGCAAGGCACTAAAGAGGGTAGTGCATACGGCCCAGTACATCACTGGGGCCAAGCTTCCTGCCGTCCAGGACCTCTATACCAGGCGGTGTCAGAGGAAGGCCCTAAAAATTGTCCAAGACTAAAGCCACATTAGTCATAGACCGCTCTCTCTGCTACCGCACGGCAAGCGGTACCGGAGCGTCAAGTCTAGGTCCAAGAGGCTTCTAAACAGCTTCTATCCCCAAGCCATAAGACTCCTGAACAGCTAATCAAATGGCTGCCCAGACTTAGAACTCTACCTACATGTACATATTACCTGAAATTACCTCGACAGCGGTGCCCCCGCACATTGACTCTGAACCGGTACCTCCTGTATATAGCCTCGCTATTGTTATTTACTCCTGCTCTTTAATTATTTGTTATTCTTATCTCTTACTTTTTGGGGGGTTATTTTCAAAATAACTGCATTGTTGGTTAAGGGCTTGTAAGTAAGCATTTCACTAAAAGGTCTACACCTATTGTATTCGGCGCACTTGACAAATACAACTTGATTTGATTACAAAACCAATGTATCAGCTATTTTTCCTATTAACACTATCAGCACATAGAACTGGCACCTTTAGACTGGCACCAACACTATCAGCACATAGAACTGGCACCTTTAGACTGGCACCAACACTATCAGGACATAGATTTGGCACCTTTAGACTGGCACCAACACTATCAGCACATAGAACTGGCACCTTTAGACTGGCACAAACACTATCAAGACATAGAACTGGCACCTTTAGACAGGCACCAACACTATCAGGACATAGAACTGGTAGAACTAGCACATTTAGACTGGCACCAACACTATCAGCACATAGAACTGGTAGAACTGGCACCATTAGACTGGCACCAACACAATCAGCACATAGAACTGGCTCCTTTAGACTGGCACCAACACTATCAGCACATAGAACTGATAGAACTAGCACCTTTAGACTGGCACCAACACTATCAGCACATAGAACTGGTAGAACTGGCACCATTAGACTGGCACCAACACTATCAGCACATAGAACTGGCACCCAAGACTGGCACCAACACTATCAGCAGATGGGAGAAATGTCAATAACCTTTAATAACACAATAATAAGTCTAGTGACCATCAACCTTGCACAAACAGAATCATGTTCATTACAGAAAGGAAAAGTATAATACATTGTTGTTTGGTGTTTGTAAACACTACAGCGGAATGTCAAATTTCACACTGTTTTGCGGTATCCTGCTCATGCTTTTTCAAATTCCGATTTTCAGTTCTTGGAAAAACAACAGAACTCTCATACCCAAGAGGGTCAATCTCAATCCAATTAAAGGTCTGTCTTTCTGTCTGTCTCGTGTATACTTTTTTGTCATCATCTCCTGTTTACCTGGCATGTTGTTTAATACCTTTTTCCTCTCATTCCCCGTCGCTCTTTCTTTCTTCCCCTCTCCCTCTCCTTACTCCCAACGGGCTAGATACAGACAAAGGCCTCGGGTGATTAGTGACAACAAGTGATTAAAGTTGGGACTAGAGAATAGAGTGAGGCTGAAGAAAGAAGAGGATTCATGTAAAGGCATCTGCTGTTAATTACCATGAGACATGTTATCATGGCATGGAGGCATTTCAGTACCAGATGTGGATGCAAATCCTGTGGTTGGATTGTAATGTGGTCGTGATCAGATTTGACAAGCCCTTTCTAATGCCTGGCTGGTGTAGACATTTTATGGGACGGGCCATAATATATTATGACCGATGGCTGAACAAGGCTGCCCTCTAGTGGATACAGAGGGAAATGCATATTCCCTGATCTCTAATTTCCATAAATCACTCCTCATCTCTCCGCTGTGATTAGGCTACTGATGTGTGATGAGCTTTCTACAATATATATTGTATCGAGAACAGCAAAAACAAGCAAAAATGACCCCGAACACAAAGCCTATTAGCTATACAATTGTAATGTTGATATGAGAAATGACACGTAGCATCAACGACGAAACATTTTTAGAACTGTATTGTTTGCATTTTGATGATATTTTAATATCAGCCTATAAGGAAGCTAGGCCATGTTGAGATGTTTATATTGAAACACATCTTCTTTCTTTTAAGTTCCTGACTTGTTTGATTAAATGTGTACAGATTTTCTCAGGGGACCCACATGGGGCCCGACCCCAAGTTTGGGAACCACTGTACTAACCTCTGCCTCTGCTTGCATCCTCTCTCTGTCTGTCTCCTCTCCTCCTTACTGTATGTATTGCAGCCTGCCTCAGCGAGACCACTGTGCGCCATATCACTGTCTGTCTCAGTAGCCTACTCTCTGTAAAGCAACGTTATTATGAGAACTCAGTAGCATAGTCTTGGTCCTGCTGAGGTAGGCTCAGTTTAAGGTTAGCTCTGGCTTCTAACTTCATCCTTCTAACTGGCTAAGTAATACTAGCCAGAGCCCTTCAATGTTATTGCAATAGGAGCAGTATAGGAGTTTCTAAACCCAGAGGAGCAACATCGCATGACTTCCGGGAACGCTTGCGTAGCAGACCAAACAGACCAGGTCAGTGTTTGGGGTTTAAGAAGTCAATGAGAGAAGTGAAACATTCTTCCTTAGTTGTTAATTTTCTCCAAATTTAAAGGCACAACCTAGATTTAAACCATGCCTTAAGTAGTTGAACATGTTATTACTCCAACCTTGTGAAAGTAACAAAGTAACACGTTTACATTTTCATCAAAAACAACTTTATATTGAAGGAGTGCCTTTGATTTGATGGCCTACACATGCACATTCGGAGCAAGACGCCCGTTAGAGAGCAGATTAGGTGTTTGTAAGCATGAGCTTAGCTAGCCAATGTCGCCATGACATCGCCTACAAGTGTGATCTGGGATTTCTATTGGAGAAGCAGTTTTAGCCTATCTTCATACCGTACTGTCATTGATGTAAGTCTCTGACGGAAGCTAGCCACCTGACTGACTGACATATCTGTAAGTGACTATTTTCCAGTTGTGCACTCATTCTCTGAGAGTCGGTTTTTGTTTGTTTGGGGGATGTCTGTAAACACAGGCAAGAGTCACAGGACAGTTTTAAAACAGTGAGTCAACTGGGGTAGTTTGTTTTACGTCTCAGGCCCTTGGCTTGTGCCACGAGAGGGCGTAGTTGAGAAGGGTGCAAGTGCTGCCTGCATTTCGGGGTGTTCCTGCATGTGGTCATTCCCGCATCTGCAGAAATCACTATTTATACATCTATTGGTCCATTTTTAAGCTAGGACAGGCGTGGGTGCTCCAGTACAGTAAATGGCGTTAATGCAGAATAACGTTGGATTCCAGTCACCGAATAAACCCTACAGAAGAAGGGCGGGGGCAAGAATGGTAACTAGCTAGCCGTACACCGTTAGCCAGTGTCCTTCATCCCCGCCTGCAGGGCACTGTTTTCCCACAGTTCTGATAGCTACAGCGAGGGCAAATGTTCGGCAGGTGGTAGCGAAGGACACTGTGTGCTAGCTACAGTATCTAACTAGCATGCTAGCTATCTAGCTAGCACACAGTGTCCCTAACTAGCAAACTAGTTAGTTATTTGTGCTAGCGGGAGGTGGGGGGTGAACGGTAGACAGTGTCATTCGCCCCCGCCTGTCGGGCATGGTTTTTGCCGCTACACAGCAGGGAGACAGGAGTGACACCTTGTGCTAGCTAACTAGCAAGCTAGCACACAGTGTCCCCCAATCCTCCCACAGGCTGTGCTAGCAGTAGGTCAGCGATGTGGCTAACAAACTAGATAGTTAGCTAGCACATGGTGTCTCTCCCGCCTGCTGTGATAGCAGGAGGCGTGAGCGACAGGTAGACAGTGTGCTTCGTTCCCGCCTATCGGGAACTATTTTTCTGCAGTCCTGTTTACAATGGTGAGGGCAGGTTTTAGGCAGGCGGGAGCGAAGGACGCTGTCTACCTGTGTCGCTCCAGCTAACAAGGAGGACTCCGGGAGTTGCAGGAACTTCTACATGAAGGAACGCCCCCCCGAATTGCGGGCTGCAGTTGCACACTATTGGCGGAGTTCGTGGTGAATGTGCTGTGTAGGCCTATGTTGGTTGGAGAAAAAAGTAGGCAAATTTACCACTATGTTTAGTACAATTGTGCAAAGTTTCTACCGGTAGCTTGCAAACAAAAACATTATCATCTAACAGTAGTACATCTGCAATTGCGCCCTTCTGCTGCTTGACAGGCAGAGCCCATAAGGATGGGAAATTAACCCAAACCTCTCATGACTGTCAATTAAAGTTCATTTTTTATTTTATATCATTTAAATATCAAATTTATGGTGCCAATATTGAGAGACATCTTGAGGCTACCCTCACTTATCTGAAATGACATGATCAGTTGATGTTTACTGATCATGAAAAGCAGGCAGTTACTTGTTGTATAAATGATGATATAGCAAAATGTGCGCAATTATTTTGTATGGAATAATCGGAAATGTGTAGTTTTAACTATGCTGTTCAAGAGGTGATGATATTACAACCAAATAGTTAACATTTATTTAGCAATCCCTTGAAAACAGCACGCAGTTGGTCCTCGTCCCCTAGCAGACAAATCGAACGCTCTGCACCTTATTGTGACGTTTTATTGATAACGACCTATGTGCAATGTGCTTTACACTGAGGTAATCTATTCTCATTGTATAATTTACAAAACCCAAACCCTTTATGTCGATCTGACGTGTTCCTAGTGCACCCACATGAAAATAGAGTCCAATAAGCTTTTAAGCCAATAAATACACAGTAACAGCCCTGAATACTGCCGCTATATAGGCCAGCAGGCTAGATGAGGTGTTCCTCAGGTGGCCAAGGTGTGCACAGGTAGGCTTACATACTGTTCTGAAGTGATTCAGCAGTGCTTGAATTAAAATGACTAATTCATGGCATGACATAACATAACGGTGTGTTGTAAAGCTTTCATCATGTGTTTATGTAGTATATAATAGTGGTTGTTTTGTGTATGTACAAATACACAGGTCTTCAATCACTGTTCATGTAAGATGACAAATTAAGAGCTATTGTATGATCATCAGACCAATAACACACACACACACACACACACACACACACACACACACACACACACACACACACACACACACACACACCACACACACACACACACACACACACACACACACACACACACACACACACACACACACACACACACACACACACACACACACACAACCTGTAGTTTGTAAATGCCACTTTCATCTCCACACACTATTTTCCTTACATGTGATCATTAGCGACTCTTTAGCAGGATGAATCAGTGCGGCGTCATTAACAGGTGGCTCAGCATCCACAGCATCATGTGACCTTCCATATGGCGCTACTATCTCTCACTATCCCCTACACGAATGTCTCATCTCCAGCGGTTAGTGTTATTTGGATGCTTTTGAGAGACAGTAGCGTTCAGATCAAGGGCAATTTTCATGTCCAACGCAATCAAGAGGAATGAAAAGGCGTTAGGCCCTACTGCACATTCCGTGGTTGTAGCTGGCGGTGCTTGGCGCTTTGAACATTTCCGTGGTTTTAGCTGGCGGTGCTTGGCACTTTGAACGTTTCCCGCTTCTATGCAGTTCGTGTGAAGTCGTTTGCCTGCAATAATTGGGAATTCCAGAGCAGAATGCTTTTCACCTAAATTAAGTTCATCTCGGGATACTGGTGTTTTTCCTCGTATGACTTTTAACTCATTCTGTTCAAGTAGCCAAATATAGTATTTTTATTTCGAAATTAATTACATTTTTATTAAGCTATACTATTTCATAAACAAAATTATTTTTTTTTCTTCTAAAAATAGAAAATAATTATATTATAGAATATACAAAATAAAAATTGAATAGAATACAAATATATATGCTATATGCTTATTTACAATAGGTTTTATTCAACATAATTTTCAACTCCAGTTGCAGACTAAATAGCTGTCTATTTTATAGCCTGGACAGCCGATAGTGGACAATATTCTCAACCATCTTCTGGATATGTGCCCAGGTGGTGGCTCCCAGCGATCGGTTTGCACATAAAAAGGCATCGGTTTCCTCCTTAACTCGATTTAATGGCCCGTCTGGAAATATGCGTACTGTCTTACCAAACCCAATTTCCACCACCATTTTCAGATTTTTATATTTCAGATTTTCTGACAACTTCCGGATGTTGCACACCGCGTGACTCTGTTATTTAACCCTGGCTGAACGTGGTCAGAGGTACTGTAAAATGACGAGATGGTCTCGGCCCTAACAATGGGAGTTGTCCCAAAGGCAGGAAGGCAGGCGGTCTGCTTATCGTGGACAGATTTTCACGGGAGTAAACCCGCTTGATTCACCTCTTCCTCTCTGATGTGGTCCTCAACATCAGGAAGTAGCATCAGCCACCCTCATATCTGATACCTATCTGATATTTTCCCTAATGTGTAAACAGCAAATAAAAACATGGAATCTGATCTTTTGGATCTATACCATCTCCATATGTGGATCTGAATCCTGGGACAAACCCGGTCCTCCATATGCGACTTCTGTCTGGAAACTCAGATCAGACGTTTTTTTGCTCTGAAGTTGTTTTTTTTTTGGGGGGGGGGCACATGACCATGACAACCACCCTAACATTTAAAGCAACAGGTGGCAGCAAATGAGCATTGCATCTGTGTGCTACTTCAGAGGCTACATTAGTGTAAATGCACAAATCTGATATGGGTCACATGTAAAACGATTGGATGTAGGTAGAAAATTGGGGGATGTCGGGGGAGTTGGGTTCTTAGGTTGGCTGTGTAAACAGCCATTTAGACTCTAGATCACGTGACCTCCCGTTGGTTTTTGACAGCTGTTTTACAAACTTTTCTCATGATTGGCCATAGGCCAAAACAACACATACATTTATCTCTTTGTCATATCCTCCATTTCTACTCTCTTTCTTTCAATCTCCCTTGATCATTTATCTTCATCCATATCATCTCTCTTCATCTGTCTTCATCTGTCTCTTCACTCTTTCTTTCTTTCTCTCTATCTCGCTCTCTCTCTATATACATATATATTTTCTCCATCACTCTCTTTCTCTCCTTTTATCTGGTTTTATATGGTTAGTTAGATCTCACTTGGTACAGGTCTCTAATTCCTGTAGATCCTCTTATCCTCAGAACCTCAGATCCTCTGAGCTATTTCTGCTTGGTCCCATCGTAATGCCCAGATCACCTTCTCTCAAATCTCCCTCAGGCCTAGTGATTGGCTGATACACACACACACACACACACACACACACACACACACACACACACACACACACACACACACACACACACACACACACACACACACACACACACACACACACACACACACACACACACACACACACACACACACACACACACACACACACACTTACACCCAGCATCCGACCCCACTCTATTCACAGCATTAGACATCCCGGTTGTGTGACTGACCACAGTCCAGTGATAAGGAAGCTGACGACAACAGAGGAAGTGCTTTATTGTAGGCTCACAGGTAAGGACAGAGCACTAGATAAATTCCTGATTCCAGGGACTTATGGGGCCAGTCTTTGACTCTGCGGCTGGGTATGGATAGATAGATGGACAAACATGTTGTTGATGTTGGACTAACTTCATTCTATTGATTTATTTTCTGGGTAAAGAGACCCTGGTCAGATAGTAATCAATTGATTGATTGATTTAATGTATTAAATATTAAAAGTAGCAGGCTGCTCCAGCTGGACACAACATTACATATAGTTAGCTGGAAGAGTAAAACAGAGAAAAACACAATATTATTTGGGATGTTGGATCCCATATAAAGGGAACTCATTTTTACGTGGTTGGTCATTAGATTATTTTTAGTTTCTACTATTTTGTATTGTGTTGGAGTTTTTTCACTCAGGAGATGAGGTGGAGGAAAACAGACAGACAGTGTTGGAGCTCAAATGAAGGAAACTCATGTGCTTATATATGATTTTTATTTGGGCGGCACTTGGATTTTTTGAGTTTGTTTTTATTTTGTATATTTTGGGGGGTTTTCGACCCAGGAGATGAGGTGAGTTAAAGAACGGCATGTATGGTTTAATAATTAAGAAAATAATTTATATTTTCGTGGCCAATATTCACAAAGTGCCCGATTCAGACGCACACCTTTCCTACACACTTCTCAGTAGTTGGTATTCAAACTTACCTTATGCAGGTGTGGTTCCCTTGCACACTGAATACATGTAATTTAACTGCTAGAAATCCTCCCATTTGCTGGCCAACAGATTTTCTCATGGAGTTTTCATTCAATAGGGTTTTCAGTATGTGTATTTAAATCCATCCCTTTAAATTTGGTGCACCTTTAATTAGAATTTTCTCAACAGACTCACTAGAAAATATGGAGAGAACAGATTCAGAATATTAGTGTGAAAGAAAGCCATCTAAATATATGCATATTCGTCTCCTTTTCAGAACCAATTGGTAGATTTAAAAATTCTCTGATCTTGTATATTATTTAGGGTTAGGAAAGTGTTTATGAATAATAAATAAAACAACTGGTTTGGAGAGCCTTTGCGCACAAATATATTGGTGAATCAAAAATACAGTGGTTTGATTCATTCTGAAAATTACCATATTCAATTGTTCAATCCATTAAATATTGTAAGTTTAGAAAAGTGTACAATAGGGGTTGAACAGTAGTCTTATAAATCTACCCTAATAATCCTCACTAATCATGGAAGTGTGATGACAACTGTCCAGTCATTGTGAACCGTGTACCAGGCTCCAGGTTTAAACTGCTAAGTATGGTCTGCTTCCATAATGATTCAAATAGGCTACATGTCCCAAATTATTACTTGTAATACATTAGCCTAATATGATCCACTATGGCTAGTGATCCTCAGGAACAACCACATGAACGTGACAGAGGAAAGAAAGGTAAGCTAACGATGGAATGGAATGATGCAAAATGTAAGGAAACTAACACTAAAGTAACAGTTATAAATGTGAGGAAACTAACACTAAAGTAACAGTTATAAATGTGAGGAAACTAACACTAAAGTAACAGTTATAAATGTGAGGAAACTAACACTAAAGTAACAGTTATAAATGTGAGGAAACTAACACTAAAGTAACAGTTATAAATGTGAGGAAACTAACACTAAAGTAACAGTTATAAATGTGAGGAAACTAACACTAAAGTAACAGTTATAAATGTGAGGAAACTAACACTAAAGTAACAGTTATAAATGTGAGGAAACTAACACTAAAGTAACAGTTATAAATGTGAGGAAACTAACACTAAAGTAACAGTTATAAATGTGAGGAAACTAACACTAAAGTAACAGTTATAAATGTGAGGAAACTAACACTAAAGTGACAGTTATAAATGGAAGGAAACTAACACTAAAGTAACAGTTATAAATGTGAGGAAACTAACACTAAAGTAACAGTTATAAATGTGAGGAAACTAACACTAAAGTAACAGTTATAAATGTGAGGAAACTAACACTAAAGTGACAGTTATAAATGGAAGGAAACTAACACTAAAGTAACAGTTATAAATGTGAGGAAACTAACACTAAAGTAACAGTTATAAATGTAAGGAAACTAACACTAAAGTAACAGTTATAAATGGAAGGAAACTAACACTAAAGTAACAGTTATAAATGTGAGGAAACTAACACTAAAGTAACAGTTATAAATGTGAGGAAACTAACACTAAAGTAACAGTTATAAATGTGAGGAAACTAACACTAAAGTAACAGTTATAAATGTGAGGAAACTAACACTAAAGTAACAGTTATAAATGTGAGGAAACTAACACTAAAGTAACAGTTATAAATGTAAGGAAACTAACACTAAAGTAACAGTTATAAATGTGAGGAAACTAACACTAAAGTAACAGTTATAAATGTGAGGAAACTAACACTAAAGTAACAGTTATAAATGTAAGGAAACTAACACTAAAGTAACAGTTATAAATGTGAGGAAACTAACACTAAAGTAACAGTTATAAATGTGAGGAAACTAACACTAAAGTAACAGTTATAAATGTGAGGAAACTAACACTAAAGAGACAGTTATAAATGTGAGGAAACTAACACTAAAGTAACAGTTATAAATGGAAGGAAACTAACACTAAAGTAACAGTTATAAATGTAAGGAAACTAACACTAAAGTAACAGTTATAAATGTGAGGAAACTAACACTAAAGTAACAGTTATAAATGTGAGGAAACTAACACTAAAGAGACAGTTATAAATGTGAGGAAACTAACACTAAAGTAACAGTTATAAATGTGAGGAAACTAACACTAAAGTAACAGTTATAAATGTGAGGAAACTAACACTAAAGTAACAGTTATAAATGTGAGGAAACTAACACTAAAGTAACAGTTATAAATGGAAGGAAACTAACACTAAAGTAACAGTTATAAATGTGAGGAAACTAACACTAAAGTAACCATTATAAATGTAAGGAAACTAACACTAAAGTAACAGTTATAAATGTGAGGAAACTAACACTAAAGTAACAGTTATAAATGTAAGGAAACTAACACTAAAGTAACAGTTATAAATGTGAGGAAACTAACACTAAAGTAACAGTTATAAATGTGAGGAAACTAACACTAAAGTAACAGTTATAAATGTGAGGAAACTAACACTAAAGTAACCGTTATAAATGTGAGGAAACTAACACTAAAGTAACAGTTATAAATGTATGTGGGTATAAATGACGGTGACTACTGACAGTGGCTAATATTTAACAAGATACAAATTGTAAAAAATACTGTGAAAAGTCTGGGCATTTAATCAAAACATTTTATAGAAGCATATAGCTTGGGTCTCCAAATTTCATCCCAAGTTACAAGGCCAGCATTTCATAAACTTACTGTGGAAAAGGTGCCATGTGTATATGCTTCAGTTCCTTGCCATATGACTGGTTTCACATTTGTCTCCAGCGATTATAAGGTAAACTAGATCTAAAACAATTGTCATATTACAATCCCCTTATCCAAATGGATTACTCATTTACCTAGGGCTCCCTAGTGGCACAGTGGTCTAAGGCACTGCATCTCAGTGCAAGAGGTGTCGCTATAGTACCTGGCTGTATCACATTGAGCTGTGATTGGGAGTCCCATAGGATGGCGTGCAATTGGTGTCTGGATTTGGCTGCAGTAGGCTGTCATTGTAAATAAGAATTTGTTCTTAACTTTCTTGCCTAGTTAAATTAAGGTAAAATAAAACAACTTGTAATTTACAAATTAGGTTAGAATAGAGCATATCTGTAGACACATCTCGCCACACCTTCCTTTCTTTGAACTCCACCCCCAAATTAATAGCGGGTGAATAGCATGCTATATCAGTTCAAGGTCAGAATACACATAGAGAAAAGTGCATCAAAAGATAATTCCGTTCCATTTACGTGCACTTAACTCGGGTCGGAATTCCCCCAAGAGTCAGATTTGCCGTTTAGATAATAATGGAAACGATTACATGGATGGGGGGTATCTGATCCTAGATCAGCACTCGTCCTCTGAGACAACTGTTTAAATACAGGCCCAGATCTGATATTTTTCTGTTTGTAATAAAGGATGGTGCGTGTTAGTGGTGCTGAACGTCTATGGTTTAATAAACTGTTTATCGCTGTACAGTAGCCTATTGGTATAGGTACCATTACATGTACATTTTTGTTATTTGGCAGACGCTCTTATCCAATCTACCATAAATGCATTGGTACACGCACAGACGTTTTATTTTCAGCTTTAGCAGATTGATAAAAACCACAGTCTATGTAATTGCCTGCATCATTTCCAATCCTCCATATATTTCTTCTGTAAATATACCGTATCTATAATTTTAGATATATACAGTATATTTGTTTTATATAAACTCAGCAAAAAAAGAAACATCCCTTTATCAGGACCCTGTCTTTTCAAAGATAATTTGTAAAAATCCAAATAACTTCATAGATCTTCATTGCAAAGGGTTTAAACACTGTTTCCCATACAGGTAGCGTAGTGGTTAGAGTGTTGGACTAGTAACCGAAAGGTTGCAAGATCGAATCCCCGAGCTGACAAGGTAAAAATCTGTTGTTCTGCCCCTGAACAAGGCAGTTAACCCACTGTTCCTAGGCCATCATTGAAAATAAGAATTTGTTCTTAACTGACTTGCCTAGTTAAATAAAGGTAAAACAATTAATGAACCTGTGGAATGGTTGTTAAGACTCTTACAGATGATAGGCAATTAAGGTCACAGTTATGAAAACTTAGGACACTAAAGAGGCCTTTCTGCTGACTCTGAAAACACCAAAAGAAAGATGCCCAGGGTACCTGCTCAACTATGTGAATTTGCCTGAGTCATGAGAACTGCAGATGTGGCCAGGGCAATAAATTGCAATGTCTGTACAGTGATACACCTGAGACAGGATGGACAGCTGATTGTCCTTGCAGTGGCAGACCACGTGTAACAACACCTGCACAGGACTGGTACATCTGAACATCACACCTGTGGGACAGGTACAGGATGGCAACGACAACTGCCCGAGTTACACAAGGAACGCACAATCCCTCCATCAGTGCTCAGACTGTCTGCAATAGGCTGAGAGGCTGGACTGAGGGCTTGTAGACCTAGGTCCTCAACAAACATTACTGGCAACAATGTCGCCTATGGGCACAAACCCACTGTTGCTGGACCAGACAGGACTGGCAAAAAGTGCTCTTCACTGACGAGTCGTGGTTTTGTCTCACCAGGGGTGATGGTCGGATTCGCGTTTAGCGTCGAAGGAATGACTGAGGCCTGTACTTTGGAGCGGGATCGATTTGGAGGTGGAGGTTCCGTCATGGTCTGGGGCGGTGTGTCACAGCATCATCGGACTGAGCTTGTTGTCATTGCAGGCAATCTCAATGCCAGCGAAGAGCCCGGATCTCAATCCCACTGAACACGTCTGGGACCTGTTGGATCGGAGGGTGAGGGCTAGGGCTAGGGCCATTCCCCCCCAGAAATGTCCGGGAACTTGCAGGTGCCTTGGGGGAAGAGTGGCGTAACATCTCACAGCAAGAACTGGCAAATCTGGTGCAGTCCATGAGGAGGAGATGCACTGCAGTACTTAATGCAGCTGGTGGCCACACCAGATACTGACTGTTATTTTTGAATTTGACCCCCCTTTGTTCAGGGACACATTTTTCCATTTCTGTTCGTCACATGTCTGTGGAACTTGTTCAGTTTATGTCTCAGTTGTTGAATCTTGTTATGTTCATACAAATATTTACACATGTTAAGTTTGCTGAAAATTAACACAGTTGACAGTGAAAGGACGTTTCTGTTTTTGCTGAGTTTATTTTCCTTCTTTATTATTTTCCCCTAACCCTACCACCCCTCCCCTAATTGGAGTAAACTAATGGACAACAATACTTAGGCTTCCACTGTCATAATCCGTGTATGTAGGTGGCAGGGAAGTCAGGTGCAGGAGAAACCAAAGTGGTTCAAAATGGAGAATTTATTAAAGAAAACAAACTCCAAAACCAATGTACTAAATAATCCGGGAAAAAATAACCTGTCTCACACCGATACATAATCAACACGTACATAACATAACAAACAATCACCGACAAGGATATGAGGGGAAACAGAGGGTTAAATACACAACATGTAATTACTGGGATAAGAAACAGGTGTGTAAGGAGACCAGACAAAACCAATGGAAAATGAAAAACTGATCAATGGTGGCTAGAAGACCGGTGACGTCGATCGCCGAGCACCACCCGAACAAGGAGGGGCATCGACTTCGACAGAAGTCGTGACATCCACTTCCAGCTTATACATTCTACATATATTTCACGGTCAAGTCCCAGCCTTTACCTCCACTCAACCACTCCTATCTATCTCTGAAGAACATCCCATTTTTATTTCTATTTGCCATATATTTTTTTAAATGTGCTGTGATGTTTCACAAAAGTTCTGAACGTTTCTGTTTTCAAAGTTTCTACAGATTTTAAATTAAAGACAAACACCTTTGCTAAGAGTACAATTATATTATTGATGGATTTACTATGACTTATCAAATCCCCCAGCAGTGCTATTTGCAGAGTTAACTCCAAGTAAATGTTGCATCTTTTCAGCCATTCCTGAACCTGTGATCAAAAACTAGCTACATATGGGCATTACCAAAAGAAGTGATCTGTCTCTTCGCAGCAAAATCTGCAGAGCTGGGATGGTTGCAAGAATTTTGTATAGTCATTTATATTGAAAAACTCTACGTTTTGAATCCGGCGTCGTTTTATGTATCAGTTCATAAACCATGTGGCATGGAATCGGTACATCAATAATCTCCTCCCAAATATTTTGCAACTTGTATGGTGCAGCTGCCAACTTTTTGGTCCTTAACTTAAACTGGTATACTTGTTTATTTATCAGATTTTACTTTAACGAATGTTGGTCCTTAATAATGTAGGGCAGACAGACAAGTTCCTTACCATCTCCCCTTTCCACTTGCCTCCTCCATTTCTGCGGTAATGCTGCAATCAGTTGGTTCTTTACAGATGTTCTTTATAAATGGCTCATCATGCTACATGGGGCTGTGGACTCGCTAAAGGTCCAAGGACTTCACTACTCCAATCAGGGAGATTAATCATTAAAGAGGAGTGCATCAGGGCTATTACCTGCATAGCCTGGACACTGTAATCACAAACCCACCCTTAAAGCTGGGGGTTGGGGGGTTGCCATGGAGACATCAGTCCTTGTGGTAGGCTGTTGGACAGACCCGGGTCAGAGGTTGGATACAGAAAGGAGGGATGTTGTGTGTGGTGTGCTAAGTTCAAAACACTGGAGCCAGTTTAATCCATTGACGTATTGGTTTAGTGTAAGCAGCACTGTACGAGCCCAACCGCAAGCTTTACCTCAGTGTCCTCGCACACAAGGGAAGAAGGTGTCGGAATGCTTTGGAAAGGCAGTGTAACTTTTGGGTGGGTGATCTGTCAGCTGGAAAATCAGTGTAACTCTGGGGTGGGTGATCTGTCAGTTGGAAAATCAATGTAACTCTGGGGTGGGTGATCTGTCAGTTGGAAAATCAGTGTAACTCTGGGGTGGGTGATCTGTCAGTTGGAAAGTCAGTGTAACTCTGAGGTGGGTGATCTGTCAGTTGGAAAATCAGTGTAACTCTGGGGTGGGTGATCTGTCAGTTGGAAAATCAGTGTAACTCTGGGGTGGGTGATCTGTCAGTTGGACAATCAATTTAACTCTGGGGTGGGTGATCTGTCAGTTGGAAAGTCAGTGTAACTCTGGGGTGGGTGATCTGTCAGTTGGAAAGTCAGTGTAACTCTGGGGTGGGTGATCTGTCAGTTGGAAAGTCAGTGTAACTTTGGGGTGGGTGATCTGTCAGTTGGAAAGTCAGTGTAACTCTGGGGTGGGTGATCTGTCAGTTGGAAAGTCATTGTAACTCTGAGGTGGGTGATCTGTCAGTTGGAAAGTCAGTGTAACTCTGAGGTGGGTGATCTGTCAGTTGGAAAATCAGTGTAACTCTGGGGTGGGTGATCTGTCAGTTGGAAAGTCAGTGTAACTCTGGGGTGGGTGATCTGTCAGTTGGAAAGTCAGTGTAACTCTGGGGTGGGTGATCTGTCAGTTGGAAAGTCAGTGTAACTCTGAGGTGGGTGATCTGTCAGTTGGAAAGTCAGTGTAACTCTGAGGTGGGTGATCTGTCAGTTGGAAAATCAGTGTAACTCTGGGGTGGATGATCTGTCAGTTGGAAAGTCAGTGTAACTCTGGGGTGGGTGATCTGTCAGTTGGAAAGTCAGTGTAACTCTGTCAGTCACAGGTTAGACTATATGGTGTCCTGCCTTCAACTGGTTAACATCTCTATAGAGAGGTTTATAGGAGAGAGAGAGACAAAAGAGAAAAAAATATTTAAAACGTGATGATTTCGAAAGCACACAGATGGATACATTTAAGTCTAAAAATCTGTCTTGTGGCTGTTGGTTTTCCAGTATTTTTCCAGGAATGGCACCTTAGACCCTTCCTCCTTTCCATTAGCCCCTCCTCCTTTCCATTAGCCCCTCCTCCTTTCCATGACTAACAATCCAGAGAAAATCTAACCCTCACGTGACAACCACTAACAAGAGGGATCGGATACCAGAGTAATCCACTCAAACCACATTAACTTGATTAGCCTTTCAAGGAAAGCTCCATGGACATACAGGGCCAGAACCTTTTCAAACACGCTTGATTACATAATGTTATTGGGGGACTAGTCTCTTTTGACAGACTGAGATTTGGTTTTGGGAGCTAAGATTATTTGGGGATCACAGAATTGAAATAGGTAGAGCAGTCATTCTGTCTGATACCAATGGCCCTCAGTCCCAAAAAGGATTATATGGTGTCAACATGTACTAGCTCAGCTGTCACTTTTGGTCACGAGCACACTAAACACCACTCCAAATGGCCGAACTGCAAAATATGATAATCCTGAATGATCTTGAGCTTTATTGTCACAATGTTCCTTTTGTTCAATAAACGATGGTTTAGGTTCTGAGAGAGTTTTAAAACATCCCCTCCCCTCCCGTGTTCTGTTCCCAACAGCTAACTCTCAAACATAATGTCTGGAAACGTCGATGAGGAGGAGGCCAACGTCACCCACACAGGTGAGGATGAGGCTAATGTGTGTGTGTGAGTGTGTGATTAAAGTGTGGAGGTGGTGTCTTGTACAGTTACAGTTCATCCTTAGAACATTTAGGTCTATCTGAGATCAGACATATATAAGACACTGGCAACAGTCTGTCTGCCTTTCCACAGCGAGCCTGATAGGATATATGGCATTATTCCTTTGAATAGGGGTCAGGTCAAATACAGCATACAGCCGGCGAGCAGCCACTCAAACTAGAAAGGGATAAGCAATGTTAGTAGCAGGTTGCAGAGAAACACAGAGCTCTGTGGTGTTCTGGCACTTTGACACACGCTCTAAGCTACTTTCCTACCTGCTCCTACGCAACCAAGGTGCAATTAGAAGACAGCCTTAAGCATCTAGTTTAGGCCATAATCCATCTGAGGGCGGGCCAACCCATCCAGCACTGCACATTGTATATCTGTCAATCACACACACACACAGTCTGCTGTGTTCATCTGAGTCACAGCCCCAAACAAAGATGGCTGATGCCATGTATAAACCCTATTTTGGTGGAGTCATGGCACATGACATCAAGAATACTGTTCTGCAATTCTGTGTCAGTTCGGCACACCATGTCAAGGCAGTAGGACTACAAACATTACAAACCATTGAGGATGACAAGACAGGAGTCTGGGGCTTACAATAGTTCCATATGACCACAAATTAATGACTATTGTCCTGTTTTCTTCAGGCCCAAAGGGAGTGATCAATGACTGGAGGAGGTTTAAGCTTGAGAGCATGGACCAGGAGTCCCTGCCCCCCCAGAAGAGAGAGCTGCTCAGGCAGATGTCCTCCCCACACAGGCCCAAAGACGACGGCAGGGGAGGCCTCAACCGCAAGGTGGGATTAGATTAGGTTACATCACAGTTTAATGTATATTTCTATGGTCCAAACGCACAAACAGAACCACACATGCTGACAAAAGTACTCTTTAAATGAGTTCACTTAAGTGTCCCCTTCCAGTATCTTGGACCGGTCAATTGAACACCCAGACTAGGTCTCTCTATACAGATGGCTAAGATACTCTAAACAGGTGTGACTCTAATGACAGATGGGCTGTGTACACTAACTGACTTCACTGAGCTAAAAACAGAACAAGACATGACTGTCTTTGTAATGCTATTGTACACAGCAAACAAAACAATGTCCATGACGATCAATAAACTGTAAATCATTCTTTGTTTGTTGTCATGGTTTCAGATGAGCGTACAGGAGTACGAGCTGATTAAGGAGGATGACGAGAAGTGCATGAAGAAGTACCGCAAGCAGTGCATGCAGGAGATGCACGAGCGCCTCAGCTTCGGTCCCAAGTTCGAGGGCGTGTATGAGCTGGACAGCGGCGAGGCATTTCTGGAGGTCATTGAGAAGGAGCACCGGCTCACCGTGGTGGTGGTGCACATCTACAAGGAGGGGATCAAGGGTTGCGATGCGCTCAACTCCTGCCTGGACTGCCTGGCCACCGAGTACACTAGCGTCAAGTTTTGCAGGATCGACGCCGGGGTGACTGGTGCGGGGGAGCGCTTCACTGATGACGTCCTGCCCACCATGCTGGTGTATAAGGCTGGCGAGCTGCTGGGAAACTTCCTGGCCACCAACCAGCACTTCAACGAGGAGTTCTTCGCCACCGACGTGGAGGCTTTTCTCAACGGCTACGGCCTGCTGCCGGAGAAAGATTTAGTCGTTGGGGGAGAGGAGGAGGAGGCAGCCGTGGATGTGGAGGCAGTGGAGTGAAGTGGTTATGGAAGAGAGGTGTGTGGAGGAGGAGATGGAGGACAGGGGTTTATGGTGGAGTGGAGTGATGAAGGGTTGGTGGGGTTGAAGGAGGGAAGTGTGTGGAGGAGGATATGGTTTTGTGATGGATTGGATCTTGTTTTGTGTAACAGAGTAGCAGACGCACACAGACTGGGTTGACTGCACTAGAGGAGCCTGAGCGTACTGTAGAAGGAGTCCATTCCCTAAATAAGGGCTCATTTCAATGTTCATACAGGGAAGAAACCTCAGCAGCCTGAATACGGGTGGCCTGTGTACCTGATGTGGATTAGGGTTTGCATTCCTACTAGAAAAGGACACTTCCAGTTAACTTATTGTTGGGAGCCAAAGTTGATCTATTATTAGGCTACATGTATGAAAGGGGGAAAACATGATATCACATATTGGGCCAATTCTGATTAGGATTACTCTGGGTCCAGGACACCAGCCTATGGTGTTTCTGGGTAATATTTAATATATTATATATATGTCATATTTTCAAGTCTTTAGTCTTTTTTTCAAGGTTAAATTACATATTTATTTTAGGTATTTACAAATGCTGTAAGATTATATAATATTTAATAAAACAAAACATGAAAAACATGAAAAAACTTAACAAACCAAACGTGTCATTGAATTGCTCATTAATGAATTTTGTAACATTGTTCGAACATTTGGAAAATTGGTACACGTCAACTATGACAGACAAAATGAGAAAATAAATCCAGAAAATCACATTGTAGGATTTTTTATGAATTTATTTGCAAATTATGGTGGAAAATAAGTATTTGGTCACCTACAAACAAGCAAGATTTCTGGCTCTCACAGACCTGTAACTTATTCTTTAAGAGGCTCCTCTGTCCTCCACTCGTTAACTGTATTAATGGCACCTGTTTGAACTTGTCATCAGTATAAAAGACACCTGTCCACAACCTCAAACAGTCACACTCCAAACTCCACTATGGCCAAGACCAAAGAGCTGTCAAAGGACACCAGAAACAAAATTGTAGACCTGCACCAGGCTGGGAAGACTGAATCTGCAATAGGTAAGCAGCTTGGTTTGAAGAAATCAACTGTGGGAGCAATTATTAGGAAATGGAAGACATATAAGACCACTGATAATCTCCCTCGATCTGGGGCTCCACGCAAGATCTCACCCCGTGGGGTCAAAATGATCACAAGAACGTTGAGCAAAAATCCCAGAAGCACACGGGGGGACCTAGTGAATGACCTGCAGAGATCTGGGACCAAAGTAACAAAGCCTGCCATCAGTAACACACTACGCCGCCAGGGACTCAAATCCTGCAGTGCCAGACGTGTCCCCCTGCTTAAGCCAGTACATGTCCAGGCCCGTCTGAAGTTTGCTAGAGAGCATTTGGATGATCCAGAAGAGGATTGGGAGAATGTCATATGGTCAGATGAAACCAAAATATAACTTTTTGGTAAAAACTCAACTTGTCGTGTTTGGAGGACAAAGAATGCTGAGTTGCATCCAAAGTTCACCATACCTACTGTGAAGCATGGGGGTGGAAACATCATGCGTTGGGGCTGTTTTTCTGCAAAGGGACCAGGACGACTGATCCGTGTAAAGGAAAGAATGAATGGGGCCATGTATCGTGAGATTTTGAGTGAAAACCTCCTTCCATCAGCAAGGGCATTGAAGATGAAACGTGGCTGGGTCTTTCAGCATGACAATGATCCCAAACACAACGCCCGGGCAACGAAGGAGTGGCTTCGTAAGAAGCATTTCAAGGTCCTGGAGTGGCCTAGCCAGTCTCCAGATCTCAACCCCATAGAAAATCTTTGAAGGGAGTTGAAAGTCCGTGTTGCCCAGCGACAGCCCCAAAACATCACTGCTCTAGAGGAGATCTGCATAGAGGAATGGGCCAAAATACCAGCGACAGTGTGTGAAAACCTTGTGAAGACTTACAGAAAACATTTGACCTGTGTCATTGCCAACAAAGGGTGTATAACAAAGTATTGAGATAAACTTTTGTTATTGACCAAATACTTATTTTCCACCATAATTTGCAAATAAATTCATTAAAAATCCTACAATGTGATTTTCTGGATTTTTTTTCTTCTCATTTTGTCTGTTATAGTTGAAGTGAACCTATGATGAAACTTACAGGCCTCTCATCTTTTTAAGTGGGAGAACTTGCACAATTGGTGGCTGACTAAATACTTTTTTGCCCCACTGTATCTGGATAAGCCATTGACAAGCGGCCTGTTACATGAACCATTTAATCATCACCTCATGATTCTGTTTCCTGCGTGTCCTTTGGAAGAAGTGACATAAAGTCATCATGGAAACATCCCACTCAGTTGTCTAGGAAACATTGCTGTTTTTGGGCGGTTGTTGTGGGATTTAGCTGATTCCACTGGCAACGTAGTGCTAGATATTGACACTTGTTTGCATTGAGAAAGACTGAGTAACTGTAATGTAATTTGTGTATTGAAAGGCATCTATATAAGCTGGTATAGAGAACATAAACGCTGGCTTGTCTTCAATAATGACTAAATAATAGTTCAAGCCATTGGGAGAGTTTTATTAAGTCCAATTGATTCTATGCCAGACATGCAGATCACAGCATAACATTTTATCAAGTAATTTCTAATGTGATATAACTCCAGTACTCCAGGCTCTTAATGCAGGGAAGAAGAATAATGAACCCAGAGAATCAGGCAGGCAGGCAGGCAGGCAGGCAGACAGACAGACAGACAGACAGACAGACAGACAGACAGACAGACAGACAGACAGACAGACAGACAGACAGACAGACAGACAGACAGACAGACAGACAGACAGACAGACAGACAGACAGACAGGAGGTCTCCTCCCTCTCGTTGAGTCTCTCTCCTGGGTTTAGTTTGAGTGGCAGGCTCTCACACGTTGAACAACCTTGCCACATACATAACTACAGCATAGAAATGACTCTGCTGTGACCCGAGCACAGGTTGAAAAGTTCACAGCATAGAAATGACTCTGCTGTGACCCCAGCACAGGTTGAAAAGTTCACGTATAGAAATAAAAAAAATGTAAAACATAAAAGTTATTCAAGCACAGACGTTCATTATTTACCCACAATTTGATATGTCATAAATTAAATTACGGTGCTTCCTATTTAGTGGAAACTGACAGAAGCACATGCGTGCACATGGAACTGCTGGAAGCGTGCTTCTGGTTGAACTGTGGTCTGAACTGTGGCTGAACCCAGAATTACGGGAACAGAAGAGGGGTTTACCATGATGAAGATAGAAGGTACTGGATGCTGGTGTGCTGTGAGTGTAGAGCAAGTTCATAACTAAGAAAGAAGACAAAAGCTCATTGGCCCTTTATTTGATGTTGGCAGCAGGCTCCACATTCCAACCAGGGATCCAGATGTTCAACAGGTTTGCATGGTGCACCCTCTTCTGTTGAGGAGCCAATACTGTAGCATTTATTCTTATTCATGTAGGCCTATCCTTAGTTTTAACAGTCTGACCCCACTGTGTTAGGAAAACATATCCTAAGAATGCAGCAAATCTGTCATGTAAAATCACCAATCAACAACCTGACCTTGATCTTTTGATGTAACTCACAGGAGGCTGCTGAGGGGAGGATGGCTCATAATAATGGCCGGAATGGAGCAAATGGAATGGCATCAAACACCTGGAAACCATGGAAACCATGTGTTGGATGTATTTGATACCATTCCACTAATACCGCTCAAGTCATTAACACGAGCCTGTCCTCCCCAGTTAAGGTGCCACCAGCCTCCTGTGTGTCACAGCATGGTGACGAAACATACAGTCAGAACAATGCCAGACATTCCACATTCCACAACATAATCCACAATGTTATGTTATGATGAGGGGTGATCACAGTGATCTCCTCTAGCTGATCAGGCGTTCTAATCTTCTTATAGGATGAAGTCACAAGCCTCTGTGGCTGTTTGGCCTGGCTTCTACTCTCTCTCTCTGGGCACTGCTGCTAAAGGTGAGCTACAGGTACTCAAGACAATGATGATTGGTTGCGTCTAGCTAGCCTCCAATACATTTTTTTACATTTAGAGAGACGGGTCCAAACCAAGAGTATTTCCTTAAAAACATGAAATTGCAAATACACTGAACACAAATATAAACACAACATGTAAAATGTTGGTCCCTTGTTTCATGAGCTGAAATAGTAATGTTCCATATGCAAAGAAAAATGTATTTCTCTCACATTCTGTGAACAAATTTGTTTAGATCCCTGTTAGTGAGCATTTGTCCTTTGCCAAGACATTCCATCCACCTGACAGGTGTGACATATCAAGAAGCTGATTAAACAGCATGATCATTACACAGGTGCACCTTGTGCTGGGAACAATAACTCTGAAAGAGATGGGCGCCTCGCTTCGCGTTCTTAGGAAACTATGCAGTATTTAGTTTTTCCATGTATTATTTCTTACATTGTTACCCCAGGAAATCTTTAGTCTTATTACATACAGCCAGAAAGAACTATTGGATATAAGAACAACGTCCATTTACCAACATTACGACCAGGAATACGACTGAAGCGGATCCTCTCTTCGGACCACCACCCAGGACAATGGATCTAATCCCAATAACAACGGCGGGGTAGATGGAGCAGAGGGAGCGGTCTTCTGGTCAGGATTAGTAAACGGGAACATTGCTCACCGCTCCCGAGTATACTACTTGCCAATGTCCAATCTCTTGACAACAAGGTCTACGAAATTCGAGCAAGGGTTGCCTTCCAGAGAGACATCAGAGATTCTAACATTCTCTGTTTCATGGAAACATGGCTCTCTCGGGATATGTTGTCAGAATCGGTTCAGCCACCGGGCTTCTCCATGCATCGCGCCGACAGAGATAAACACATCTCTGGGAAGTGGAAGAGCGGGGGGGTGTATGCTTTATGATTAACAACGCATGGTGTAATCATAACAACATACACAAACTCAAGTCCTTCTACTTACCCGGCCTAGAATTCCTTACAATCAAATGCCAGCCATTCTACGTACCAAGAGAATTCTCGTCAGTTATAGTCACAGCTGTGTACATCCCCCCCCCTCAAGCGAACACCAAGACGGCCCTCAAGGAACTTCACTGGACTCTATGTAAACTGTAAACTATATATCCGGAGGCTGCATTTATTGTAGCTGGGGATTTTAACAAAGCAAATTTGAGAACAATGCTAACTAAATTTTATCAGCATATTGATTGCACGACAGGTAGGGATAATAATCTCGACCACAGCTACTCGAACTTCCGCGATGCATATAAAGCCCTCCCCCGCCTTCCATTCGGCAAATCCAACCCTGACGCCATCTTACTCGTCCCAGCTTATAGGCAGAAACTCAAACAGGATGTACCAGTGACGAGAACCATTCAATGCTGGTCTGGCCAATCAGTAGCCATGCTACAAGATTGTTTTGATCACGCGGACTGGAATATGTTCCGGTCAGCCTCAGAGAACAACATTGACCTATTCGTTAACTCGGTGAGTGCGTTGATAAATAAGTGCATTGGAGATCTTATACCCACTGTGACTATTAAAACCTACCCTAACAAGAAACCATGGATGGATGGCGGCATTCGCGCAAAACTGAAAGCGGGATCCAAGGCACTTGTGTCTCCTGACCCCTCCTGTCTCAGCCTCCAGTATTTATGCTGCAGTAGTTTATGTGTCGGGGGGCTAGGGTCAGTCTGTTATATCTGGAGTATTTCTCCTGTCTTATCTGGTGTCCTGTGTGAATTTAAGAATGCTCTCTCTAATTCTCTCTTTCTTTCTCTCTTTCTTTCTTTCTCTCTCTCGGAGGACCTGAGCCCTAGGACCATGCCTCAGCACTACCTGACATGATGACTCCTTGCTGTCCCCAGTCCACCTGGCCATGCTGTTGCTCCAGTTTTAACTGTTCTGCCTGCGGCTATGAAACCCTGACCTGTTCCCCGGACGTGCTACCTGTCCCAGACCTGCTGTTTTCAACTCTCTAGAGACAGCAGGAGCGGTAGAGATACTCTCAATGATCGGCTATGAAAAGCCAACTGACATTTACTCTTGAGGTGCTGACTTGTTACACCATCGACAACTGTGATTATTATTATTTGACCATGCTGGTCATTTATGAACATTTGAACATCTTGGCCATGTTCTGTTATAATCTCCACCTGGCACAGCCAGAAGAGGACTGGCCACTCCTTATAGCCTGGTTCCTCTCTAGGTTTCTTCCTAGGTTTTGGCCTTTCTAGGGAGTTTTTCCTAGCCACCGTGCTTCTACACCTGCATTGCTTGCTGTTTGGGGTTTTAGGCTGGGTTTCTGTACAGCACTTTGAGATATCAGCTGATGTAAGAAGGGCTATATAAATACATTTGATTTGATTTGACTTAACCATGGAAAGAGGTCTGGAAATATGGCTGAATATAAACAATGTAGTCATTCCCTCCGCAAGGCAATCAAACAAGCAAAATGCTGGTACAGGGACAAGGTGGAGTCACAATTCAACGGATCAGACACGAGACGTATGTGGCAGGGTCTACAGGAAATCACAGAATACAAAAACAAAAATAGCCACGTCGCTTCCAGACAAACTAAATACCTTCTTTTCCTGCTTTGAGGATAATAAAGTGCCACCATCGCAGCTCGCTAACAAAGACTGAGTCCCCCCCTCTCCTTCTCAGTGGCTGATGTGAGTAAAACATTTAAACTTATTAACCCTCGTAAGGCTGCTGGCCCAGACGGTATCCCGAGCCGCGTCCTCAGAGCATGCGCAGACCAGCTGGCTGGTGTGTTTACGGACATATTTAATCGCTCCCTATCCCAGTCTGTTGTCTCCATATGCTTCAAGATGGCTACAATTGTTCCTGTACCCAAGAAGCAAAGATAACTGAACTAAATGACTACTGCCCCGTAGCAAACACTTCTGTCATCATGAAGTGCTTTGAGAGGCTAATCAAGGATCATATCACCTCCATCTTACCGGCCACCCTAGACCCACTTCAGTTTGCATACCGCCCCCAACAGGTCCACAGATGATGCAATCGCCATCCCACTGCACTATCCCATCTGGACAAAAAAAATACCTATTTAAGAATGCTGAATGCAGACGAGCAAAATCACTTCTATGCTCGCTTCGAGGCAAGCAACGCTGAGGCATGCATGAGAGCATCAGCTGTTCCGGATGACTGTGTGATCACGCTCTCCATAGCTGACGTGAGTAAGACCTTTAAACAGGTCAACATACACAAGACTGCGGGGCCAGACGGATTACCAGGACGTGTGCTCCGGGCATGTGCTGACCAACTGGCAGGTGTCTTCACTGACATTTCAACATGTCCCTGATTGAGTCTGTAATACCAACATGTTTCAAGCAGACCACCATAGTCCCTGTGCCAAAGAACACAAAGGCAACCTGCCTAAATGACTACAGACACGTAGCACTCACGTCCGTAGCCATGAAGTGCTTTGAAAGGTTGGTCATGGCTCACATCAACACCATTATCCCAGAAACCCCAGACGCACTCCAATTTGCATACCACCCAAACAGATCCACAGATGATGCAATCTCTATTGCACTCCACACTGCCCTTTCCCACCTGGACAAAAGAAACACTTATGTGAGAATGCTATTCATTGACTACAGCTCAGCGTTCAACACCACAGTACCCTCAAAGCTCATCACTAAGCTAAGGACCCTGGGACTAAACACCTCCCTCTGCAACTGGATCCTGGACTTCCTGGCGGGCCGCCCTCAGGTGGTAAGAGTAGGTAACAACACATCCGCCACGCTGATCCTCAACACGGGGGCCCTTCGGGGGTACAGTGAGTGAATGTTCGTCAAGCACCAGGCAGTGAAATCTTTGAAATTGTTGTATGCAGCATTTATATTTTTGTTCAGTGTATATTCTGTAAAAAAACACAACTTTAGTTTATTCTCTGAAATTGTAAACAGACTATTGCTTCATCTATCTCACCCTTGATATTTTCAGAATTTGATTTGACAAATCTATCCAAAGATATGTTACTTACTCGTCCTTCTTACTGCAATAATTACTGTATCATTAATTACCCGTAATTGTTGACGTGTGTTAACCTAAGGCAGCGGCCAGTGAGTGAGTGTTCGTCAGGCACTGGGCAGTGAGTGAGTATTCATCAGGCACCGGGCAGTGAGTGAGTGTTCTTCAGGCACCGGCCAGTGAGTGAGTGTTCGTCAGGCACCGGGCAGTGAGTGAGTATTCGTCAGGCACCGGGCAGTGAGTGAGTGTTCGTCAGGCACCGGCCAGTGAGTGAGTGTTCGTCAGGCACCGGCCAGCGAGTGAGTATTCATCAGGCACCGAGCAGTGAGTGAGTGTTCGTCAGGCACCGGGCAGTGACTGAGTGTTCGTCAGGCACCGGCCAGCGAGTGAGTGTTCATCAGGCACCGGCCAGTGAGTGAGTGTTCGTCAGGCACCGGGCAGTGAGTGAGTGTTCGTCAGGGACCGGCCAGTGAGTGAGTGTTTGTCAGGCACCGGCCAGCGAGTGAGTGTTCGTCAGGAACCGGGCAGTGAGTGAGTATTCGTCAGGCACTGGGCAGTGAGTGAGTGTTTGTCTGGCACCGGCCAGTGAGTGAGTGGTCGTCAGGCACCGGGCAGTGAGTGAGTGTTCGTCAGGCACCGGCCAGCGAGTGAGTGTTCGTCAGGCCAACAGCAGAATATTGTGAACTGACACATTTCCTCTTAGGTTTAAAATACAGGTGATCCTGTTACAGACTACACACGGCCCAGGGTAACCAGGGTAACCAGGGTAACCTTTAAGGGAGACTGTCTTTCACGTCTCCACAACCAGTGGTGTGTCTAACCCCTATCACCGCCACACTGAAACCTCCCAATGGAGCTTTCCTTTCATGCAACCTGGTGCTTCTCCTGCCTGTGGTTTCTTAAGCATGTAACAACACAGTCCCACCAGACTGACAACATCTTCTGCTCACTGCGGCAACCATTGCATCGCATGGGTGGCGGCTGGGCCTAGTAGCCAAAATATCCTCTCTGTGTCTGTCTGGAGTCTGGACAGGCATGTCACCACTTGCCCCATGCTCACAGTAACCACAGAGTTTCGGTATGTGATGTGCCACAGATGGAATTTTACTGTAGCTGCAAGTCATATATACTGTATAATAGCCTACAGTAAGTGTTGTGTATCTGAGGTGGTTGTTGTTGATGTCAGGGTTCAGGAGTGCAGTGTAAGCCTGTGGCCTGTAGCAGTGTTGAGAGAAAACATCAAGTGCCTTATGGAAGGGCTGAGACAGATATTAGCCACAAACAAAATAAGATCTATAACGTTCCATAAAGTCAACACAGTAGCGCTATACCAACTGCTACATTTTTGTTTAGACACTGGGCTATGCATGAATTCCCATTATAGATCAAATCAAATCAAATGTATTGGTCCCATACACATGGTTAGCAGATGTTATTGTGAGTATAGTGAAATGCTTGTGCTTCTAGTTCTGACAGTGCAGCAACATCTAACAAGTAATATCTAACAATTCCACAGCATATACCTAATACACACAAATCTAAGAAAAGGAATGGAATAAGAATATATAAATATATGGATGAGCAATGTCAGAGCGCATAGGCTAAGATGCAATAGATAGTATAGAATACAGTATATACGTATGAGATGAGTAATGCAAGATATGTAAACATTATTAAAGTGACTATTGTTCCATTTACGAAAGTGGCCAGTGATTTCAAATATGTGTATGTACTGTAGGCAGCAGCCTGTCTGTGATAGTGATGGCTGTTTAACAGCCTGATGGCCTTGAGATAGAAGCTGTTTTTCAGTCTCTCGGTCCCAGCTTTGACGCACCTGTACTGACCTCGCCTTGTGGATGGTAGCGGGGTGAACAGGCAGTGGCTCGGGTGGTTGTTGTCCTTGATGATCTTTTTGGCCTTCCTGTGACATTGGGTGCTGTAGGTGTCCTGGAGGGCAGGTAGTTTGCCCCCGGTGATGCGTTGTGCAAACCGCACCACCCTCAGGAGAGCCCTGCGGTTGTGGGCGGTGCAATTGCTGTACCGGGCAGTGATATAGCCCAACAGGATGCTCTCAATTGTGCATCTGTAAAAGTTTGTGAGAGTTTTAGTTAACAAGCCAAATTTCTTCAGCCTCCTGAGTTTGAAGAGGTGCTGTTGATTACCCGAGACTTCCGAGAATGAGATTAGCTAACACAAATATTTACCTACAGTAGTTATAATAAGCGCCCCCTTCCCTCTCTCTCTCTCTGTTTATTGGGTAGGTTGTTTCTCAGTTTGCGCTGTGGAGCTTTGATTCATGGCACCAGCTGCAACACTTTAGTTGACCCACACAAAACCCCACTAAGATTTTTTAAATATTTTTATTTCACCTTTATTTAACCAGGTAGGCAAGTTGAGAACAAGTTCTCATTTACAATTGCGACCTGGCCAAGATAAAGCAAGCAGTTTGACACATACAACAACACAGAGTTACACATGGAGTAAAACAAACATACAGTCAATAATATAGTAGAAAAATAAGTCTATATACAAAGTGAGCAAATGATGTGAGAAAAGGGAGGTAAAGGCAAAAAAGGCCATGGTGGCGAAGTAAATGCAATATAGCAAGTAAAACATGGGAATGGTAGATTTGCAGTGGAAGAGAGTGCAAAGTAGAAATAGAAATAACGGGGTGCATTGGAGCAAAATAAATAAATAAATAAATAAATACAGCAGGGAAAGAGGTAGTTGTTTGGGATAAATTATAGATGGGCTATGTACAGGTGCAGTAATCTGTGAGCTGCTCTGACAGCTGGTGCTTAAAGCTAGTGAGGGAGATAAGTGTTTCCAGTTTTAGAGATTTTTGTAGTTTGTTCCAGTCATTGGCAGCAGAGAACTGGAAGGAGAGGTGGCCGAAGGAGGAATTGGCTTTGAGGGTGACCAGAGAGATATACCTGCTGGAGCGCGTGCTACAGGTGGGTGCTGCTATGGTGAGATAAGGGGGAACTTTACCTAGCAGGGTCTTGTAGATGACCTGGAGCCAGCGTACAGGTCGCAGTGGTGGGTAGTATACGGGGCTTTTGTGACAAAACGGATGGCACTGTGATAGACTGCCTCCAATTTATTGAGTAGGGTATTGGAGGCTATTTTGTAAATGACATCGCCGAAGTCGAGGATCGGTAGGATGGTCAGTTTTATGAGGGTATGTTTGACAGAATGAGTGAAGGATGCTTTGTTGCGAAATAGGAAGCCAATTCTAGATTTAACTTTGGATTGGAGATGTTTGATGTGAGTCTGGAAGGAGAGTTTACAGTCTAACCAGACACCTAGGTATTTGTAGTTGTCCACATATTCTAAGTCAGAACCGTCCAGAGTATTGATGCTGGACGGGCGGGCAGGTGCAGGCAGCGATCGGTTGAAGAGCATGCATTTAGTTTTACTTGTATTTAAGAGCAGTTGGAGGCCACGGAAGGAGAGTTGTATGGCATTGAAGCTCGTCTGGAGGGTAGTTAACACAGTGTCCAAAGAAGGGCCAGAAGTATACAGAATGGTGTCGTCTGCGTAGAGGTGGATCAGAAACTCACCAGCAGCAAGAGCGACATCATTGATGTATACAGAGAAAAGAGTCGCCCCAAGAATTGAACCCTGTGCACCCCCATAGAGACTGCCAGAGGCCCAGACAACAGGCCCTCTGATTTGACACACTGAACTCTATCAGAGAAGTAGTTGGTGAACCAGGCGAGGCAATCATTTGAGAAACCAAGGCTGTTGCGTCTGCCGATGAGGATGTAGTGATTGACAGAGTCGAAAGCCTTGGCCAGGTCAATGAACACGACAGCACAGTATAGTTTCTTATCGATGGTGGTTAAGATATCATTTAGGACCTTGAGCGTGGCTGAGGTGCACCCATGACCAGCTCTGAAACCAGATTGCATAGCAGAGAAGGTGCGGTGGGATTCGAAATGGTCGGTAATCTGTTTGTTGACTTGGCTTTCGAAGACTTTAGAGAGGCATGGTAGGATAGTTCTAGGTCTGCAGCAGTTTGGGTCAAGAGTGTCCCACCCTTTGAAGAGGGGGATGACCGCAGCTGCTTTCCAATCTTTGGGAATCTCAGACGACACGAAAGAGAGGTTGAACAGGCTAGTAATAGGGATTGCAACAATTTCGGCAGATCATTTTAGAAAGAAAGGGTCCGGATTGTCTAGCACGGCTGATTTGTAGGGGTCTAGATTTTGCAGCTCTTTCAGAACATCAGCTGACTGGATTTGGGAGAAGGAGAAATGGGGAAGGCTTGGGCGAGTTGCTGTGGGGGTGCAGTGCTGTTGACCGGGTTAGGGATAGCCAGGTAGAAAACATGGCCAGCTGTAGAAAAATGCTTATTGAAATTCTCAATTATAGTGGATTAATCGGTGGTGACAGAGTTTCCTATCCTCAGTGCAGAGGGCAGCTGGGAGGAGGTGCTCTTATTCTCCAAGGACTTTACAGTGTCCCAGAACTTTTTTGAGTTTGTGTTGCAGGAAGCAAATTTCTGATGATGTCACATCATGAGGCATGACACAGGGCTGAGGACCCGGTCTGGGGCATGATGCTCCCGTTAGAGTGTAAAACTATAGCAGCTGCTCTGATCTCACGTGAAAATAAATTGCTCCTTCCACGTGACTTTGCCGTCTCACGCCGAAAATATGAATGGGCCCCTCTAACAATGAACCCATGAAGTGTATTCCTAGACACACTGTCATCTGTTACTGGAATGTGTTAATAGAAATGGAAAAAACACATCTTAACTTCCATATCATTGCACAGGCCCCTTTAATTTACGGGAATCACTGGGATGTTCTGATGCCCTTTGCATGCCAGATCCTGGGATTGAACCGCTTGACTCCGTGGGCCACATCGTCACTCTTCTAGGAAGAGCCTATAGATGAGACAGGCCACTAGGGAGACTCCTGAAGCCACTGCCACACCTACAATACAGAGGAGAGGAGTACTGACTAATATGGAGGAGAGGGGAAAAGTAAACGGAATGCGAGAGAGAGAGGGTTTGCTGCATTCCTACCAGCTTCCTAACTGTTCCCTACCTGTGCCCTACCTGCAGCCTACCTGCTTCCTACCTGCATCATACCTGCTTCCTAAATGTGTCCTACTTATATACTACTTGCTTCCTACCTACATCATATCTGATTCCTACCTGCTTCCTACCTGTCTCCTACCTGCAGCCTACATGCTTCCAACATGCTTCATACCTGCTTCTTAAATGTGTCCTACCTCTATCCTACTTGCTTCCAACCTGCATCATATCTGCTTCCTATCTGCTTCCTAACTGCTTCCTACCTGCTTCCTACCTTCCTACCCCTGGATGTGATCTGTGTGGCCAGTGTCTAAACCTACACTTGACCCCTGGATTTCCCTTTTCAAACAAGTATTGACATCTCTGAGATGGATGACTCAATGGTAGAATTTAACATAGCAGAGCGAGGGCGAGGTTACTGTTAGTGTACACCTCACTAAACTACAGGCAGAAAGGCTGCGAGGAACCACCTTCTTTATTGTAACACATATCTGATGCCTGGGGGAGATCAATTGACTTCAACTATTTATTTTCTTCTGCTTGTCTTTTATTAAATAACAAAAATCCATATTGATGCTCAATCATCTGTAAACCACACAGATGAAACAGGTCACGACAAGATCTGAACACACACCGTAACCGTGTCACAAAGGGCACAGGTATCTTATTGAGATGTATGCTATGGGTGGGACAGAAACTGAAACTGGGGAGGAACCTTATAAAAGCAGGTAGACACAGGTAGTGGCAAAAGTAAATAGAATAGAATAGAACTAGAATAGAACTATTATCTATGAATATAACGATTTGCTGATGGCCTGTCCTACGTGCATTTTAAAACATGACATGAAGAGGAATAAAGCTGATGACAGATGACAGGATGTACGAGGAGGTAACAACATTTACTGCTGTGACATTATCAGACCTGTCTGTAGGCCTACTTAGAATAGTGATCAAGTCACATTTGACAGTCACTTTCTAAAATGCAGCCAAGTATATCTTATCACACTCAAGGAACATCAAGATATCTATTTGACCAGCAGATTATCTTTTGGCAACTTTATGAGAAATTGGGTTTCATTTCAGACAGCATAGACGGAGCTGAACCAGTACCTAGCCTACCTTGGTGCCACTCCAACCTTCCCTGTACCAGCTGCTGGGTGATATGGAGCTGCCCATCAGGGATGGTGAAGCCTGCCCACTCCCTCACCCTCTCCTGGACAGCTGCCTCAGTCTCAGAGGAGAGTGTCTAGTCACACAGAGAGATGCCAGTGTCGGGAACCAGGAAGAACACCCGCTTGGCCAAGGCCTGGGAGCCCATGAATGCCTTCGCTATAGAGACACACATACATAGACACATGCAAACACACACACACACACCACACACACACACACACACACACACACACACACACACACACACACACACACACACACACACACACACACACACACACACACACACACACACACACACACACACACACACGTACGCAACCATGCAAACAAACACACACACAGAGACATAGGCATGGATATCTGCAGGGTCACACATGCACACAGATATATGCGTACCTGTTTTATATACGAAGGTCAAAGATCGTTTTTTACATATTTCACAATTATTCAAGAGCCTCTGTCATATCGTTATGTATGATGCTGGTTCAGTGTACAGTACATTTGAAAACTACAGTGCCTAACCATCGCCATCTAGTGGCACAGCTGTGGACTCATTATTGAATTTCAAGGCCATTTAAGACCTACTGCACTTGTAACTAACTATTCATCAGTTGTAACCTACCTGAGTTTTCATCATTTATCAGATGTTGAAAGAAGTTTTTGGCACTGCTGTAGACACTCCTGATGATGTCCCTCTTGATGTACTGTGAGTGACATGGACTCAAGGTCATCAAAAAATCATCATGGAGATGCAGCTCAAGTGTTTGAAATACCGGGTGCCGGTATTATTGGTGCCCACGGTTGCCTACCATGGTGGTGGTCTTGGCAGTGGTCCTTGCAGGGTTCATGTACGCTCTGCACCCCAGACTCCCCTTCAGTCTCAGGATACAGCTGCATACCTGCACTGACGCAGTGGACGGCCTCTCCCCCAGCTTGCCCCCTGCCTACAAGACAACCCAGAGAGAGAGAGAGAGAGAGAGAGAGAGGAGCTTGCAACTTGGGTTCATCTGAACCTCTATATGGAGCAGATTTGAGCCCGTTACACTGATCCATTACAATGGAAGAAAAGTGCAACAATCCGATTTTTACTGTAATTTTTTTTGCTTCTCAATATTCATATTCCCACTTACCGTTGGGATGAAGATCTGACCTTGAATCTTTATCCTTTGTGAATCGTTCCTCTAAAGAACATACAGGACAAAACCAGTTGTCATTCACAAGGATCGTCAGCAACAACATTGCAATATTCAGTTGTACACCACACCAAACTTGCCTTAGTTGGGGGGTTCAAATTTGTCTTAGCTGGTAGCTTTTTGTTGTTGAGGAGACAAACACTGGCCTCAGTCTTCTTTGCCCACCTCATCATCCCATCCTAACATGGATAACATGTATTGTCACTTTGTCAGTAGAAGTAGTGGTGGAAGAAGCCTTGTCTGATGGAAGACTGAATGTGTAATAAACATGTAAGAGTAATAATCATTAAACTAGGCCTCTGTCCAAAATGGCACCACATTCCCTATATAGTACACTACTTTTGACTGGGGCCCTAGGTTACCTTCATGGCCTGCATCAAACCGTGGCGGGTCTTGTCCTTGATAGGGAACATGAGGTCGATGTCCATGGGGCAGACTGCAACAGGCCAGAACGCTGTCATCCACTGCAGGTAACTCCATGTCGCAGATTTAGAAGATTTCTGGAAGACATGACGCAGTAAGTCAACGTTTATCAACACTAACCAGGAACGAGAATTCAGCATTTTCTCTCCTTCTCTCCCGCTACCCCCCCACCCCCCCACGTTACTACTCGCTGTTTATTATCTATGCATAGTCCCTTTACCCCTACCTACATGTACAAATTACCTCGACTAACCTTACCGGTATCCCCTGTATATAGCCTTGTTAATGTTATGTAATTATATTGTAATACTATTTTATTTTATTTTTTACTTTAGTTTATTAAATACATATTTTCTTGAACTGCATTGTTGGTTAAGGGCTTGTAAGTAAGCATTTCACTGTATTCGGCACATGTGACAAATACAATTTGATTTGATTTGCAGTGTATTGCGGTGTTAGAAGATAATACACAGGCAAATGAATGAATGAGTAAAATGTTCAACTCCGTACTCACACTGGGTTCTTTAATGTTCATAATCCAGCAAGTCACTCTGTGATGAAATTGTTAAGAAAGAGTGTGTTCTCTTTAGTCTTTGTGTTATGTGCATGTGTCTACGTGCGTGTGTGTCTGCGTGTGTTTGTCTGTGGATGTGTGCATGCGTCTGCATGTGTGTCTGCGTCTGCGTGTGTGTGTCTGCGTGTGTGTCTGTGGATGTGGATGTGTGTGTGTCTGCGTGTGTGGATGTGTGTGTGTGTCTGTGTGTGTCTGCGTGTGTGTCTGCATGTGTGTGAGTGTGTGTGTGTCTGCGTGTGTGGATGTTTGTGTGTGTCTGCGTGTGTGGATGAGTGTGTGTGTCTGCGTGTGTGTCTGCGTGTGTCGATGTATGTGTGGATGGGTGTGTGTTTGTGTCTGCGTGTGTGTGTCTGCGTGTGTGGATGAGTGTGTGTGTCTGCGTGTGTGTCTGCGTGTGTGGATGTGTGTGTGGATGGGTGTGTGTTTGTGTCTGCGTGTGTGTGTCTGCGTGTGTCTTCATATGGGTGTGTGTGTGTGTCTGCATGTGTGGATGTGTGTGTGCGTCTGCGTGTGTGTCTGCGTGTGTGGACGTGTGTGGACGTGTGTGTGTGTCATCAGCAGTGGAGTCTGGGTAAGAGGATACATGTTGGTGTTGGAGCAGATATGAAGCATCACTCTGTCATTGGTGTCCTCCTCTGACAAACCCCAAAGCCTGTCCTCAGATACACGATTTTCCACAGCAACGATAGTCTAACAGAGAAAATGCAGACAGAATACAGACAAATGGATAAATCATCAGATAGACAATCAAACCAAAAACATCGAAAGAAAGAAAATTAAGGAAAACAAATGCTTGAAATTTGACAAAGAAGAAATTCCTGCCTCACCCGCCTCATGTTCATATGGCTCTCTTTGGTCTGATGGGACGGGGAGACCACAAACATGCCCATCACAGACAGTCCTCCAGGAACCATGCGGTTCAGCTTTAACAAAAGGAAAAATGCAGGAGTCATTAACCAAACCATAGACACTTGATTATCATAACACTATAACACCACAGTACAACAGAAGATCGTTTCAGAAAAAACAATCCTCCATATTTCTCAGGCATGTTCTCCATTAAATCTCACATGTTCTGCGTGATCTAGGATGTAGTCTTTGTCATCCTCATTCATCAGGCCACCAGGATTGTCCTCCTTTAGTGGGGTCATCGCTGCATGCACCACAAACTCCCCCTGTAGCAAAACAAATGTTGAACAAATAAAATGATATTGCATGGGATAGCCTGACATTAGAAAGACAGACTGCGTCCCCTTACGTACAGTAGGCCTAAATGTCTCACCTGTCCAACTAAAAGTCCAATGATGTAAGATGTGCTTGCATTCAGGTCAGCAAAGTATTTCTCCACTGCAGCATCAACAAATAAAATGATCCATTCACACTAAGCTAAAGGGTAGAGCTGCTGCTTTCAAGGAGTGGGACTCTAACCCGGATGCTTACAAGAAATCCCGCTATGCCCTCCGAAGAACCACTAAACAGGAAAAGCGTCAATACAGAACTAAGATCGAATCATACTACACCGGCATCGATGCTCGTCGGATGTGGCAGGCCTTTCAAACTATTACAGACCACAAAGGAAAACACAGCCGAGAGCTGCCCAGTGACATGAGCCTACCAGATGAGCTAAATAACGTCTGTGCTCGCTTCGAGGCAAGTAACACTGAAACATGCATGAGAGCATCAGCTGTTCCAGACAACAGTGTGATCATTCTCTCTGCAGCTGATGTGAATAAGACCTTTAAACAGGTCAACATTCACAGGGCCACTGGGCCAGACGGATTATCAGGACGTGTACTGCGAGCATGCGCTGACCAACTGCCAAGTGTCTTCACTGACATTTTCAAACTCTCCCTGTCTGAGTCTGTACCTTAGTGCCCAAGAACACTAAGGTAATCTGCCTAAATGACTACCAACCCGTAGCACTCACGTCTGTTGCCATGAAATGCTTTGAAAGGCTGGTCATTTTTTAAATTTTTTATAAAAAAGGCTGGTCATGGCTCACATCAACATCCTTGTCCCAGAAACCCTAGACCCACTCTGAACTCATCTCTATTGTACTCCACACTGCCCTTTCCCACCTGGATAAAAGGAACACCTATGTGAGAATGTTATTCATTGAGGACAGCTCAGCGTTCAACACCATAGTACCCTCACTAAGCTAAGGACCCTGGGACTAAACACCTCCCTCTGCAACTGGATCCTGAACTTCCTGGCGGGCCGCCCTCCGGTGGTAAGAGTAGGTAACAACACATCCGTCACGCTGATCCTCAACACGGGGGCCCTTCAGGGGTACAGTGAGTGAGTGTTCGTCAAGCACCGGGCAGTGAAATCTTTGAAATTGTTGCATGCAGCATTTATATTTTTGTTCAGTGTATATTCTGTAAAAAAACAAAACTTTTGTTTATTCTCTGAAATTGTAATCAGACCATTGCTTCTTCTATCTCACCCTTGATATTTTCAGAATTTGATTTGACAAATCTATGCAAAGATATGCTACTTACTCGTCCTTCTTACTGCAATAAATACTGTATCATTAACCTCTATGTGCTAGGTGGGACGTTAGCGTCCCACTCTATTCAACAGCCAGTGGAAGAGCGTGGCGCGAAATACAAATACCTCAAAAATGCTATAATTTCAATATTTCAAACATACGACTATTTTACACAATTTGAAAGATAATACTCTCGTTAATCTAACCACATTGTCCGATTTCAAAAAGGCTTTACAGCGAAAGCAAAACATTAGATTATGTTAGGAGAGTACATAGACACAAATAACCACACAGCCATTTTTCAAGCAAGCATATATGTCACAAAAACCCAAAACACAGCTAAATGCAGCACTAACCTTTGATGATCTTCATCAGATGACACTCCTAGGACATTATGTTATACAATACATGCATGTTTTGTTCAATCAAGTTCATATTTATATAAAAAAACAGCTTTTTACAATGACGTGTGATGTTCAGAAATTGGATTCCCACCGAAAACTTCCGGTGAATTTACTAAATTACTCATGATAAATGTTGACAAAATACATAACAATTATTTAAGAATTATAGATACAGAACTCCTTTATGCAATCACTATGTCAGATTTTAAAATAGCTTTTCGGCGAAAGCACATTTTGCAATATTCTGAGTACATAGCTCAGCCATCACGGCTAGCTAATTTGACACCCGCCAAGTTCGGAGCTCACTAAACTCAGAATTAGTATAAGAAAAATTGGATTACCTTTGCTGTTCTTCGTCAGAATGCACTCCCAGGACTGCTACTTCCACAACAAATGGTGTTTTTGTTCCAAATAATCCATAGTTATGTGCAAATACCTCGTTTTGTTCGTGCGTTCAAGTCACTATCCAAAGGGTAACGCGCGAGCGCATTTCGAGACAAAAAATGTAAAAATGTTCCATTACCGTACTTAGAAGCATGTCAAACGCTGTTTAAAATAATTTTAATGGTATTTTTCTCGTAAAATAGCGATAATATTCCAACCGGACAATGCTGTATTCATTCAAAAAGGCAGAGAAAAAATGGCGAGGTCTCCTGAACGTGCATTTCCAATCTCTTTGTCACCAGGCAGTCCACTTACAAACTGTGCTCCTGTTATCTGCCCAGAGACAGGAGACGCCTCAATCCGCTTTCTGAACACTTTAGAGAGCCAATGGAAGCCTTAGAAAGTGCTACATAACCCCACGGGCACTGTAGTTTCGATAGAGAAGCAAATGGAGAACTACAAATTCGCAGGCCGGCCACTTCCAGCTTGGAATGTTCTCAGGTTTTTGCCTGCCATATGAGTTCTGTTATACTCACAGACACCATTCAAACAGTTTTAGAATCTTCAGAGTGTTTTCTATCGAAATCTACTAATAATATGCATATTCCCGTTTCTGGGAAAGCGTAGTAACCAGTTTAAATTAGGTACGTTTTTTATCCGGCCGTGAAAATACTGCCCCCTAGCCCAGACAGGTTAATTACCCGTAATTGTTGACGTGTGTTAACCTAAGGCACCGGCCAGTGAGTGAGTGTCCGTCAGGCACCGGCCAGCGAGTGAGTGTTCGTCAGGCACCGGCCAGTGAGTGAGTGTTTGTCAGGCACCGGCCAGCAAGTGAGTGTTCGTCAGGCACCGGCCAGCGGGTGATTGTTCGTCAGGCCAACAGCAGAATACTGTGAACTGTGACACACTGACACATTTCCTCTTAAGTTTAAAATACAGGTGATCCTGTTACAGACTACACACGGCCCAGGGTAACCAGGGTAACCAGGGTAACCTTTAAGGGAGACTGTCTTTCACGTCTCCACAACCAGTGGTGTGTCTAACCCCTATCACCGCCACACTGAAACCTCCCAATGGAGCTTTCCTTTCATGCAACCTGGTGCTTCTCCTGCCTGTGGTTTCTTAAGCATGTAACAACACAGTCCCACCAGACTGACAACATCTTCTGCTCACTGCGGCAACCATTGCATCGCATGGGTGGCGGCTGGGCCTAGTAGCCAAAATATCCTCTCTGTGTCTGTCTGGAGTCTGGACAGGCATGTCACCACTTGCCCCATGCTCACAGTAACCACAGAGTTTCGGTATGTGATGTGCCACAGATGGAATTTTACTGTAGCTGCAAGTCATATATACTGTATAATAGCCTACAGTAAGTGTTGTGTATCTGAGGTGGTTGTTGTTGATGTCAGGGTTCAGGAGTGCAGTGTAAGCCTGTGGCCTGTAGCAGTGTTGAGAGAAAACATCAAGTGCCTTATGGAAGGGCTGAGACAGATATTAGCCACAAACAAAATAAGATCTATAACGTTCCATAAAGTCAACACAGTAGCGCTATACCAACTGCTACATTTTTGTTTAGACACTGGGCTATGCATGAATTCCCATTATAGATCAAATCAAATCAAATGTATTGGTCCCATACACATGGTTAGCAGATGTTATTGTGAGTATAGTGAAATGCTTGTGCTTCTAGTTCTGACAGTGCAGCAACATCTAACAAGTAATATCTAACAATTCCACAGCATATACCTAATACACACAAATCTAAGAAAAGGAATGGAATAAGAATATATAAATATATGGATGAGCAATGTCAGAGCGCATAGGCTAAGATGCAATAGATAGTATAGAATACAGTATATACGTATGAGATGAGTAATGCAAGATATGTAAACATTATTAAAGTGACTATTGTTCCATTTACGAAAGTGGCCAGTGATTTCAAATATGTGTATGTACTGTAGGCAGCAGCCTGTCTGTGATAGTGATGGCTGTTTAACAGCCTGATGGCCTTGAGATAGAAGCTGTTTTTCAGTCTCTCGGTCCCAGCTTTGATGCACCTGTACTGACCTCGCCTTGTGGATGGTAGCGGGGTGAACAGGCAGTGGCTGGGGTGGTTGTTGTCCTTGATGATCTTTTTGGCCTTCCTGTGACATTGGATGCTGTAGGTGTCCTGGAGGGCAGGTAGTTTGCCCCCGGTGATGCGTTGTGCAAACCGCACCACCCTCAGGAGAGCCCTGCGGTTGTGGGCGGTGCAATTGCTGTACCGGGCAGTGATATAGCCCAACAGGATGCTCTCAATTGTGCATCTGTAAAAGTTTGTGAGAGTTTTAGTTAACAAGCCAAATTTCTTCAGCCTCCTGAGTTTGAAGAGGTGCTGTTGATTACCCGAGACTTCCGAGAATGAGATTAGCTAACACAAATATTTACCTACAGTAGGTATAATAAGCGCCCCCTTCCCTCTCTCTCTCTCTGTTTATTGGGTAGGTTGTTTCTCAGTTTGCGCTGTGGAGCTTTGATTTATGGCACCAGCTGCAACACTCTAGTTGACCGACACAAAACCCCACTAAGATTTTTTAAATATTTTTATTTCACCTTTATTTAACCAGGTAGGCAAGTTGAGAACAAGTTGTCATTTACAATTGTTGGCCAAGATAAAGCAAGCAGTTTGACACATACAACAACCCAGAGTTACACATGGAGTAAAACAAACATACAGTCAATAATATAGTAGAAAAATAAGTCTATATACAAAGTGAGCAAATGATGTGAGAAAAGGGAGGTAAAGGCAAAAAAGGCCATGGTGGCGAAGTAAATGCAATATAGCAAGTAAAACATGGGAATGGTAGATTTGCAGTGGAAGAGAGTGCAAAGTAGAAATAGAAATAACGGGGTGCATTGGAGCAAAATAAATAAATAAATAAATAAATACAGCAGGGAAAGAGGTAGTTGTTTGGGATAAATTATAGATGGGCTATGTACAGGTGCAGTAATCTGTGAGCTGCTCTGACAGCTGGTGCTTAAAGCTAGTGAGGGAGATAAGTGTTTCCAGTTTTAGAGATTTTTGTAGTTTGTTCCAGTCATTGGCAGCAGAGAACTGGAAGGAGAGGTGGCCGAAGGAGGAATTGGCTTTGAGGGTGACCAGAGAGATATACCTGCTGGAGCGCGTGCTACAGGTGGGTGCTGCTATGGTGAGATAAGGGGGAACTTTAACTAGCAGGGTCTTGTAGATGACCTGGAGCCAGCGTACAGGTCGCAGTGGTGCGTAGTATATGGGGCTTTGGTGACAAAACGGATGGCACTGTGATAGACTGCCTCCAATTTATTGAGTAGGGTATTGGAGGCTATTTTGTAAATGACATCGCCGAAGTCGAGGATCGGTAGGATGGTCAGTTTTATGAGGGTATGTTTGACAGAATGAGTGAAGGATGCTTTGTTGCGAAATAGGAAGCCAATTCTAGATTTAACTTTGGATTGGAGATGTTTGATGTGAGTCTGGAAGGAGAGTTTACAGTCTAACCAGACACCTAGGTATTTGTAGTTGTCCACATATTCTAAGTCAGAACCGTCCAGAGTATTGATGCTGGACGGGCGCGCAGGTGCAGGCAGCGATCGGTTGAAGAGCATGCATTTAGTTTTACTTGTATTTAAGAGCAGTTGGAGGCCACGGAAGGAGAGTTGTATGGCATTGAAGCTCGTCTGGAGGGTAGTTAACACAGTGTCCAAAGAAGGGCCAGAAGTATACAGAATGGTGTCGTCTGCGTAGAGGTGGATCAGAAACTCACCAGCAGCAAGAGCGACATCATTGATGTATACAGAGAAAAGAGTCGCCCCAAGAATTGAACCCTGTGCACCCCCATAGAGACTGCCAGAGGCCCGGACAACAGGCCCTCTGATTTGACACACTGAACTCTATCAGAGAAGTAGTTGGTGAACCAGGCGAGGCAATCATTTGAGAAACCAAGGCTGTTGAGTCTGCCGATGAGGATGTAGTGATTGACAGAGTCGAAAGCCTTGGCCAGGTCAATGAACACGACAGCACAGTATAGTTTCTTATCGATGGTGGTTAAGATATTGTTTAGGACCTTGAGTGTGGCTGAGGTGCACCCATGACCACCTCTGAAACCAGATTGCATAGCAGAGAAGGTGCGGTGGGATTCGAAATGGTCGGTAATCTGTTGGTTGACTTGGCTTTCGAAGACTTTAGAGAGGCATGGTAGGATAGTTCTAGGTCTGCAGCAGTTTGGGTCAAGAGTGTCCCACCCTTTGAAGAGGGGGATGACCGCAGCTGCTTTCCAATCTTTGGGAATCTCAGAGGACAAGAAAGAGAGGTTGAACAGGCTAGTAATAGGGATTGCAACAATTTCGGCAGATCATTTTAGAAAGAAAGGGTCCGGATTGTCTAGCACGGCTGATTTGTAGGGGTCTAGATTTTGCAGCTCTTTCAGAACATCAGCTGACTGGATTTGGGAGAAGGAGAAATGGGGAAGGCTTGGGCGAGTTGCTGTGGGGGTGCAGTGCTGTTGACCGGGTTAGGGATAGCCAGGTAGAAAACATGGCCAGCTGTAGAAAAATGCTTATTGAAATTCTCAATTATAGTGGATTAATCGGTGGTGACAGAGTTTCCTATCCTCAGTGCAGAGGGCAGCTGGGAGGAGGTGCTCTTATTCTCCAAGGACTTTACAGTGTCCCAGAACTTTTTTGAGTTTGTGTTGCAGGAAGCAAATTTCTGATGATGTCACATCATGAGGCATGACACAGGGCTGAGGACCCGGTCTGGGGCATGATGCTCCCGTTAGAGTGTAAAACTATAGCAGCTGCTCTGATCTCACGTGAAAATAAATTGCTCCTTCCACGTGACTTTGCCGTCTCACGCCGCAAATATGAATGGGCCCCTCTAACAATGAACCCAGGAAGTGTATTCCTAGACACACTGTCATCTGTTACTGGAATGTGTTAATAGAAATGGAAAAAACACATCTTAACTTCCATATCATTGCACAGGCCCCTTTAATTTACGGGAATCACTGGGATGTTCTGATGTCCTTTGCATGCCAGATCCTGGGATTGAACCGCTTGACTCCGTGGGCCACATCGTCACTCTTCTAGGAAGAGCCTATAGATGAGACAGGCCACTAGGGAGACTCCTGAAGCCACTGCCACACCTACAATACAGAGGAGAGGAGTACTGACTAATATGGAGGAGAGGGCAAAAGTAAATGGAAGGCGAGAGAGAGAGGGTTTGCTGCATTCCTACCAGCTTCCTAACTGTTCCCTACCTGTGCCCTACCTGCAGCCTACCTGCTTCCTACCTTCCTACCCCTGGATGTGATCTGTGTGGCCAGTGTCTAAACCTACACTTGACCCCTGGATTTCCCTTTTCAAACAAGTATTGACATCTCTGAGATGTATGACTTAATGGTAGAATTTAACATAGCAGAGCGAGGGCGAGGTTACTGTTAGTGTACACCTCACTAAACTACAGGCAGAAAGGCTGCGAGGAACCACCTTCTTTATTGTAACACATATCTGATGCCTGGGGGAGATCAATTGACTTCAGCTATTTATTTTCTTCTGCTTGTCTTTTATTAAATAACAAAAATCCATATTGATGCTCAATCATCTGTAAACCACACAGATGAAACATGTCACGACAAGATCTGAACACACACCGTAACCGTGTCACAAAGGGCACAGGTATCTTATTGAGATGTATGCTATGGGTGGGACAGAAACTGAAACTGGGGAGGAACCTTATAAAAGCAGGTAGACACAGGTAGTGGCAAAAGTAAATAGAATAGAATAGAACTAGAATATAACTATTATCTATGAATATAACGATTTGCTGATGGCCTGCCCTACGTGCATTTTAAAACATGACATGAAGAGGAATAAAGCTGATGACAGATGACAGGATGTACGAGGAGGTAACAACATTTACTGCTGTGACATTATCAGACCTGTCTGTAGGCCTACTTAGAATAGTGATCAAGTCACATTTGACAGTCACTTTCTAAAATGCAGCCAAGTATATCTTATCACACTCAAGGAACATCAAGATATCTATTTGACCAGCAGATTATCTTTTGGCAACTTTATGAGAAATTGGGTTTCATTTCAGACAGCATAGACGGAGCTGAACCAGTACCTAGCCTACCTTGGTGCCACTCCAACCTTCCCTGTACCAGCTGCTGGGTGATATGGAGCTGCCCATCAGGGATGGTGAAGCCTGCCCACTCCCTCACCCTCTCCTGGACAGCTGCCTCAGTCTCAGAGGAGAGTGTCTAGTCACACAGAGAGATGCCAGTGTCGGGAACCAGGAAGAACACCCGCTTGGCCAAGGCCTGGGAGCCCATGAATGCCTTCGCTATAGAGACACACATACATAGACACATGCAAACACACACACACACACACACACACACACACACACACACACACACACACACACACACACACACACACACACACACACACACACACACACACACACACACACACACACACACACACACACACACACACACACGCACGCAACCATGCAAACAAACACACACACAGAGACATAGGCATGGATATCTGCAGGGTCACACATGCACACAGATATATGCGTACCTGTTTTATATACGAAGGTCAAAGATCGTTTTTTACATATTTCACAATTATTCAAGAGCCTCTGTCATATCGTTATGTATGATGCTGGTTCAGTGTACAGTACATTTGAAAACTACAGTGCCTAACCATCGCCATCTAGTGGCACAGCTGTGGACTCATTATTGAATTTCAAGGCCATTTAAGACCTACTGCACTTGTAACTAACTATTCATCAGTTGTAACCTACCTGAGTTTTCATCATTTATCAGATGTTGAAAGAAGTTTTTGGCACTGCTGTAGACACTCCTGATGATGTCCCTCTTGATGTACTGTGAGTGACATGGACTCAAGGTCATCAAAAAATCATCATGGAGATGCAGCTCAAGTGTTTGAAATACCGGGTGCCGGTATTATTGGTGCCCACGGTTGCCTACCATGGTGGTGGTCTTGGCAGTGGTCCTTGCAGGGTTCATGTACGCTCTGCACCCCAGACTCCCCTTCAGTCTCAGGATACAGCTGCATACCTGCACTGACGCAGTGGACGGCCTCTCCCCCAGCTTGCCCCCTGCCTACAAGACAACCCAGAGAGAGAGAGAGAGAGAGAGAGAGAGGAGCTTGCAACTTGGGTTCATCTGAACCTCTATATGGAGCAGATTTGAGCCCGTTACACTGATCCATTACAATGGAAGAAAAGTGCAACAATCCGATTTTTACTGTAATTTTTTTTGCTTCTCAATATTCATATTCCCACTTACCGTTGGGATGAAGATCTGACCTTGAATCTTTATCCTTTGTGAATCGTTCCTCTAAAGAACATACAGGACAAAACCAGTTGTCATTCACAAGGATCGTCAGCAACAACATTGCAATATTCAGTTGTACACCACACCAAACTTGCCTTAGTTGGGGGGTTCAAATTTGTCTTAGCTGGTAGCTTTTTGTTGTTGAGGAGACAAACACTGGCCTCAGTCTTCTTTGCCCACCTCATCATCCCATCCTAACATGGATAACATGTATTGTCACTTTGTCAGTAGAAGTAGTGGTGGAAGAAGCCTTGTCTGATGGAAGACTGAATGTGTAATAAACATGTAAGAGTAATAATCATTAAACTAGGCCTCTGTCCAAAATGGCACCACATTCCCTATATAGTACACTACTTTTGACTGGGGCCCTAGGTTACCTTCATGGCCTGCATCAAACCGTGGCGGGTCTTGTCCTTGATAGGGAACATGAGGTCGATGTCCATGGGGCAGACTGCAACAGGCCAGAACGCTGTCATCCACTGCAGGTAACTCCATGTCGCAGATTTAGAAGATTTCTGGAAGACATGACGCAGTAAGTCAACGTTTATCAACACTAACCAGGAACGAGAATTCAGCATTTTCTCTCCTTCTCTCCCGCTACCCCCCCACCCCCCCACGTTACTACTCGCTGTTTATTATCTATGCATAGTCCCTTTACCCCTACCTACATGTACAAATTACCTCGACTAACCTTACCGGTATCCCCTGTATATAGCCTTGTTAATGTTATGTAATTATATTGTAATACTATTTTATTTTATTTTTTACTTTAGTTTATTAAATACATATTTTCTTGAACTGCATTGTTGGTTAAGGGCTTGTAAGTAAGCATTTCACTGTATTCGGCACATGTGACAAATACAATTTGATTTGATTTGCAGTGTATTGCGGTGTTAGAAGATAATACACAGGCAAATGAATGAATGAGTAAAATGTTCAACTCCGTACTCACACTGGGTTCTTTAATGTTCATAATCCAGCAAGTCACTCTGTGATGAAATTGTTAAGAAAGAGTGTGTTCTCTTTAGTCTTTGTGTTATGTGCATGTGTCTACGTGCGTGTGTGTCTGCGTGTGTTTGTCTGTGGATGTGTGCATGCGTCTGCATGTGTGTCTGTGTCTGCGTGTGTGTGTCTGCGTGTGTGTCTGTGGATGTGGATGTGTGTGTGTCTGCGTGTGTGGATGTGTGTGTGTGTCTGTGTGTGTCTGCGTGTGTGTCTGCATGTGTGTGAGTGTGTGTGTGTCTGCGTGTGTGGATGTTTGTGTGTGTCTGCGTGTGTGGATGAGTGTGTGTGTCTGCGTGTGTGTCTGCGTGTGTCGATGTATGTGTGGATGGGTGTGTGTTTGTGTCTGCGTGTGTGTGTCTGCGTGTGTGGATGAGTGTGTGTGTCTGCGTGTGTGTCTGCGTGTGTGGATGTGTGTGTGGATGGGTGTGTGTTTGTGTCTGCGTGTGTGTGTCTGCGTGTGTCTTCATATGGGTGTGTGTGTGTGTCTGCATGTGTGGATGTGTGTGTGCGTCTGCGTGTGTGTCTGCGTGTGTGTCTGCGTGTGTGGACGTGTGTGGACGTGTGTGTGTGTCATCAGCAGTGGAGTCTGGGTAAGAGGATACATGTTGGTGTTGGAGCAGATATGAAGCATCACTCTGTCATTGGTGTCCTCCTCTGACAAACCCCAAAGCCTGTCCTCAGATACACGATTTTCCACAGCAACGATAGTCTAACAGAGAAAATGCAGACAGAATACAGACAAATGGATAAATCATCAGATAGACAATCAAACCAAAAACATCGAAAGAAAGAAAATTAAGGAAAACAAATGCTTGAAATTTGACAAAGAAGAAATTCCTGCCTCACCCGCCTCATGTTCATATGGCTCTCTTTGGTCTGATGGGACGGGGAGACCACAAACATGCCCATCACAGACAGTCCTCCAGGAACCATGCGGTTCAGCTTTAACAAAAGGAAAAATGCAGGAGTCATTAACCAAACCATAGACACTTGATTATCATAACACTATAACACCACAGTACAACAGAAGATCGTTTCAGAAAAAACAATCCTCCATATTTCTCAGGCATGTTCTCCATTAAATCTCACATGTTCTGCGTGATCTAGGATGTAGTCTTTGTCATCCTCATTCATCAGGCCACCAGGATTGTCCTCCTTTAGTGGGGTCATCGCTGCATGCACCACAAACTCCCCCTGTAGCAAAACAAATGTTGAACAAATAAAATGATATTGCATGGGATAGCCTGACATTAGAAAGACAGACTGCGTCCCCTTACGTACAGTAGGCCTAAATGTCTCACCTGTCCAACTAAAAGTCCAATGATGTAAGATGTGCTTGCATTCAGGTCAGCAAAGTATTTCTCCACTGCAGCATCAACAAATAAAATGATCCATTCACACTAAGCTAAAGGGTAGAGCTGCTGCTTTCAAGGAGTGGGACTCTAACCCGGATGCTTACAAGAAATCCCGCTATGCCCTCCGAAGAACCACTAAACAGGAAAAGCGTCAATACAGAACTAAGATCGAATCATACTACACCGGCATCGATGCTCGTCGGATGTGGCAGGCCTTTCAAACTATTACAGACCACAAAGGAAAACACAGCCGAGAGCTGCCCAGTGACATGAGCCTACCAGATGAGCTAAATAACGTCTGTGCTCGCTTCGAGGCAAGTAACACTGAAACATGCATGAGAGCATCAGCTGTTCCAGACAACAGTGTGATCATTCTCTCTGCAGCTGATGTGAATAAGACCTTTAAACAGGTCAACATTCACAGGGCCACTGGGCCAGACGGATTATCAGGATGTGTACTGCGAGCATGCGCTGACCAACTGCCAAGTGTCTTCACTGACATTTTCAAACTCTCCCTGTCTGAGTCTGTACCTTAGTGCCCAAGAACACTAAGGTAATCTGCCTAAATGACTACCAACCCGTAGCACTCACGTCTGTTGCCATGAAATGCTTTGAAAGGCTGGTCATTTTTAAAATTTTTTATAAAAAAGGCTGGTCATGGCTCACATCAACATCCTTGTCCCAGAAACCCTAGACCCACTCTGAACTCATCTCTATTGTACTCCACACTGCCCTTTCCCACCTGGATAAAAGGAACACCTATGTGAGAATGTTATTCATTGAGGACAGCTCAGCGTTCAACACCATAGTACCCTCACTAAGCTAAGGACCCTGGGACTAAACACCTCCCTCTGCAACTGGATCCTGAACTTCCTGGCGGGCCGCCCTCCGGTGGTAAGAGTAGGTAACAACACATCCGTCACGCTGATCCTCAACACGGGGGCCCTTCAGGGGTACAGTGAGTGAGTGTTCGTCAAGCACCGGGCAGTGAAATCTTTGAAATTGTTGCATGCAGCATTTATATTTTTGTTCAGTGTATATTCTGTAAAAAAACAAAACTTTTGTTTATTCTCTGAAATTGTAATCAGACCATTGCTTCTTCTATCTCACCCTTGATATTTTCAGAATTTGATTTGACAAATCTATGCAAAGATATGCTACTTACTCGTCCTTCTTACTGCAATAAATACTGTATCATTAACCTCTATGTGCTAGGTGGGACGTTAGCGTCCCACTCTATTCAACAGCCAGTGGAAGAGCGTGGCGCGAAATACAAATACCTCAAAAATGCTATAATTTCAATATTTCAAACATACGACTATTTTACACAATTTGAAAGATAATACTCTCGTTAATCTAACCACATTGTCCGATTTCAAAAAGGCTTTACAGCGAAAGCAAAACATTAGATTATGTTAGGAGAGTACATAGACACAAATAACCACACAGCCATTTTTCAAGCAAGCATATATGTCACAAAAACCCAAAACACAGCTAAATGCAGCACTAACCTTTGATGATCTTCATCAGATGACACTCCTAGGACATTATGTTATACAATACATGCATGTTTTGTTCAATCAAGTTCATATTTATATAAAAAAACAGCTTTTTACAATGACGTGTGATGTTCAGAAATTGGATTCCCACCGAAAACTTCCGGTGAATTTACTAAATTACTCATGATAAATGTTGACAAAATACATAACAATTATTTAAGAATTATAGATACAGAACTCCTTTATGCAATCACTATGTCAGATTTTAAAATAGCTTTTCGGCGAAAGCACATTTTGCAATATTCTGAGTACATAGCTCAGCCATCACGGCTAGCTAATTTGACACCCGCCAAGTTCGGAGCTCACTAAACTCAGAATTAGTATAAGAAAAATTGGATTACCTTTGCTGTTCTTCGTCAGAATGCACTCCCAGGACTGCTACTTCCACAACAAATGGTGTTTTTGTTCCAAATAATCCATAGTTATGTGCAAATACCTCGTTTTGTTCGTGCGTTCAAGTCACTATCCAAAGGGTAACGCGCGAGCGCATTTCGAGACAAAAAATGTAAAAATGTTCCATTACCGTACTTAGAAGCATGTCAAACGCTGTTTAAAATAATTTTAATGGTATTTTTCTCGTAAAATAGCGATAATATTCCAACCGGACAATGCTGTATTCATTCAAAAAGGCAGAGAAAAAATGGCATAGAGGTCTCCTGAACGTGCATTTCCAATCTCTTTGTCACCAGGCAGTCCACTTACAAACTGTGCTCCTGTTATCTGCCCAGAGACAGGAGACGCCTCAATCCGCTTTCTGAACACTTTAGAGAGCCAATGGAAGCCTTAGAAAGTGCTACATAACCCCACGGGCACTGTAGTTTCGATAGAGAAGCAAATGGAGAACTACAAATTCGCAGGCCGGCCACTTCCAGCTTGGAATGTTCTCAGGTTTTTGCCTGCCATATGAGTTCTGTTATACTCACAGACACCATTCAAACAGTTTTAGAATCTTCAGAGTGTTTTCTATCGAAATCTACTAATAATATGCATATTCCCGTTTCTGGGAAAGCGTAGTAACCAGTTTAAATTAGGTACGTTTTTTATCCGGCCGTGAAAATACTGCCCCCTAGCCCAGACAGGTTAATTACCCGTAATTGTTGACGTGTGTTAACCTAAGGCACCGGCCAGTGAGTGAGTGTCCGTCAGGCACCGGCCAGCGAGTGAGTGTTCGTCAGGCACCGGCCAGTGAGTGAGTGTTTGTCAGGCACCGGCCAGCAAGTGAGTGTTCGTCAGGCACCGGCCAGCGGGTGATTGTTCGTCAGGCCAACAGCAGAATACTGTGAACTGTGACACACTGACACATTTCCTCTTAAGTTTAAAATACAGGTGATCCTGTTACAGACTACACACGGCCCAGGGTAACCAGGGTAACCAGGGTAACCTTTAAGGGAGACTGTCTTTCACGTCTCCACAACCAGTGGTGTGTCTAACCCCTATCACCGCCACACTGAAACCTCCCAATGGAGCTTTCCTTTCATGCAACCTGGTGCTTCTCCTGCCTGTGGTTTCTTAAGCATGTAACAACACAGTCCCACCAGACTGACAACATCTTCTGCTCACTGCGGCAACCGTTGCATCGCATGGGTGGCGGCTGGGCCTAGTAGCCAAAATATCCTCTCTGTGTCTGTCTGGAGTCTGGACAGGCATGTCACCACTTGCCCCATGCTCACAGTAACCACAGAGTTTCGGTATGTGATGTGCCACAGATGGAATTTTACTGTAGCTGCAAGTCATATATACTGTATAATAGCCTACAGTAAGTGTTGTGTATCTGAGGTGGTTGTTGTTGATGTCAGGGTTCAGGAGTGCAGTGTAAGCCTGTGGCCTGTAGCAGTGTTGAGAGAAAACATCAAGTGCCTTATGGAAGGGCTGAGACAGATATTAGCCACAAACAAAATAAGATCTATAACGTTCCATAAAGTCAACACAGTAGCGCTATACCAACTGCTACATTTTTGTTTAGACACTGGGCTATGCATGAATTCCCATTATAGATCAAATCAAATCAAATGTATTGGTCCCATACACATGGTTAGCAGATGTTATTGTGAGTATAGTGAAATGCTTGTGCTTCTAGTTCTGACAGTGCAGCAACATCTAACAAGTAATATCTAACAATTCCACAGCATATACCTAATACACACAAATCTAAGAAAAGGAATGGAATAAGAATATATAAATATATGGATGAGCAATGTCAGAGCGCATAGGCTAAGATGCAATAGATAGTATAGAATACAGTATATACGTATGAGATGAGTAATGCAAGATATGTAAACATTATTAAAGTGACTATTGTTCCATTTACGAAAGTGGCCAGTGATTTCAAATATGTGTATGTACTGTAGGCAGCAGCCTGTCTGTGATAGTGATGGCTGTTTAACAGCCTGATGGCCTTGAGATAGAAGCTGTTTTTCAGTCTCTCGGTCCCAGCTTTGATGCACCTGTACTGACCTCGCCTTGTGGATGGTAGCGGGGTGAACAGGCAGTGGCTGGGGTGGTTGTTGTCCTTGATGATCTTTTTGGCCTTCCTGTGACATTGGATGCTGTAGGTGTCCTGGAGGGCAGGTAGTTTGCCCCCGGTGATGCGTTGTGCAAACCGCACCACCCTCAGGAGAGCCCTGCGGTTGTGGGCGGTGCAATTGCTGTACCGGGCAGTGATATAGCCCAACAGGATGCTCTCAATTGTGCATCTGTAAAAGTTTGTGAGAGTTTTAGTTAACAAGCCAAATTTCTTCAGCCTCCTGAGTTTGAAGAGGTGCTGTTGATTACCCGAGACTTCCGAGAATGAGATTAGCTAACACAAATATTTACCTACAGTAGTTATAATAAGCGCCCCCTTCCCTCTCTCTCTCTCTGTTTATTGGGTAGGTTGTTTCTCAGTTTGCGCTGTGGAGCTTTGATTCATGGCACCAGCTGCAACACTTTAGTTGACCCACACAAAACCCCACTAAGATTTTTTAAATATTTTTATTTCACCTTTATTTAACCAGGTAGGCAAGTTGAGAACAAGTTCTCATTTACAATTGCGACCTGGCCAAGATAAAGCAAGCAGTTTGACACATACAACAACACAGAGTTACACATGGAGTAAAACAAACATACAGTCAATAATATAGTAGAAAAATAAGTCTATATACAAAGTGAGCAAATGATGTGAGAAAAGGGAGGTAAAGGCAAAAAAGGCCATGGTGGCGAAGTAAATGCAATATAGCAAGTAAAACATGGGAATGGTAGATTTGCAGTGGAAGAGAGTGCAAAGTAGAAATAGAAATAACGGGGTGCATTGGAGCAAAATAAATAAATAAATAAATAAATACAGCAGGGAAAGAGGTAGTTGTTTGGGATAAATTATAGATGGGCTATGTACAGGTGCAGTAATCTGTGAGCTGCTCTGACAGCTGGTGCTTAAAGCTAGTGAGGGAGATAAGTGTTTCCAGTTTTAGAGATTTTTGTAGTTTGTTCCAGTCATTGGCAGCAGAGAACTGGAAGGAGAGGTGGCCGAAGGAGGAATTGGCTTTGAGGGTGACCAGAGAGATATACCTGCTGGAGCGCGTGCTACAGGTGGGTGCTGCTATGGTGAGATAAGGGGGAACTTTACCTAGCAGGGTCTTGTAGATGACCTGGAGCCAGCGTACAGGTCGCAGTGGTGGGTAGTATACGGGGCTTTTGTGACAAAACGGATGGCACTGTGATAGACTGCCTCCAATTTATTGAGTAGGGTATTGGAGGCTATTTTGTAAATGACATCGCCGAAGTCGAGGATCGGTAGGATGGTCAGTTTTATGAGGGTATGTTTGACAGAATGAGTGAAGGATGCTTTGTTGCGAAATAGGAAGCCAATTCTAGATTTAACTTTGGATTGGAGATGTTTGATGTGAGTCTGGAAGGAGAGTTTACAGTCTAACCAGACACCTAGGTATTTGTAGTTGTCCACATATTCTAAGTCAGAACCGTCCAGAGTATTGATGCTGGACGGGCGGGCAGGTGCAGGCAGCGATCGGTTGAAGAGCATGCATTTAGTTTTACTTGTATTTAAGAGCAGTTGGAGGCCACGGAAGGAGAGTTGTATGGCATTGAAGCTCGTCTGGAGGGTAGTTAACACAGTGTCCAAAGAAGGGCCAGAAGTATACAGAATGGTGTCGTCTGCGTAGAGGTGGATCAGAAACTCACCAGCAGCAAGAGCGACATCATTGATGTATACAGAGAAAAGAGTCGCCCCAAGAATTGAACCCTGTGCACCCCCATAGAGACTGCCAGAGGCCCAGACAACAGGCCCTCTGATTTGACACACTGAACTCTATCAGAGAAGTAGTTGGTGAACCAGGCGAGGCAATCATTTGAGAAACCAAGGCTGTTGAGTCTGCCGATGAGGATGTAGTGATTGACAGAGTCGAAAGCCTTGGCCAGGTCAATGAACACGACAGCACAGTATAGTTTCTTATCGATGGTGGTTAAGATATCATTTAGGACCTTGAGCGTGGCTGAGGTGCACCCATGACCAGCTCTGAAACCAGATTGCATAGCAGAGAAGGTGCGGTGGGATTCGAAATGGTCGGTAATCTGTTTGTTGACTTGGCTTTCGAAGACTTTAGAGAGGCATGGTAGGATAGTTCTAGGTCTGCAGCAGTTTGGGTCAAGAGTGTCCCACCCTTTGAAGAGGGGGATGACCGCAGCTGCTTTCCAATCTTTGGGAATCTCAGACGACACGAAAGAGAGGTTGAACAGGCTAGTAATAGGGATTGCAACAATTTCGGCAGATCATTTTAGAAAGAAAGGGTCCGGATTGTCTAGCACGGCTGATTTGTAGGGGTCTAGATTATGCAGCTCTTTCAGAACATCAGCTGACTGGATTTGGGAGAAGGAGAAATGGGGAAGGCTTGGGCGAGTTGCTGTGGGGGTGCAGTGCTGTTGACCGGGTTAGGGATAGCCAGGTAGAAAACATGGCCAGCTGTAGAAAAATGCTTATTGAAATTCTCAATTATAGTGGATTAATCGGTGGTGACAGAGTTTCCTATCCTCAGTGCAGAGGGCAGCTGGGAGGAGGTGCTCTTATTCTCCAAGGACTTTACAGTGTCCCAGAACTTTTTTGAGTTTGTGTTGCAGGAAGCAAATTTCTGATGATGTCACATCATGAGGCATGACACAGGGCTGAGGACCCGGTCTGGGGCATGATGCTCCCGTTAGAGTGTAAAACTATAGCAGCTGCTCTGATCTCACGTGAAAATAAATTGCTCCTTCCACGTGACTTTGCCGTCTCACGCCGAAAATATGAATGGGCCCCTCTAACAATGAACCCATGAAGTGTATTCCTAGACACACTGTCATCTGTTACTGGAATGTGTTAATAGAAATGGAAAAAACACATCTTAACTTCCATATCATTGCTCAGGCCCCTTTAATTTACGGGAATCACTGGGATGTTCTGATGCCCTTTGCATGCCAGATCCTGGGATTGAACCGCTTGACTCCGTGGGCCACATCGTCACTCTTCTAGGAAGAGCCTATAGATGAGACAGGCCACTAGGGAGACTCCTGAAGCCACTGCCACACCTACAATACAGAGGAGAGGAGTACTGACTAATATGGAGGAGAGGGGAAAAGTAAACGGAATGCGAGAGAGAGAGGGTTTGCTGCATTCCTACCAGCTTCCTAACTGTTCCCTACCTGTGCCCTACCTGCAGCCTACCTGCTTCCTACCTGCATCATACCTGCTTCCTAAATGTGTCCTACTTATATACTACTTGCTTCCTACCTACATCATATCTGATTCCTACCTGCTTCCTACCTGTGTCCTACCTGCAGCCTACATGCTTCCAACATGCTTCATACCTGCTTCTTAAATGTGTCCTACCTCTATCCTACTTGCTTCCAACCTGCATCATATCTGCTTCCTATCTTCTTCCTAACTGCTTCCTACCTGCTTCCTACCTTCCTACCCCTGGATGTGATCTGTGTGGCCAGTGTCTAAACCTACACTTGACCCCTGGATTTCCCTTTTCAAACAAGTATTGACATCTCTGAGATGGATGACTCAATGGTAGAATTTAACATAGCAGAGCGAGGGCGAGGTTACTGTTAGTGTACACCTCACTAAACTACAGGCAGAAAGGCTGCGAGGAACCACCTTCTTTATTGTAACACATATCTGATGCCTGGGGGAGATCAATTGACTTCAGCTATTTATTTTCTTCTGCTTGTCTTTTATTAAATAACAAAAATCCATATTGATGCTCAATCATCTGTAAACCACACAGATGAAACAGGTCACGACAAGATCTGAACACACACCGTAACCGTGTCACAAAGGGCACAGGTATCTTATTGAGATGTATGCTATGGGTGGGACAGAAACTGAAACTGGGGAGGAACCTTATAAAAGCAGGTAGACACAGGTAGTGGCAAAAGTAAATAGAATAGAATAGAACTAGAATATAACTATTATCTATGAATATAACGATTTGCTGATGGCCTGTCCTACGTGCATTTTAAAACATGACATGAAGAGGAATAAAGCTGATGACAGATGACAGGATGTACGAGGAGGTAACAACATTTACTGCTGTGACATTATCAGACCTGTCTGTAGGCCTACTTAGAATAGTGATCAAGTCACATTTGACAGTCACTTTCTAAAATGCAGCCAAGTATATCTTATCACACTCAAGGAACATCAAGATATCTATTTGACCAGCAGATTATCTTTTGGCAACTTTATGAGAAATTGGGTTTCATTTCAGACAGCATAGACGGAGCTGAACCAGTACCTAGCCTACCTTGGTGCCACTCCAACCTTCCCTGTACCAGCTGCTGGGTGATATGGAGCTGCCCATCAGGGATGGTGAAGCCTGCCCACTCCCTCACCCTCTCCTGGACAGCTGCCTCAGTCTCAGAGGAGAGTGTCTAGTCACACAGAGAGATGCCAGTGTCGGGAACCAGGAAGAACACCCGCTTGGCCAAGGCCTGGGAGCCCATGAATGCCTTCGCTATAGAGACACACATACATAGACACATGCAAACACACACACACACACACACACACACACACACACACACACACACACACACACACACACACACACACACACACACACACACACACACACACACACACACACACACACACACACACACACACACACACACACACGCAACCATGCAAACAAACACACACACAGAGACATAGGCATGGATATCTGCAGGGTCACACATGCACACAGATATATGCGTACCTGTTTTTTATATTAAGGTTAAAGATCGTTTTTTACATATTTCACAATTATTCAAGAGCCTCTGTCATATCGTTATGTATGATGCTGGTTTAGTGTACAGTACATTTGAAAACTACAGTGCCTAACCATCGCCATCTAGTGGCACAGCTGTGGACTCATTATTGAATTTCAAGGCCATTTAAGACCTACTGCACTTGTAACTAACTATTCATCAGTTGTAACCTACCTGAGTTTTCATCATTTATCAGATGTTGAAAGAAGTTTTTGGCACTGCTGTAGACACTCCTGATGATGTCCCTCTTGATGTACTGTGAGTGACATGGACTCAAGGTCATCAAAAAATCATCATGGAGATGCAGCTCAAGTGTTTGAAATACCGGGTGCCGGTATTATTGGTGCCCACGGTTGCCTACCATGGTGGTGGTCTTGGCAGTGGTCCTTGCAGGGTTCATGTACGCTCTGCACCCCAGACTCCCCTTCAGTCTCAGGATACAGCTGCATACCTGCACTGACGCAGTGGACGGCCTCTCCCCCAGCTTGCCCCCTGCCTACAAGACAACCCAGAGAGAGAGAGAGAGAGAGAGAGAGAGAGAGAGAGGAGCTTGCAACTTGGGTTCATCTGAACCTCTATATGGAGCAGATTTGAGCCCGTTACACTTATCCATTACAATGGAAGAAAAGTACAACAATCCGATTTTTACTGTAATTTTTTTTGCTTCTCAATATTCATATTCCCACTTACTGTTGGGATGAAGATCTGACCTTGAATCTTTATCCTTTGTGAATCGTTCCTCTAAAGAACATACAGGACAAAACCAGTTGTCATTCACAAGGATCGTCAGCAACAACATTGCAATATTCAGTTGTACACCACACCAAACTTGCCTTAGTTGGGGGGTTCAAATTTGTCTTAGCTGGTAGCTTTTTGTTGTTGAGGAGACAAACACTGGCCTCAGTCTTCTTTGCCCACCTCATCATCCCATCCTAACATGGATAACATGTATTGTCACTTTGTCAGTAGAAGTAGTGGTGGAAGAAGCCTTGTCTGATGGAAGACTGAATGTGTAATAAACATGTAAGAGTAATAATCATTAAACTAGGCCTCTGTCCAAAATGGCACCACATTCCCTATATAGTACACTACTTTTGACTGGGGCCCTAGGTTACCTTCATGGCCTGCATCAAACCGTGGCGGGTCTTGTCCTTGATAGGGAACATGAGGTCGATGTCCATGGGGCAGACTGCAACAGGCCAGAACGCTGTCATCCACTGCAGGTAACTCCATGTCGCAGATTTAGAAGATTTCTGGAAGACATGACGCAGTAAGTCAACGTTTATCAACACTAACCAGGAACGAGAATTCAGCATTTTCTCTCCTTCTCTCCCGCTACCCCCCCACCCCCCCACGCTTCTACTCGCTGTTTATTATCTATGCATAGTCCTTTTACCCCTACCTACATGTACAAATTACCTCGACTAACCTGACCGCTATCCCCTGTATATAGCCTTGTTAATGTAATGTAATTTTATTGTGATACTATTTTATTTTATTTTTTACTTTAGTTTATTAAATACATATTTTTCTTGAACTGCATTGTTGGTTAAGGGCTTGTAAGTAAGCATTTCACTGTATTCGGCAAATTTGATTTGCAGTGTATTGCGGTGTTAGAAGATAATACACAGGCAAATGAATGAATGAGTAAAATGTTCAACTCCGTACTCACACTGGGTTCTTTAATGTTCATAATCCAGCAAGTCACTCTGTGATGAAATTGTTAAGAAAGAGTGTGTTCTCTTTAGTCTTTGTGTTATGTGCATGTGTGTCAGTGTGTGTGTGTGTGTCTGCGTGTGTGTGTGTGTGTGGATGTGTGTTTGTGTCTGCATGTGTGTCTGCGTGTGTGTGTCTGTGGATGTGTGCGTGTGTCTGCATGTGTGTCTGTGTGTGTGTGTCTGTGTGTGTGTGTCTGCGTGTGTGTGTCTGCGTGTGTGTCTGCGTGTGTGTGTCTGTGTGTGTCTGCGTGTGTGTCTGCGTGTGTGGATGTGTGTGTGGATGGGTGTGTGTGTCTGCGTGTGTGTGTCTGCGTGTGTCTGCATGTTGCGTGTGCGTCTGCGTGTGTGTCTGCGTGTGTGTCTGCGTGTGTGGACGTGTGTGTGTGTGTGTGTGTGTCATCAGCAGTGGAGTCTGGGTAAGAGGATACTTGTTGGTGTTGGAGCAGATATGAAGCATCACTCTGTCATTGGTGTCCTCCTCTGACAAACCCCAAAGCCTGTCCTCAGATACACGATTTTCCACAGCAACCATAGTCTAACAGAGAAAATGCAGACAGAATACAGACAAATGGATAAATCATCAGATAGACAATCAAACCAAAAACATCGAAGGAAAACAAAAGCTTGAAATTTGACAAAGAAGAAATTCCTGCCTCACCCGCCTCATGTTCATATGGCTCTCTTTGGTCTGATGGGACGGGGAGACCACAAACATGCCCATCACAGACAGTCCTCCGGGAACCATGCGGTTCAGCTTTAACAAAAGGAAAAATGCAGGAGTCATTAACCAAACCATAGACACTTGAATATCATAACACTATAACACCACAGTACAACAGAAGATCGTTTCAGAAAAAACAATCCTCCATATTTCTCAGGCATGTTCTCCATTAAATCTGACATGTTCTGCGTGATCTAGGATGTAGTCTTTGTCATCCTCATTCATCAGGCCACCAGGATTGTCCTCCTTTAGTGGGGTCATCGCTGCATGCACCACAAACTCCCCCTGTAGCAAAACAAATGTTGAACAAATAAAATGATATTGCATGGGATAGCCTGACATTAGAAAGACAGACTACGTCCCCTTACGTACAGTAGGCCTAAATGTCTCACCTGTCCAACTAAAAGTCCAATGATGTAAGATGTGCTTGCATTCAGGTCAGCAAAGTATTTCTCCACTGCAGCATCAGCAATGATGCCTTTTCCCATTCCTTTCCCGATTTACACCAAGTTAATCTGCAATTATAAATGAAGATCAATGAGAACTTTACAGTATAGGACTATAGGTAGGTATTGTCAGTGTATTAGAAGAATGCAAGATTATATCATCAAAGAAACCTACGGGGATTTTGTTTCAATTTCAGACGTTTGGGATTCTGTTATCGTCCAGTCAACAGTACTTGACAGTCTTCGCTGAGTTTCCACTACCTCATCTCCTGAACGGGTGATTCGAGAACATGTATGAAGTCATAATGCAGCAATGCATTGTGACATAAGGAAGTTCAAGCATGTCCTTTTTTTAGAACGTAATTCATCGTAATTTATCAAGCACAGTATTCTATGCAGTGAATTTATAAACGCCTCTTGACCATGTTCAATCAGACAAATAATAATTAAATAATTGCGTTGTTAAATGCTTTTTTGACCATCCGCTTCAAATAATAAGTAAATCATTGCGTCATTAAATGGTTTTTTGACCATCCGCTTCACTTTATATACAGGTTTCAGCTAAACATAGAATCAAATGGTTTATCCGTCTCTCTTCGGCCGCCGATAATTTCAGAACAAAGTTGACTTCAAATAGCCTACAAAGTTGCCAATGTCTTTGCAGTTTATACAAACAAGTGATGTATAAAATTATGCTTTAAATGAAAACCTAGATGACTGCATTAAAATATAAACAGTAGGCTATAGGCCTAATTCAATCATATTGAAATACATTTCATGTTAATCAATTGAGTTCTATTTTGCTACTTGTAGGCTACTGTCTGTAATTTGTCTCAATATATTTCATGATGTGTAGACTAACATGTGCGCAATGATGTGCCAAATCGGTGATTTAGTGCATTTTTGGGGGTTAAGCATTAGACTAAGATTGGTCAATATTTGCAGCCGTATGTGGTAACAGGAGTTGATAAGTCGTCAGTAGGCAATTGTGAAGTAATTACATTTACATTTTAGTCATTTAGCAGACGCTCTTATCCAGAGCGACTTACAGTAGTGAATGCATACATTTCATTTCGTACATTTTTTTTCTGTGCTGGCCCCCCGTGGGAATCAAACCCACAACCCTGGCATTGCAAACACCATGCTCTACCAACTGAGCATGGTGAATTTAATGGAGAAAGCTGATCTGAGAGCAGCACTCCCTTGCTTTCCAGCATATTAGTATCGGCATATGCTCCGATGACCATTAATATCTGACTGGTGTGTTGGACACTGGAAAGTGGGGTAAGTTGAGCCAATTTTTACATTCAACATCACTCCTTCAAGGGAAATCTAGTATTCTTTCTAACGAAGATATCCAGATATATTTCAGGATGATGTGTATCCCTGGAATTAATCCAAATTCATGTAAACACAACCGTTTTGAAAACATGTGATCTCTTGAAAACAGGTATGGGGTAAGTTGAGTCACAGGACAGGGTAAGTTGAGCCGAAGGACAGGGTAAGTTGAGTCGCAGGACAGGGTAAGTTGAGTCGCAGGACAGGGTAAGTTGAGTCGCAGGACAGGGTAAATTGAGCCGCAGGACAGGGTAGGTTGAGCCAAATCAAATCAAATTTTATTGGTCACATACACGTGTTGAGCAGATGTTATTGCGGGTGTAGCTAAATGCTTGTTTTTCTAGCTCCAACAGTGCAGAAATATCTAACAAGTAATATCTAACAATTTCACAACAATACACACAAATCCAAAGTAAAGGAATGGAATTAAGAATATATACACTACCGTTCCAAAATTTGGGGTCACTTAGAAATGTCCTTGTTTTTTAAAGAAAAGCACATTTCTCCATTGCAATAATATCAAATTGATCAGAAATACAGTGTAGACATTGTTAATGTTGTAAATGACTATTGTAGCTGGAAATGGCAGATTTTTTTAATGGAATATCTACATAGGCGTACAGAGGCCCATTATCAGCAACCATCACTCCTGTGTTCCAATGGCACGTTGTGTTAGCTAATCCAAGTTGATCATTTTAAAAGGCTAACTGATCATTAGAAAACCCTTTTGCAATTATGTTAGCACGGCTGAAAACTGTTGTTCTGATTAAAGAAGCAATACAACTGGCCTTCTTTAGACTAGTTAAGTATCTGGAGTATCTGCATTTGTGGGTTCGATTACAGGCTCAAAATGGCCAGAAACAACGCTGTGTACTACTCCCTTCACAGAACAGCGCAAATTGGCTCTAACCAGAATAGAAAGAGGAGTGGGAGGCCCCGATGCACAACTGAGCAAGAGGACAAGTACATTAGAGTGTCTAGTTTGAGAAACAGACGCCTCACAAGACCTCAAATGGCAGCTTCATTAGATAGTACCCGCAAAACACCAGTCTTAACGTCAACAGTGAAGATGCGACTCCAGGATGCTGGCCTTCTAGGCAGAGTTGCAAAGAAAAAGCCATATCTCAGACTGGCCAATAAAAATAAAAGATTAACATGGGCTAAAGAACACAGACAGAGGAACTCTGCCTAGAAGGCCAGCATCCCGGAGTTGCCTCTTCACTGTTGAAGTTGAGACTGGTGTTTTTAGCAAAGAAAGATTGCTAAAAAAATCTCTGGTGACATTTCGAGAGCTTGGGACTGTAAGGTTCGATTTGCAAAAAGAGGATTCTGAGATAATTGGCATTAACGTTTCCGAACCATCATTGGTTTGAATGGTGTCAGTAATTTTTTTAAATCTTGTATTCTTTTGAACTTAACAACATGAATTAGGGTATTTAGAGTACTATTTAGGTAGAGAACATTGAACAGATCAAGGCTGTGTCAATAACTCAATAAATCAAAAACGCAGATAAAACCTTATAGTCCCAAGCTCTCCATTTGCTTGTTTCTTGAGATTCTTGAGATTTATGGTAGTGTGTGCATTTTTAATAATCTCTTGTCAAATTGCAATTTTTTGAGGTCCCTCTTTGTGGCACCTGACCACATGACTGAACAGTAGTACAGGTGCGACAAAACCAGGGCCTGTAGGACTTGCCTTGTTGATAGTGCTGTTAAGAAGGCAGAGTAGCACTTTATTATGGACATACTTCTTCCTGTCTAAAAACATGTTTTTGCTCTGTCATTATGGGGTATTGTGTGTAGATTAATGAGGGAAAAAAACTGTTTAATCAGTTTTAGAATAAGTCTGTAACGTAACAAAATGTGTAAAAAGTCAAGGGGTCTGAATACTTTCTGAATGCACTGTATATGCATGCTCATGTCATAAAGATGAAATGCATTTTTAATAGTCTCTTGTCCCTCCTCCCTCATCAAACATACATTTGGCAATTGTGTGTTGTATTTCTCCTCTTTTTATTGCAGCTTGCTTTCTTGCACACTGGACCATGCAGGAGCTTTGCCTCTGATGCTGTGGCTGCATGTCTACCAGCGGGATGAAGACAGGCAGCAGGGAACATGCTGTCAACTATATGAGGTGGGACTACAGGGCCACGTTGTGTAGCCAAACGTTGTCAAACGTCATCCCGGTTGCTTCTTCTTGGTTGCTAGTGAATGTACACCCCCAGGATATTGCTCTGGGTCCTGTATTATTAGTTCAACTCTGATATTCAATCACATGAGGGCATACCATACCTGCCCATAACAATAAAAAAACATCCGCCACACTGCCCTGTTCATTTAGTAGTTGCCCCCAGTCCAGAGATTGTCATCATGTTAGTTAGTTATTGATCAATAGAGGTCATTGATCAAACTATTGATTAACATTGCATGTGCAGTGTTATGGTCCTTAACTACAGAAATCATTATATGATAACATAAACCATGTTTTTGAAACTGCTAGTCAATTATTTATCAACTGAGAAAATGGCTTCAGTATTATTTATGAGAATGGTATCATAGAGTATGATGTCACCTCAAGGTCACAGGTCATGAAAGGTGCCTAATGAATCAAGTGTCCATAGTAATAGTCATTGTGGCAATTTGGGAGTCCCTCTGGCTAAAATTACTTTGTAGAGAAAAAACAAACCACCAGGAAACTTAGGGGCATAACTTGCCAACCATAACGCACAAGGGCTAGGTTCTTTCCCAGCTTCTGAGTAAAGGGAGAGAACATTTCATTATTTAGTGATTACATATTTGAAAGATTAACGCACACAATTCATCCTCATTGATAACCTTAAAGAAAGAGACCAATAGGAAAGTCTCTTTCGCTCTATGTCTTGTCTCTGAGGCATCTATCAACCTGGATGTACTTCTGTCCTTGAGCTGTTCGTGTCTATTAATGTTCTGTATTATGTTATGTTTCATGTTTTGTGTGGACCCCAGGAAGAGTAGCTGCTGCTTTTGCAACAGCGAATGGGGATCCTAATAAAATACCCCAAAAATACCAATACAACTTAGCTTCTCTATCTCTCTCTTCCTTCGTCCACCCTTTCTCTCTTCCTCCATCCCCCTTCTCTCTCGCTCTCGCACTCGCTCTCGCTCTCGCTCTCGCTCTCTCCTGCTCGCAATCCCTCTCCCCACTCATATGAGTGACTGTAATTGGCACTGTGTCTTTTTTAAATGGTGAGGTAATAACAGAAGTTATCATGGTCTTCACTGATCAAAACTATGCTCTCCCTCCTCAATGTTGGTTTGGCTGCTGAGTGCTGGAGAGATTCTGTTATGTGCCTGTTGGCGATGTGCATAATCATTCATTATTAGCAATGTCTTCGATAAGCTAACACCAAAATCCATAGCTCTTACCACGCAGATAAGCCAAGCACGCGTCACTGTGATCTACTTTGTCTTTTTTACCCATACTCCTTCAGTCATACGTCAGGCTAGGCGTGGGAGTTGTATTTAATTTTTTACTCTTGGGGACTGAGCCATTTGTTGACTGTTGTTTCCCAGAACAGACCTTAAGGCAGAGGAGGAACCTAGTGCAAATGACAGATATTATAGGGGCAATATATTTCTCTGCAGAATTTATGAGACCATCTTAATTAATCATTGCCACTGACAGCTAGATTGCCTAACTCATCCAGAAACCCCGGAAATGTTATCCCCACTCCCCCTCAAGTGTTTACGCGTGAGCTGCAGACGTATTTTGCCCACGCCTGGGCCTCGCCGTTCGGTGGCATGGCAATAAGCAATGTTGATTTAATATCCGTTTGCTGCATGCATTTGACTAGGCCGTGTAATCAGCCCACAAGGTGCTGCAGCACAGGATACCCTCATTAATCACCCCCCCCCCCCCCCTCCCCCCCACGGTGGACAATCATGGTCCTCTCTCTCTGGAGTCAAGGCTCAGCACCTGATCAAGGCCATGCTACTGCATGATTACTATAGCTACGGAAAGATAGTAGAGGCTACCTCATAGGGTGCACCTCTACTCCAAGGGCCGGTTTCCCAGAGCCAAGAAAAGCCTATTCCTGGAAGGAATTTTCAATCCAGATTCTCCATTTTGCAAGCTTTTTAGTCCAAGAGTAGTCTCACTCTTGCTCTGGGAAACTGGTCTCTATGGTGAAGTTGTCACTGTGTTTTCCTGTTATTAATCTGGTTTGACCTAAGAGGGCAGCAACGCAATGAAGTGGAAACAAGAAGGATTTGCTTTCATCTCTCCTGTCCTTTCAGAGCAGTGCAGACAGAGAGAAGGAGACAAGGCGACACCAGCAATGAAATACAACCTTCAACATCCGCCTATAAAATGCCTTCCCTCCTGTCTTCATCATGTTTGCTTGAGGGAGTAGGCTACGTGTGATCGTGGGACAGGGTGGGCAGTGTTGACATTCTAGGAATGAGATACGGGGGGTGGGATTCGAAACATAAGTTTTAGGCATCTGAAATTAAACTGTTAGATTCCCCTTCTCCTACTCTTTTGACATCTCTGTTAAAAGGTTGGACAGGACTCATTTTGACTGTGATGGGCGATGCTATCAATGGTGACATTTGTTTTAGAGGGAGGTTACTGCAATGTGCCACGTTAGTTTTCTCCTGACGGCTGTCAGTGCTTATTGCTGTTTTTGGGGGTGAGTGGCACAGTTGACACACATTGGATTGGTACGATGTCGGGTCAGTGTTTAAAATCCTTAAGTTTACGCCTCCCAATCATTGACAGTGTGGTGGTTCAGACTGAGAGGAGGGATGGGGGGGTGGTATCTTGTCTGGTGTGGGGCCCGGGTGTCGGTGTCTCCTTGTTATTCAAGATGGACGATGGGCGGTGTGTGCATATGTGTGTGTGTGTGTGTGTGTGTGTGTGTGCATGTGTTTGTGTGTGTGTGCGTCACTAGCAGAAAGGGCGGACAGACACCGGGTTGTTTGGGCGGTTTGAGGTCTCTGAAGATATTTCACAGCTCCTTGAGCAAAGTAATCCACGAGCCCTTGATACAAGTTGTCAAACAGAATGCTCTGTTGGAAGATGCTGAGGGGACTAGTTTACCGCCTCTGAGCTGTGTCATAGTTACAATTGGACATGCTGCTGCTTTTGTTCTGAAATTATAGGTTATTTTCACAAGGTCAAAACAGGCCATTTCTATTGATGGATGAATCGATCCCCACCTCACTCTATTAGCTGTTGAGGTGTACGTCTTGTTTATATTGATGATGCTTAGTATTGATGTGATAGGCTACATGTCCTGTTCTATTGGGCCAAACTGGTCCAATCAGTGATCAACCACTAATGTTTGCATTATGTGTTGGACATAATGCCATACATCTTTTCAGGAAAAAACACCACACTTCTCTGCCGTTACCAGCTCATCAGTTCAGTAGCAACTAACCTACATGATTCATTTTTTATTTAATTCAGTGTCATACACCAATTTCTTGAAGTAGACTATATATACAAAAGTATGTGAACACCCTTTGAAATTAGTGGATTGGCTGCCCCAGTCAACTGTAGGGGCTGTTTTTGTGAAGTGAAAACATCTAGGAGCTACAACGCCTCAGCCACGAGTGGTAGGCCATACAAGTTCACAGAACAGGACCACCGAGTGCTGAAGTGCGTAGCGCGTAAAAATAGTCTGTCCTCGGTTGCAACACTCACTAACGAGTTCCAAACTGCCTCTGGAAGCAACATCATTGGGAGCTTCCATGAATCATGATATCGGTTTCCATGGCCGAGCAGCCGCACTCAAGCCTAAGATCACCATGTGCAATGCCAAGCGTTGGCTGGAGTGGTATAAAGCTCGCCACCAATGGACTCTGGAGTAGTGGAAACGCATTCTCTGGAGTGATGAATCACGCTTCACCATCTGGCAGTCCGACGGATGAATCTGGGTTTGGCAGATGCCAGGACAACGCTACCTGCCCAAATGCAAAGTGCAAAGTAAAGTTTGGTGGAGGAGAAATAATAGTCTGGGGCTGTTTTTCTTAACGCTACAGCATACAATTACTTTCTAGACGATTCTGTGCTTCCAACTGTGGCAACAGTTTGGGGAAGGCCATTTCCTGTTTCAGCATAACAATGCCCCCTTGCACAAAGCGAGGTCCATACAGAAATAGTTTGTCGAGATCGGTGTGGAAGAACTTGACTGTCCTGCACAGAGCCCTGACCTCAACCCCATTGAACACCTTTGGGATGAATTGGAACGCCAACTGCAAGCCAGTCCTGATCGCCCAACATCAGTGCCTGACCTCACTAATGCTCAACTCAATATTAATGCCCATGATTTTGCAATGGGATGTTTGACGAGCAGGTGTCCACATACTTTTGGTCATATAGTGTGTTGTGTGCACGAAACACAAAACAAAATTCAATTTGACAGTTTACACGTATAATCAGGTCAAGTGCAGCTACCATTTAGCAAGAATATACAAGCAATACATCTGTACAGTAGTTTAATCCTGTGTAATTTAGTTTCATATCTGAAGATGGCTGTCTGAAGAAACTGTACTTGTTACATTCTCAATTCAGGATGTGATTTTCTTTGCTAATATAAAAGGACTCCCACATAGGTAGGATTTCCCTCTCACCCCCCCCCCCCCCCCCCCCCCAGTGCAGTTTTATCAGTTGGCTTCAGAAAGCCCAGGTGAGTGCCAGAAGGTCCATGTTCCTTTATCTCAAGCAGGAATTACGTTGACCTTGCAGCAATTTAAACTCTTTATCTGCACCTCAATAATCTGCTTCACAGGAAAGCACATCAGCTGAAAAATGACCAGCAGGTTCTCAGAGTGTCTCTGTGGGGTCTAGTTCAGATACAGAGGCTGCAGAGAGACAGGGCTGGAGCTGTAGGTCGCACACCAGGTACCTATGCTCAGGCCAAGTGCACTGTTTTACCTGACAGACATGGATGGTAATGGAGCAATGCTGTTTGACATTAAGAGAAATTTCTTATTTCACATAATTTCTTCTTGTTGAATTACTTCTGCAGCTCTAAAAAGCCATGTTAGTTCTCTTGTCATATTTATGGTCTCTGTCATATTTACTGTCAATCTCATTCTCACCACTACTGCCTTTCCCACTCACCCTCACCCTCATCCCTACTGTCTCTCTCTCTCTCTCTCTCTCTCTCTCTCTCTCTCTCTCTCTTTCTCTCTCTCTCTCTTGTCCCTACACAGCACAACTCTAGGCTTCAATGAGTGGTTGCCATGGAAATGAAATGGCCCAGTCACTCTTGTGCCTTGTGCGTGCCTTGTGTGTGTGCGTGTGTGTGCGTGTGTGTGTGTGCGTGTGTGTGTGTGTGTATGCTTGTGTGAGTGTCAGAGTCACTAGGCTGTACCTGCCTCTCCTCAGTCAAAGCAGTGAGACCTACATGTGTGATGCTGCCAGGCCATCCTACCTCACCATTCATCCTGTCAAACTGTTGTGACAGCTGGTCAGTCCTGATGCGCTCATCTGCCACGCCTCTCTTCTCTCTGCTGTGGATAGAGAAATACAGCAAGGAATATGCCAACTATGTATTCATTCACTTATAACCCTTTCTCATTGAAATGGGTCTCTTATAAAATCCTCTATTTTCCACTTAATGTAGTGTAAGGTTTAAAATACTGCATGTGCGTCATTTCTCATTCCTTTCGAAGGGAGCTTTTCACTATGCAGAAATGCCATTCATTCATTTATTCATTAAAATTCTCTCTTTCTCTCCCTGTCATTCTCTCTCCCACCCCTCTCTTTTGCTACTCCCCCCCCTCTCTTTTGCTCTCTCTCACGCCAGTGTTTTTTCTCAGAGTATTCATAAGGTTTATTTATGGGTTGATGACAGATGGGCTAATTATAATAAAGCAGGAATGATGGCGTGCATGGTGTTCTTCCTACTTCAAACAGTTTTATTATACAAAGCATCTTTCAGGTAAATGAATAAACATTTGTAATTGCCATAGTGTTTCAGGAAGGTCTTGGTTATCACGCGGTAATGGAGGGAGGGAGCCTGCCCTGAGGTAGAACAACATGATACTCAGGTGAGAAGGACGAGGGAAGACAAAGCATTTCAGTGTGTTGAGAGGAAGGGAAACATTTGTCTGTCGAGGGGAATTTGAAATCGTCAGTTTGGAATGACACCCTCGTCATTTTAAATCTGGGGGCTTATTATCTAATGGTAAGCAAATAAATCAGCTAAAACAGTGAGCCCACAGTAGTGTGGTACCTGTTTCAGAGTTTACTCATAGCGTTTTAGTTCGGTTATGTTTTCTCTGTTCTTAAACCTTATCCTGATTCTGGTCCGACCTTTAGGCAAATCCCTCCTGATTCTGGTCCAACCACTAGGCAAATCCCTCCTGATTCTGGTCTGATCTCTAGGCAAATCCCTCCTGATTCTGGTCCAACCACTAGGCAAATCCCTCCTGATTCTGGTCTGATCTCTAGGCAAATCCCTCCTGATTCTGGTCCAACCACTAGGCAAATCCCTCCTGATTCTGGTCCAACCACTAGGCAAATCCCTCCTGATTCTGGTCCAACCACTAGGCAAATCCCTCCTGATTCTGGTCCAACCACTAGGCAAATCCCTCCTGATTCTGGTCCGAACACTAGACAAATCCCTCCTGATCTGGTCCGACCTCTAGACAAATCCCTCCTGATCTGGTCCGACCTCTAGACAAATCCCTCCTGATCTGGTCTGACCACAAGACAAATCCCTCCTGATCTGGTCCGACCTCTAGACAAATCCCTCCTGATCTGGTCCGACTACTAGACAAATCCCTCCTGATCTGGTCTGACCACAAGACAAATCCCTCCTGATCTGGTCCGACCTCTAGGCAAATCCCTCCTGATTCTGGTCCAACCACTAGGCAAATCCCTCCTGATTCTGGTCCAACCACTAGGCAAATCCCTCCTGATTCTGGTCCGAACACTAGACAAATCCCTCCTGCTCTGGTTCGACCTCTAGACAAATCCCTCCTGATTCTGGTCCAACCACTAGGCAAATCCCTCCTGATTCTGGTCCGAACACTAGACAAATCCCTCCTGATCTGGTTCGACCTCTAGACAAATCCCTCCTGATTCTGGTCCAACCACTAGGCAAATCCCTCCTGATTCTGGTCCGCACACTAGACAAATCCCTCCTGATCTGGTCCGACCTCTAGACAAATCCCTCCTGATTCTGGTCTGATCTCTAGGCAAATCCCTCCTAATTCTGGTCTGACCACTAGGCAAATCCCTCCTGATCTGGTCCGACTACTAGACAAATCCCTCCTGATCTGGTCCGACCTCTAGACAAATCCCTCCTGATTCTGGTCTGATCTCTAGGCAAATCCCTCCTAATTCTGGTCTGACCACTAGGCAAATCCTTCCTGATTCTGGCCCGATCACTAGGCAAATCCCTCCTGAGTTCTCTCCTCCCCTCTCCCTGCCGAGGCCTTGAAAGAACTCCCTGACTACAGCAAGTCGGTGAGTCAGCGGGCAGACTTTACTTCTGCCAGACGGGAGAGAGAGATTGATACACCGGCTGTCCAGACTAGAGGGTATTATCGCTCAGGCCAGGAAGCAGCCAACCTTGAACCTCTGCATCAGCTCCCTCTGTGAAACGCACCAGTTCATAAACCGTTACGGTTACTGGGTCTGTACTGTTGAAGGAGAGAGCTGGCTGAATGAAAGTCTTGTGAGGTGCTACAGGATGTTTTATGATTCCTATTAAAACTCTCATCCACACATTGGATGAACACACTGGGTAGATGACGCAGAGAGACACTGGTTGAGCTGTCCGTCTCTCTGTCTGGGCTTTAGGCTACAGTTTGGGCTTTGGGAAGCAGTATTATGCTACGTGTTGTTTGGTGTTTTGCTTTTAATCTTGCTTATATCTTATGTGTAGTAATTCAGGGAATTCGTTTGGGAAAGATAGAAACAGAAGCACATCCAGTTGTTAGATGATGAAGACCGGCTGGATGCCGGCAGGTGGCCTAGTGGTTAGCATTGGGCCAGTAACCGAAAAGTTGCCAGTTCAAATCCCTGAGCCGACAAGGTGAAAAATCCGTCATTGTGCCCTTTAGCAAGCTGGTTAATCCCCCACAACAACAGCTCCCTGGGTGCCCAATGTGGCAGCCTCCCACATCGCTCCGATTCAGAGGGGTTGGGTTAAAAGCGGAAGGAAAGTTTCAGTTGGACCTTGTGTGCAATTGATGAAAAAAATGTATGCAATCCTTTCATTTAATTTATGAGTAGTAGCCAAAGTAGCCAACGTTCAGAAATAATACAAGGAATATTCTGCATACTGTGATCTACAGTATGCCCCCAACTTTGATTTACCATAGTGTGATTTACAGTATTTTGACTACATGTCGACCCTTAGCTCTTCATCATGTTTGAAATTTGTAAATGATTCCTTTCAGTTGGCAAGACGTGATTTACTTGTTAATCCAGTAGGATATTGGCTGTAAACACATTCAGAAGGTATTTACTCATTCTGTGGTTTACACAGCAGTGGTAAACAAAACAGAATATTTAGATTTAATTGGGCCTATGAGTCAGCATTTGAGCAGTTGAGAATGCTTCATTACTGTGCTGTTGGTTTGCATGGAAAGCACAGGCGGCTGCCTGGTCAATATCACATTGTTTTTGTTCATCTGCAGCCCCACTACTCTGTTTCTTGTAAATGTCTGTATAGACCCAGAATTCAAACATCAATTGTTGATAAACTTTTTAGGACATCATGTCATTATTACACTATCACTAAGAAGGTCTTATGAGACAGATTTGTTATGTCATTATTACACTATTACTAAGTAAGTCTTATGAGACAGATTGGGTTCAAATAAAGTGTAACTGAATTGAGCACACCTTAATGGCAGGCTGCACCAATCACATGACAAACAGCAGATGTTCACTGTCTTTTAGCGGTCCTGTTGCAGTTACAATCCCAGTCCTTTTCTTCTATCGCCACTTTGTATTCAGAGATTAGATTACAAAGAACAGATTAATTTCTGAGTGCACATGTACTGTAGCCCTCAGGGTAAGTGTGTTAAGCACAGCCCAGTCCTGATAGCCCTAGCTACATGTGCATTCAGAGCATGCTGACAGACATACAGGTAACTGCCAAAATAAAGGAAATGTGAGTAAATGATGGATACAATTTTTATTGAAAGCAGGTGCTTTCACACAGGTGTGGATCCTGAGTTAGTTAAGCAATTAACATCCCATCATGCTTAGGGTCATGTATAAAAATTCCCAGTTGCCCATTATATTGGCTATCATGGCTAGAAGAAGAGAGTCTTTGAAAGAGGGAATTAGCGGAAGGTGTTTAGTGTGTGTGTGTGTGTGTGTGTGTGTGTGTGTGTGTGTGTGTGTGTGTGTGTGTGTGTGTGTGTGTGTGTGTGTGTGTGTGTGTGTGTGTGTGTGTGTGTGTCAGTCACCAGATCTCAACCCAACTGAACACTTATGGGAGATTCTGGAGTAGCGCCTGAGACAACATTTTCCATCAACAAAACCCCAAATTATTGAATTTCTCTTGGAAGAATTGTGCTGCATCCCTCCTATAGAGTTACAGACACTTGTAGAATCTATGCCAAGGCGAATTGAAGCTGTTCTGATGGCTCGTGGTGACCCAACTCCCTATTAAGACACTTGTTATGTTGGTGTTTCCTTTATTTTGGCAGTTACCAATATGTGCTATTCTAGAAGGATCTGTTGACATCTGGATGACATGTAGAGCTGTGTTGAGTGTGTAATGGACAGTTATCAGTATTTGTAATTATGTACACTCTGATGTGCTGACAGGCAGCTTCAAGAGAGAGGTTAGTATTGTAAAATGTAGGTATGACTCTTGCAGACTATTGCTCTCCTCCTCTCTCCCTCCCTCTCTCTCTGTTTCTCTCTTTCGGTATCTCTCTCTCTCTGTATTTCTCTCTCTCTTTCTCTCAATCTGTATCTCTCTTTCTCTCTCTGTGTATCTCTCTCTCTCTGTATCTCCTTCCCACTTTATCTCTCTCTATATCTCTCTCGCTGTATCTCTCTCTTACTTTATCTCGCTCTGTATATCTCTCTCTCTTTCTCTCTGTATCTCTCTGCACTGTGTGAATTATCTCCTGGTGATGTAACCTAGGTAGTGAGAGGGACAGCAGGAAATGAGAGGAAGAGGTGGCTTCATATAGCACTGGAAATATATCTTCCAATTAGGCCATTACAAAAGTAATTGAACTGCCTCTGCAGTAGTAAGGGGAATACAGTATATGCCCATTATGCTATGAAATACTAACTATATAGAGTGTTAATTTGAGTTCATTATCTACAGTTGGCTGGTCTTTTGATAACTACAGAACTTTTGGGAAAATGTAGATTAATGCCTATCATTTTAACTCAGACGATGTAAAAGATTCTCGAGCCTTGGTTTTGGAATGCACTTCCCAAAGTACTACATGTACCAAGAAAAGTGTAGCGCTTCAGATTGTGTGCATGAGAAATTACTATTTCGCCAAAAAAACTAAAAACTGCTATATCTTACAGATGCAAAAAGGGTGCCTGGTGGTGTCTGTTGAGAATAAATTAGTTATTTAGCTTTGAGCAACAAAAATATGCTGATATCTGCACCAGCCCTTCCTTTCCTTCTTCCTTCCTTCATTGAGTCATCATTCTCCTAGGACTTTCTGTTTTAATAAACAAAATCCACCCGGTAATATATTCTATTTATATCTGGTGTATCTAATAGGCTTTGTGCCAGTGATGTTGTGTACATTTTTATATTACTGGAGATAGGCTGTCAATGATTGCTAATTGTGGCTAATCTGGCTCTGATGCTAATCATTGATGTGTTTGACTATGATAACGCTCCTTTCATGCTGATCAGTCATGCCTCCGTTGCTCTCTCTCACACTCTCTGTCTGTCTGTCTCTCTCTCCACAGTACAAACATGCTCACCGGTTTTCTGTGTACAACTGAACACATCCAGGAGCTTGTTTCAAGATTTGGCGTTTATTTACATGCTGAATCTCCATTGGCGAGCTAAGACTGAGGGGACGGCCATGTTGTTATAGCTCTGCCCTCAGTAATCAGCTAAAGACTAATCAATCTACCATCTCACTGTCCCTGATTGGCCCTAATAGAATATGAGCTGTGGAACCATAGAATATAACTTTATTTGTACATGTGTATACTGGACATTCTGCTCCCTATTCTGCTGGTCCCAGAGAGACAGTGCCTTGCTATGGTGTCACATGCTGGAACATGGAGATGATGAAAACAATAACAAGTCTGTTCTGGGGGGGATTTCCAATTTTAGTTTTCCTATTTTGGGCAGCCAGAGAAAGTAAACAAACCCCATTCTGTTGCAGTAGTCACTGACCTGTGACGTGAGCATAATCTAGCTGAGTTTTGGTTTTGGGCTCTCGAGTTTTGGGCTCCCGAAGTGGCGCAGCGGTCTGAGGCACTGCATCTCAGGGCTAGAGGCGTCACTACAGACCCTGGTTTGTTTCCAGGCTGTATCACAACCGACCGTGATTGGGTGTCCCATAGGGCGGTGCACCATTGACCCAGCGTCGTCCGGGGTAGGCCGTCATTGGCCAGGGTAGGCAGTCTTTGTTAATAAGAATTTGTTTTTAACTGACTTGCCTAGTTAAATGAAGGTTAAATTAAACAAATAAACATTTGGTGCATCATGTAGTAGTAACATTTGCCACTGAAAAGGGAGTTGTAGTGTCCCTTAAGTATACTACAACTCCCTTTTCACATCTTTTTGTGGGAATTCTCTGAAGCCAAGATTAGGTCATTTACTGATTTGTATTTTAACGTTTTATATTTCTGATAAGATGCCTAGCTGTAAAGAGTTGGTAAGACATTGTAGAAATGAGACATTTCAGGCACATTGCATTGGGCCTTGAAGCTCATAGATTGTTCAGCCGAGCACGCCCCCATTCACATCGACGGGGCTGTAGTGGAGATGGTCAAGAGCTTCAAGTTCCTCTGTGTCCACATCACTAAGGACCTATCATGGTCCAAACACACGAACACAGTTGTGAAGAGGGCACGACAAAGCCTCTCACCCCCTCAGGAGGCTGAAAAGATTTGGCATGGGCCCTCAGATCCTTAAAAAGTTCTGCAGCTGCACCATTGAGAGCATCTTGACTGGCCTGCCATCCAGGACCTATATACTAGGTGGTGTCAAAGGAAGGCTCCTGAACAACTTCTATCCCAAAGCCATAAGTCTCCTGAACAGTTAAATGGCTACCCAGACTTTCTGCTTTTCACCCCCTGCCTTCAATCAATCACCTAACCAAATGTATATGTACATATTACCTCAATCAATCACCAACCCCAACTACCTCATACCCCAGTACACTGACTCAGTACCGGTACTCCATGTACATAGCCTCATTGCTGTTATTTTCTTTTGATCTATTTGTTAATGTTAATACCTTTTGACTGCATTGTTGGGAAAGGGCTCGTAAGTAAGCATTTCTACACTAGTTGTATTCGGCGCATGTGACAAATAAAATGTAATTTTGATTTGATTGTGCTAATGATCAGGATTCCTGTCCTTACTCCTGCCAATTGATAATACCAAAGTAATAATAATGGGAAACAATGGAGGCCCAATAGGAATATGTGCATGTCTCAAAAGGTCTGTCAAAGGAATTAAGTGAGAACCAGGCTTCATATCTGTTCTAATTTCAGGCCTGTCACTTTGAGAACCAGGCTTCATATCTGTTCTAATTTCAGGCCTGTCACTTTGAGAACCAGGCTTTAAATCTGTTCTAATTTCAGGCCTGTCGCTTTGAGAACCAGGCTTCAAATCTGTTCTAATTTCAGGCCTGTCACCTTGAGAACCAGGCTTCATATCTGTTCTAAATTCAGGCCTGTCACTTTGAGAACCAGGCTTCATATGTGTTCTAATTTCAGGCCTGTCACTTTGAGAACCAGGCTTCATATGTGTTCTAATTTCAGGCCTGTCACTTCGAGAACCAGGCTTCATATCTGTTCTAACGTCAGGGCTGTCACTTTGAGAACCAGGTTTTAGATCTGTTCAAAGGCCTGTTGTTTTGATGACCTGGCTTTATATATTTTCTAATTTCAGGCCTGTCACTTGGAGAACCAGGCTTCAAACTGTTCTAATTTCAGGCCTGTCACTTTGAGAACCAGGCTTTAAATCTGTTCTAAGGCCTGTCACTTTGAGAACCAAGCTTCATATCTGTTCTAATTTCAGGCCTGTCACGTTGAGAAGCAGGCTTTGAATCTGTTCTAAGGCCTGTCATTTTGAGGACCAGGTTTTTTTCTGTTCTATTTTCAGGCCTGTCACTTTGAGAACCAGGCTTCATATCTGTTCTAATTTCAGGCCTGTCACTTTGAGAACCAGGCTTCACAAATCTGCTCTAATTTCTCTCACTCCCTTTTTTTTATTCCTGAATTTCGTTTTAATGAAACTTGGACATTACAAGTTAGTCCACGACATCAATCGCTTCTTTTAGACTAGAGGGATGTGTGTGTGTGTGTGTGTGTGTGTGTGTGTGTGTGTGTGTGTGTGTGTGTGTGTGTGTGTGTGTGTGTGTGTGTGTGTGTGTGTGTGTGTGTGTGTGTGTGTGTGTAGGCACATTCAACATAACTTCAAAGCCCCCAAGGTTAAGTGAAGACGCATACCAAACAAATTGATTATAATTGGAAGTCGACCCTCAATTTCCTTAGTACACAGAATGTTCAAAAACACAGTTTTCGTGCGTTCCCCGACTTTTGATAATAATTACAATCCAAGTTATAATTGTTCTCCAGAGATTATATAATGTAATCCTGCCATTGATGAACATTTTCTCCAGTCTAGCTATATGGGAGAGTGGGGTAAGTTGATACCTTTTTTACATTCATCATCACTCTGTCAAGGGAAATTATTTATTTATTTTTGTTCTGAACAGAATGATTATTTTTTGAATTCCGTTCCACTGTTCCGACCAGCAAAATATATATTTTTTACATTTAGCTCAACATTAAATTAAAAGCCTGGTTCTCAAATTAATATATAGAGCAGCTTCCTATTGAGTGGGCAAGCTATGGACATGCATTGGACAAATAAGTGTAGTGTATGGTGTGACATGTGACTGAAATTTTGCGGGTGAGGAAAGCGCTATGCATGAAGTGCTGTGTATCTTGTTGTTATGCCATGCATTATCTGAATTAGGTACACAGAATTATAACTACAGAGGAATGGCTTCTAGGAAGGAACTTTGAATCTCTTTGAACTTCAGAGAGTTGGCTTTACTAACGTTGGACCAGAGCTAGCCTTTGATCATGACGAGAGCTGTGGCCGTCATGAAATATAGTCAGATGGTTATTGTCATGCAAAAAACAAAGACTGCCTGTCTCACTGTAATTGACCATTAATTAACATAATTAAACACAGTGACATGCATAGAAGCCGCATACAAGCCGCTGATGCGCGCCTTTGGAACATCTACATTTAAAAAAGTATAATAAATCAATGTAATATACACCATCACAATAAATCTATTTTTTATCTTAGGCAGGTCTGAAGAAACATTATGATATGAAGAAAATGTATTTCTGAAGAACAGAATATGAGTTGGCCTACTGTATGTTATCTGGCTATGCACCATGCCATAGGCTCTAGGATTATTCATTTAGCTGACAAGATACAATATGCTTATAATCACCTTGCCATTATTTTATATTATATGATTTTATAGTAAGAAGAACATAATTGAACTTAGCTGAATAAAATAGAAATTATATTTTTCCCATTCTGGAGGAGCGTGCCCATATGAAGTGGCAATGTTGAGTGTAAAAGCAATCATTTGAAACAGGTCCTATGTGCTAGATTTAGTTATTTGGCAACTTTAGTATTGAATGATGCAAACCTTAAAATGTCTTAGAAATCAAAACATATATGGGCTGCATGATGTGACTATAGGCTATTGATGAGTTGCGATCTGTTTCTGCACATGCTGTTCTCTCATCTAGTGATCAAATGTTCACCCCTCAGACTATTCTCAATTTAATGTTGTCTTAACTAATATGTAAAATTAGTTTCCATTTAGAATGCCCTATTATCAAATGGGCAGGAACAGGAACAGGGGCAAGACAAAAAAGACATGTCATCTGTATGCACTGGAATAGAGGCTGGAGGCTACTGGGGTTACTTTCTGTCAGGTAGACTACTAGGGTTACTTCCTGTCAGGTAGGCTACTGGGGTTACTTCCTGTCTGGTAGGCTACTGGGATTACTTCCTGTCAGGTAGGCTACTGGGGTTACTTCCTGTCAGGTAGGCTACTGGGGTTACTTCATGTAAGGTAGGCTACTGGGGTTACTTCTTGGTGGGTAGGCTACTGGGGTTACTTCATGTCAGGTAGACTACTGGGGTTACTTCCTGTCAGGTAGGCTACTGGGATTACTTCTTGGTGGGTAGGCTACTGGGGAGACTTCCTGTCAGGTAGGCTGGGGGGGTTACTTCATGTAAGGTAGGCTACCGGGGTTACTTCCTGTAAGGTAGGCTCCTGGGGTTACTTCATGCCAGGTAGCCTACTTGGGTTACTTCCTGTCAGGTAGGCTACTGGGGTTACTTCATGTCAGGTAGACTACTGGGGTTACTTCCTGTCTGGCAGGCTACTGGGGTTACTACATGTCATGCATGAGATATGCTAGCACTTCACAGGGACTAGCGATACCTTATTGGGACAAGCACCTCACAAGGAATAGCACCTCACAGGGACTAGCATCTCACAGGGACTAGCATTTAATTGTCAGATTTCCAGACTTGCCTGCCATCTGCAAAGTGCCTTGTCACAATCCCTTGCCTTTGTCATATATCTGGATTGATGCAGATGGCTGCAACCCTCTCCATGGTGTTCCATACAGCAATCAGTTTCCACCAGCAAGGCCTTGTAGTGCGTTTAGAGCCAATATTAAAGCTACAGGATGGGGCTGGATTGAGAGGTGGAAAGGGAGAAAAAGTGTGAGGTACAGAGAGAGTGTGTATGTGCGTGTATTTGTGTGTGAGAAATTAAATCAAATTGTATTTATCGAATACAATTGGTGAGGACTTTACAGTGAAATACTTGCTTTACGAACCTTTTCCAAAGATTCAGAGTTTAAAAATAATAATACAAAGCGTGTAGTAACTAACACAAGAGGAATAAAATAAAATACAAGAGAATGGAGCTATATACAGGGTGTACCAGTACCAGATCAATGTGGAGCTATATACAGGGAGTACCAGTACCAGATCAATGTGGAGCTATATACAGGGAGTACCAGTACCAGATCAATGTGGAGCTATATACAGGGAGTACCAGTACCAGATCAATGTGGAGCTATATAGAGGGAGTATCAGTACCAGATCAATGTGGAGCTATATACAGGGAGTACCAGTACCAGATCAATGTGGAGCTATATACAGGGAGTACCAGTACCAGATCAATGTGGAGCTATATACAGGGCGTACCAGATCAATGTGGAGCTATATACAGGGAGTACCAGTACCAGATCAATGTGGAGCTATATACAGGGAGTACCAGTACCAGATCAATGTGCAGAGGTACAAGGTTTTTGAAGTAGATACTGTATGTACATGAAGAAGAGTACATGAAGAGAGTGCGAGATAGAGAAAGAAAGAGAGATAAAGAGACTTGCTGCCAAAGGGATATACTGTTGATTTCCTTGCTGGGATGGAGGTCTTCTGAGGGAGTAAATATCTAAAATGGTAATTTATGAGAGTCTTATTATATGTTGAGACGGAAGTGGTGTAACGGCGTTAAGAACGTACTGTAAGATCACTCCACAGCTAGCCTACGTGTCGTGGATGGAGCCATCCAATTGGTACCTTTTGGGTGGCTCAACCAGTTGGAACGTTTGTCAAAGAGGGCGGTCACGTGTATTAGTAAAGTAGAGATCCCGAGTTATGAGCTGAATCAGTGGGAAGTGGTACCGGCTAAGCAAGCAACGTGATGTCTGTAACAGTGTCACGTAACAATTTCCCATGAAAAATGCATTGATTATATTATTTTGACTGACCAAACTCACAGAAAGAGCATATTGCCTGGATAATCTCCTTTTGAACTGTCAATATTGAGAATAGTGCGATAGTGCGTTTAATCCCCGTGCTTTCTTTTACTTTAAATGGTAATCCCTGAGGTACCTTCCTCAGTGCTGTAAGAGACAGGGACATTGTTCCTTTTTCCAATTTGTGCAGCATCTGTGACACCTCTGAGATTGTGCAGGATAAAGTGTTTTGTCAGGCTTGTATTTTACCAACATGTAATACAATCACCGTGCGCTAATGCACTCCTGGCCTGCAATTTGTCCTCGTTTGTCATGGCTGATGGTGGAACCGTAAACACCCCGCTGAAACGTGACTCTGGCGGAGAAGCTGTATCGGTGTTGCACCACACACTGCTCATCACAGGAGGAAGTAGACAAACGTGGGAGAGGATAATTAGTACCCCATGTATTGATTTTGAGAGGATTAATGTACTTTAAACAAACATTTGACGCTATTCTGTTGACCCTGGATGGTGTAGCAGTACAATGGTCAGGACCTTTCAACCTATGTACTGCATGTACACATGACTGTGGTCAAAGGCTTTCTGGTTTATATATGATATAATATGGGGATGTTTTCTAACCCTCTTAGGCCTCACTCTCTCCTATCTGAGATATCTACTGCAGCCTTCATCGTCCACATACAACACCCATTCTGCCAGTCACATTCTGTTAAAGGTCCCCAAAGCACACACATCCCTGGGTCGCTCGTCTTCTCAGTTCGCTGCAGCTAGCAACTGGAATGAGCTGCAACAAACACTCAAACTGGACAGTTTTATCTCAATCTCTTCATTCAAAGACTCAATCATGGACACTCTTACTGACAGTTGTGGCTGCTTTGTGTGATGTGTTGTTGTCTCTACCTTCTTGTCCTTTGTGCTGTTGTCTGTGCCCAATAATGTTTCTACCATGTTTTGTGCTGCTACCATGTTCGTGTTGCTACCATGTTGTTGTGATGTTGTGTTGCTACCATGCTGTGTTGTCATGTGTTGCTGCCTTCCTATGTTGTTGTCTTAGGTCTCTCTTTATGTTGTGTTGTCTCTCTTGTTGTGATGTGTGTTTTGTCCTATAATTATATTGTATTTATTTATTTATTTTAATCCCCCGCCCCCGCAGGAGGCCTTTTGGTAGGCCGTCATTGCCTCGTTAAATAAATAAAAATGAAAAAACAAATACCTGAAGAGCGTTATGTGCTTATTAAACTGATACAACTGCAGCCTACCAATGTTGTGTACCAGTGAGTACCAGTGCTATAACAGTATTAGATGTTATATCATATACAGTAAATACAATATGTGTCACGTCCTGACCAGTAATAGGGGTTATTTGTGTTGTAGTTTGGTCAGGACGTGACAGGGGGTATTTGTTTTGTGGTTCGGGGTGGTTGGTTGTTTAGAAGGGTGTTTGATTTATTTATTCCGGGTTTTGGGCTATGTTCTTGTTTATGTATTTCTAGGTTTAGTCTAGTCGTTTGTGTTTCTATGTTTAGTTAATTGGGGGGTTGAACCCTCAATTGGAGGCAGGTGTTTTCTCGTTGCCTCTGATTGAGGGTTCTATATAATAGGTATGTGTTTGTTTTGGTAATTTGTGGGAGATTGTGCTAGGTATAGCTTTTATGCCTTACCGGCCTGTTATTCGTCATTGTGTTTTGTGTACGTGTTTATTTTGGTTTTTCCTTCTTTGCCAATTCAATAAAAGAAGATGAGTGCACATAACCCCGCTGCGTTTTGGTCCGACAATGATTTTTCTTTATCATCTGACGAAGAAGAATGTGACAATATGATACGATACCTACAGCTCTTGGATTGGTTTTGTTTTCCACAAAATGCCTGTCATCAACTCACCCTTGACTTATCTTATACTCAACAAAAGCCCTCAGTTCGCCCCTACATGGCTGAAGAGAAGAGGGTTTGATAGTGTGGTAAAATGGGTTTATCTGAGAGCTGGCAGGTGGATGTCTAGCCGCTCTTCCTGTCCTGCATGGCCCATTCAGGATTTTTGTCACCCTCAATTGAGGTTTATAAATAGATTTTGTCTCGAAGCTGTCCACTCCCCATCGTTGAATACTTGAGGCTTGGTTGGAATCTACCATCTGTTAGAAGAGGTTATTCAGCTCTGTGTCTCAGGATAGACAAGCTCAGGAAATTGACAACAAAAAAATGACAATTTATTAATAGACCGTTGCTGTCTTCTATATCATTAAAAACAACAACATGTTGCTGCTTAAAGACGTGGTATACATGTTACATGTAGATCTAGTCAATGAAATAATTACAACATAGGCCTAAATGACTGAGATGTAGCTGTTGGCCTGTTGATGGGAGAAACACCCCGTTATAATGTCATGAGCTTCTAAAACCTAATGAAACTGTTGTTACTACATTTACTGTGTTTTTATAGAGAACATACCATGCCCAGGCTTAGTTGCAATTCGTCTTAGTACATTTAGGCCTATCAGGGTGAGGTCTACTACAGCTCTGCCGGTTTAAGGTCAGGATATCTATCTCCTCCTCAAGTGTATTTTAGTTCTCTGGTTTCTGTGGTAGTGCTGAGCTGCCTGGTAGATTCCAGGCTGAGGCCGTAGCCCCCACTTCATCATGGCCGACATCTCAATCCGTTTCCCCGCTTCACTTTTACCACGTTTACAGCAGCACAGGTTTTCAATACCGATCAGTCACGGCCTCTTTCCTGTTCATTCATCACTAGCTCCTTCCTTCTATTCTTCTCTTTCCCCCGCTCTCCCTCTCCCGCCTCTCCCCCAACCCTTTCTGCCCTTTCTCCCTCCTCCTCTCCATCTCTCTTCCTCCTCCTCTCTTCCTCCACCTCTCTCCCTCCTCCTCTCCCCCAACCTCGTCTGCCCTCTCTCCTTCCTCCTCTCACCCTCTCTCCCTCCTCTCCACCTCTCTTTGTCCTCTTCTCCACCTCTCTCCCTTCTCCTCTCCACCTCTATCCCACCTCCTCTCTCCCTCCTTCTCTCCCCCAACCCCTTCTGCCCTTCCTCCCTCCTCCTCTCCACTTTTTCTCCTCTCATCCCCCTCTCCCCTCTCTGCCCTTTTCTCTTCCCCTCCCCTCTTCTCCCTCTCCCTCTCTGCCGCTCATCATATTTTTCCGGAGGCACCGGATGCTGGTAATCTGGGCTGTGTGATTGCCAAGGCCATGGATGAATGGAAGCAGACCTGGGTCCCAATATCCTCTTGAGCCATGACTTTCATTCTCATTAATTGAGGCTGATGAATACTTTAGGCCAGTTGAGTGTTTAATGAATTGCACAGCGCTGGAATTACATGCTTTCTCAGACGAGGATGGTCTTTCTTGTCTCTTGTGCCGGTTTAAAGGACGGCTGCTATAAATCGGTGCTCAGGCAGTCTGCAGATCACAGGTATCCCACAGGGAAAGATGTTTGTCAGATGTCTTTCTGGTGCCGTACTGCACTTTACAACAGTATATCAGGTGATCAGAAGTCTGGTACTATTAGTACAACTAATTACAAAAATATTTATATTTACCAAATAATATATCTGTTTATTGTTATCCAAATGTGTGTTTTTTGTTTCAGTCAGTAAACATTGCCTGATTGATTGCATTTTATCAGCATAGATTTACGGATCAACTAATAAAAGGGGTTTAAAATATAATGTATCGTTATTACATTGCTTTGTGAACTTTGACCTTTACTTAGCATCATTAACAAAATTACTCAAAAATGTATGGCTGATTTAAAACCAGACGGACAGATGTGCAATGAAGTCTGCCGATTAAAAAGCTCCACCTCGCTATGCATTAATATAAGTAGATTATTGTGTTCGTATGGGAGCTATTCCAAGTCGTCAACCAATTCAACCAGTTATGTGTGCTCTTTTAACTGCTAACCCTGAGCAGTGGAGCATGTAGACATCTAATACATAGCCTAACTATTACATGGTACAGAACATCTCTCAGTCCTGGCCCATCTGGAGTAAACACTATGAGTGAGTCTTCAGTTCTAATAAAATCTAATTGTTATGACTTGGACTTTTTCCTCCTTCTCTCGGGGTGAGAGAATGAGAGAATACAGTATGGCACTCATTTCTTTCTCCCTCATCAGTGTTTTCACACATTCCCTGTTGGATTCGGATCCTGGAGTGTTTTGACTCTGTCAAATGGATGGCGACTACGGAATGGTAAAATAAAGAGTTGCCGTATATTGGTGAATGGAAGAGGCAGCCTTAATTAACTAAGGTGTTAGTTACCCAACATTACAAACAACAAACGCAAAAGAAACCTCAAGAATTGAATACATTTAATTGTTATTTAATTCATTGCACATTTACTGAAGTGCAGACTCCTCATACTTACTAATGTAAAGCTTTAGAAAATACAATCTCAGTCATTTCCGACAGTTCTGATTCTGAGTGCTTTTACCTTGGTTGTAAATACAAATATATGGCATATTGACAGGTAAACCCTTTTAATTCATATTTGATGATCATTCTGTAAAGTAAACATTGAAAAAAGGGCAGCATTACATGTCCACATCATAAATATATTCATCCATTTTTTTGTAGGTAGTGGTAGTAGGTATTATTAACGTGATAGGTTTCTGTCTTTCCCCTTTCCCATCCCATGTAAATACTCTTTATGTCATTAATAGTTGAAAGGTCTTTGATAGAATTGGCCCAAAAGTTAAAGTGAAGTACCTGTTGCATAACAAAACCCCATCAACCACTGGCCTTCTCTCTTTCGCGTTGTGCATGCTTCATATTGCACATAAACACTTCACTGCCCCTTTAAAAAGAGTTTTCAACAGGTTTACAATACATAACATTTCTCTCAAATAAAAAAAATAGTTTTAATCGACCGTACACAATACCAAAAACACAGTGCTCTTTCCCAGGTAGTGTATAGTGCTGAGCTCTCTTTACACGCCCTTTCAAGACCCAGCCCTTCCTCTAGTCCACTTCCATCCCATTTCCTCTTCCTGTCCACACCCTTTCCACATGAAGTAGAGGCATCTTCACTGAGGTCTCTCTGCGTGGTACTTCCTGTGTCTATACTTCCCATTCTTCTCCTTGGCCATGTTGATGCAGGCGTTGTGCTTGTTGCTCTGCAGGTGGTTCCAGTATTTCACCAGTTCGTTGGGCTGGAACTGGTGGGAGGTGATGAGGTGGCTGTACTTACAGCTGGAGTAAGACACCCTCCAGTGGTTGAAGAGGAACTCATTGGGCGGCGGCGTGGGGTCGATGCGGAGCTTGGCCAGGCAGATGCCAACGTAAACGTCCTCCAGGTGCAGCCTCCGTATGCTCAGAGATGCCTGGTAGATCCTCTCCGCCATGTCTCCGGAGAACACGTACCCCGTCCCCGAGCAGAAGATGGGGTACCTCTCACTAGGGTACAGCTCAGGAGGCATGTACCACTTGCTGTCCTTGTTGCGGTTGGGCGCGTAGCCCCTCATCAGATAGCCAGTGAAGTAGCTCTGTCTGGGCGGGAGCTCTGGCTTCAGCAGCTTCTGGATGAGATACTCCGTGTTGACAAACATGTCACTGTCTGTCTTCATGACATAGCGCGCTTGGGGGCAGTGGCTGGCCACCCAGTTAATGCCCATCAGGGTTTTGATGGTGAGGTTGTAGTATGTGTCCTGGTAGTCCTGCTGGATGATGTCATTGTGGACCCGGCTCTCCTCCTCGATGGCGGTCTGGGTGTACGAGTCTGAGCTACGCCCCAAACCCAGCAGGAAGAGTCGGACGAAGCTCAGGCCCATGGCCACGCTCTCGTTGCCCCACGTCTGCCGGATGGCATTCCTGGCGTCTGCCTGGCCTGGCTCTGCAGCGATAAGCAGCACCAGGAACGGGGTTCTGTCTCTGCACTTGAAGGGCTGGTTGAGGATGTAGCGATAGGGCTGGGCATTGAGCCTCCCTCCCACGCCCATTTCCTGCTGTAAACTGTTGTTGGCACTCATTGAGTTCTCCAGTCCCGTCACGCCCATCATGGCTCCTCCACCACCGCCCCCCTCAGCCTGCTGGGAGCTGATGTTGAGATGGGGCTTGGGAGGCACGTAGCCCGTCTCCTTCCACAGGCTCCGCAGACTCAGGCTCTGGTTTGCTTCGGCCCTGGCCGTGCGGAAGCCCCTGACGGTGTAGGCCAGGGGGTTGTCCCGGGGCCCGGTCCGGCCCGGCAGCCAGTCCTGGTGGCTAAAGAAAAGGAAGAGTGTGAAGAGGAGGGCCAGGGATAGGAGGCCCGCCACGTGGGTCCGGAAGAGCGAGCGCTTCACGGTCCAGGTCATCTTGATGGGGCAGTAGTGCCAACGTCTCCACTGCATGGTGAATCGGCAGGCGGAGGGAACAGGGGGCTGCTGCTGCTCTGGATGGCACGGCGGCGGTCACATTCGATCACGTCAAACATGTGTTTGCCAATAGCCAGAGGGTTATCTGAGCTGGCAGACACGTGGGAGTGAACCTCCTGGCAGAGCTAGTACGGGATGTACTGTACAAGGCCTCCTGGCAGAGCTAGCAAGGGGATACTTGAGGCCCCTCGCGGAGCCAGCAGTGGGATGCTTGGGTCCCGTGGCAGAGCTAGGACAGTGCTGAATTTGTGGCCATGGAGGCAGGTCCCAGGCTCTTCACTGACTCTGCAGACACACCCAGGATCATGCTCCAGGTCTGGGCTCCTTCAGATCAGAGATCGGAGTCACCTCCTCAGTGGATCACCTCTCTTATCTGGGAGGAAAGAACAGAGAAGCAGGCTTGGAAAATGTTCAGAATTCTGCCTACTACTGTAGCATTGTGGGGCGTTGAGCCATATGTCAATTGTTTAAGTTGTAGAGATCTGACTATATTCCCATGAGGAAGAGCAAAGCATATTTAAAATCATTCAGCTTTTTTTATTTTTTTATTTCACCTTTATTTATATATAGCTTTGATGTTGTGTTGTATCTTTGCATTTTCCATCTATTCTTAGTGATGGATGATCAAAGTCATTCAGAATGACTTGTCTATTCAAATATAAAACACCTCTGCTGCACTGCATGAGTAATGTACAGTATAATGTTATGGCATTCACCATGGTAACTGCCTTGGTTGTTGTTTATTTCTGTAGATTCCGGAGAGCAACAAAACCTGACACTCACTTCCACTGGCTTGTGGAAGTGCTACCCTATATGTCTGCTTACTAACCACCCTGCCTGGGGTAGATTGTTAATGGAAGGTGTGTTAAGACAGAGTGAATAATGTGAGATCTTACGTACACAATAACTATGACGAAAGATACTTGTCAACAACCTATTTTTCTTGACTCAAACTATAACGATAACGTTAAATGTGAGGAGACAAGAATTCCAAGTGAAACTAATTGACATTTAATATGACATGGCGCTCCTTTTCATCTGTTTGGTCCAATCAGAAGCACACAGAATCTCCCACACAGCTCCCAGGCGGTCCCTTCAGTCACTCGTCAGTCTTTTGAACAGATGCGAAGCCAGGAAACTTTACTTTTAGCTAACCTCAACTAGAAACAATGTTTACTCTTTCTCTTACTTTCATGGAGGATATTTTTACTTTGATCACGTAAGAAGATCTATATGGGAAAAACGAATGCTATTTGTTAAATATTAGGAGTACAGTAATACTATTTTGTAAAGCTCAAATTCTCTCCTTTTCAAGGAAACCACTCTTATCTACCTGGTTATGATAGGGAGAAAATCAGAGCTGTAAATTGTTTAACCTGTAGCCAAGGATTTATTGCTAATTATGGCTGGCATGGTTACAATCTGCCACAATATCAATGTTTCTAGCTAAGGTATATAAGGGGATAGTAGGCCTAGCTGGACAAGGCTATCTGAATGTGCACATGATGGAAGTTAGAGGTAGCCTAAATATTCATTATTTAATATTAAAAAATGCACTTACTATCATGTGACTAAAATGGCTGACTAAAACAAGACCAAAATTGTCCACGAGTTTTAGCCGACTCATAATAACTAAAACTAACAAACGATTAAATTACTAAAATGTGACTAAGACTAAAAGGTATTTTAAGACTAAAACTAAATATAAAATAGATGTCAAGACGACTGCAATGGCCGATAGGTTGTAGATGCTAGTGGGGAAGGCAGACAGAGGGATGAGCGTGTGCTATGTGTGTGTGTGTGTGTGTGTGTGTGTGTGTGTGTGTGTGTGTGTGTGTGTGTGTGTGTGTGTGTGTGTGTGTGTGTGTGTGTGTGTGTGTGTGTGTGTGCGAGTGTGTGCGTGTGTGCGAGTGTGTGCGTGTGTGCGTGTGTGTGTGTGTGTGTGTGTGTGTGTGTGTGAGTGTGTGCGTACGTGTGAGTGTGTGCGTATGTTTGTGCATGTGTGTTGTAACTGTTTATGGTACTGCATATGTGTAATAGGGAGTTGTATACAGTACGTGTTACTGTATACGTCTGGGTGCATGTCCGTGTGTGTAGGGTGTGGCTGTGTACTGGCAACCACCTTCTGATAATTTGAGTTGTGTTTTGCTTTACAGTCTCATACCCATAATTAAAATGGCAGTAAAACAGTAATTACTTAATAATGACCAGCTGTTTTCATTCTTTATGAGTCATTTGAACAACCAGTGCCATGTTCCATTCGACATCAATTAGTTCCCTATTATGAGGAATTATTTTTACCAACTACATTGTTATTACGGTACATCATTTCTCAATATTTACCAACTAAACAACAGCTGGTGAAGTATGAAAACTCCAGGCAGCTAGACTGGTGAGGAGGGAAGGTGAAGTATGAAAACTCCAGACAGCTAGACTGGTGAGGAGAGAAGGTGAAGTATGAAAACTCCAGACAGCTAGACTGGTGAGGAGGGAAGGTGAAGTATGAAAACTCCAGGCAGCTAGACTGGTGAGGAGGGAAGGTGAAGTATGAAAACTCCAGACAGCTAGACTGGTGAGGAGAGAAGGTGAAGTATGAAAACTCCAGGCAGCTAGACTGGTGAGGAGAGAAGGTGAAGTATGAAAACTCCAGGCAGCTAGACTGGTGAGGAGGGAAGGTGAAGTATGAAAACTCCAGGCAGCTAGACTGGTGAGGAGGGAAGGTGAAGTATGAAAACTCCAGACAGCTAGACTGGTGAGGAGAGAAGGTGAAGTATGGAAACTCCAGACAGCTAGACTGGTGAGGAGGGAAGGTGAAGTATGAAAACTCCAGACAGCTAGACTGGTGAGGAGAGAAGGTGAAGTATGAAAACTCCAGGCAGCTAGACTGGTGAGGAGGGAAGGTGAAGTATGAAAACTCCAGACAGCTAGACTGGTGAGGAGAGAAGGTGAAGTATGAAAACTCCAGGCAGCTAGACTGGTGAGGAGGGAAGGTGAAGTATGAAAACTCCAGGCAGCTAGACTGGTGAGGAGGGAAGGTGAAGTATGAAAACTCCAGACAGCTAGACTGGTGAGGAGAGAAGGTGAAGTATGAAAACTCCAGACAGCTAGACTGGTGAGGAGGGAAGGTGAAGTATGAAAACTCCAGACAGCTAGACTGGTGAGGAGAGAAGGTGAAGTATGAAAACTTCAGGCAGCTAGACTGGTGAGGAGGGAAGGTGAAGTATGAAAACTCCAGGCAGCTAGACTGGTGAGGAGGGAAGGTGAAGTATGAAAACTCCAGACAGCTAGACTGGTGAGGAGAGAAGGTGAAGTATGAAAACTCCAGGCAGCTAGACTGGTGAGGAGAGAAGGTGAAGTATGAAAACTCCAGACAGCTAGACTGGTGAGGAGAGAAGGTGAAGTATGAAAACTCCAGGCAGCTAGACTGGTGAGGAGGGAAGGTGAATGCAGACATAGGTGGTAGTGGGGCTGACATATCAACAGCCGACCTAACAAGTACCCATTGACTCCACAGACTGTTTCAGAGGCCTAAAAAGCAGGTAAACACTAGCTATAACAAGGCAGTAAAATGATCCATATGTCTGGTATGTAAACTCCTTAGGGCTTGTGGACTGGGGATGATGGAGGTTGAATGGGATGGTAGGATGGTAGGGGGGCCTCTTGCATATCATCAGCCGGGTCTAATGCCAGAGGCGGAAGTATAAATTGCTGGTTTGCACAACATGATGCTGGCTAACACTACTCTGAGCCGCTCTGGTGAGCCTGTGCCATCAGCCCCCCACTGCTCCGCGCCTCGCCAGCCGGGGAGGAGACGCATCTGTCAAAATGAATTTTCAGGGTCCAGCAAGCAGTGCTGCTGGAGCCCCAGTCAGCCGCCGGCAATAACAGCCTTCACCCGCCATTCACCTTCCACCTCCAGCTTATCAATACCTCGCCTGCCTGCCTCTCTGCCTGCCTGGAGAGAGGCCTCCCTGCCAGCTCTCTCTCTCTCTCTCTGTGTACACACACATACAGTACACAGACATATATACACACACACACACACACACACACACACACACACACACACACACACACACACACACACACACACACACACACACACACACACACACACACACACACACACACACACACACACACACACACACACGTTCTCCTGCACACACGTACACACTCAAATGTGCTGACAGATACTGGCAGGAGGAGGCATTTCTCTCCATACAATTGTGACACAAACAGCTCCGTTTCTTTCTGTCTTCCATTCGGTTTGTTTATTAGCGGTTGTTGTGTTCCGCCACATCGGGAAAAAATGGTGTGTTATTTTGTGTTATGATGTGTGATGCTGTGTGAGAGAGAGAGACAGCGAGAGACAGAGAGAGAAAACGCCAACCACACTCGTCCCAATTTTAATTTTCTTGGAGTGTTTGCCCATTCATCACGACGACTGGGTGGGATGGGTGCACGCTAACCTTTTCAGCAGAATGTGCTTACCCTGCGCAGGCAATTACAGCAGAATGAGTGGGGGCCATGGCTGGCTTTGCTTTAAAGGTTAACAGACTTTACATCAGAGCAAATCCAACGCTCCAAAGGTTTCTGTTGTCGCCTATACATGGACCTAATTATCAGGAAGCTAATGCAGAGAGCACACACATGCTGGAACTAACACACACAAATGCAGGAGTGCACACGCATGCATGCACACACACACACACATATGCGGGAGCGCACACACATGCACGCACACAGACTCTATCCATAGGAGAGGAGATGTTGACTTGTTGTTTGTGGAATGACTACACTGTTGTCTAATCCAGTGACAATTTCACATCGTCGGATCAGGCACCAGGCAGGCATCCCTTTGAGTGGCATCCCAGTCATTCTGCTGAACGTGCCACTCCATTCATTTAATTTATTTCCTTGCCTCCCATCACAGTCACTTCCACACTAGCGAATTAGTTACAGCGTTGCTAATTGAGGCCCCAGTTGTTCCACTGCGGTCAATAATCTCAAAGGCTGCATGAAAATATTAGAATCCAGCTAGTGACCGACGCACCTCAAATCTCACCTAGCCTAATGCTAATGCTAGCCACCATTTAATGGTGATATGGAATTAAGTACCAAAGCCTAGATGTCCAAATATTCTATATTTAGTTTTTATTTTCTTGGACAGCCAAACCGAGATCAAAGATTAACATTGTACACAAGTCTTCCAACGTATCAAAGTTCATAGTGCAATATGTTGACGGTGACTTATTATCAGCAGTCATGCCCCTGAGGACTGGAGTTGGCCATCCCTGATGTATATACTGTATATACATAGCTCATCCTAATTTACATACTACTGAACATACCATTTTCTGTCCAAATGATATACTGTCTAAACACACCACGTATTTATATTGTGGATTCTGACACATGTTCACTGTAATGTATCTACTGTGGGTTGTTATTTCCTGATTTCTTGCCGTGATAATTTTATGTGTGTATTTGTATTGTATTTGCAAGACATTCTACTGCCCTGTTGGAGCTAGTAACACAAGACATTCTACTGTACTGTTGGAGCTAGTAACACAAGACATTCTACTGCCCTGTTGGAGCTAGTAACACAAGACATTCTACTGCCCTGTTGGAGCTAGTAACACAAGACATTCTACTGCCCTGTTGGAGCTAGTAACACAAGACATTCTACTGTACTGTTGGAGCTAGTAACACAAGACATTCTACTGCCCTGTTGGAGCTAGTAACACAAGACATTCTACTGCCCTGTTGGAGCTAGTAACACAAGACATTCTACTGCCCTGTTGGAGCTAGTAACACAAGACATTCTACTGCCCTGTTGGAGTTAGTAACACAAGCATTTCACTGCACCTGCTGTAACACTTGCAAATCTGTATACGTGACCAATAAACTTTGATTTGATAACTGCAAGCCTCGACAGAGTATCGATCGCTCTTTGTTTCATAGTTGTCATTGGCACTCTGTCAAAGGCCTTCTGATATTTAATAGGGAGCTGCGTGCTGTTTGTATATAGAGGCCAAAACAAAGATGTTGGCAAAACAAAGGTCTCTGGACGTTAATGTTTTATTTGACTGTATACCAGACAGATACTGCTGGCATCCGCCCAGCTGATCATTCAACTAGACTGGGATTTGTTTTTAAGACACAAATTTTACTATTCGCAGGTACATAGACCATTACTGGGATATGTGTTTTGATAAAGCGTTCTCACAAATCTGCAATATGTGTACAAGTTAAGGCCTAGATTAAATCAGATCAGAAGTTAACCGACGATAGCCGACACCCACATTGCTGATGTCTGGGCGGTGTTGGAGCTGTCAAATCCTGTGGGCTCCTGAGTGGCGTAGCGGTCTAAGGCACTGCATCTCAGTGCAAGAGGTGTCACTACAGTCCCTGGTGTGAATCCAGGCTGTATCACATCAGGCCGTGATTGCGAGTCCCATATAGGGCAGCGCACAATTGGCCCAGCGATGTCCGCGTTTGTCCGGGGTAGGCCATCATTGTAAATAAGAATTTGTTCTCAACTGACTTGCCAAGTTAAATAAAAAATTTAAATAAAATTCAAAAGATCTAATAGATTCCTTTCAAAATCCGACATATTATGGATAAACGTCTATTTTTGATGCATTAATTCAGCATGGTTACAGGGTTAAAGGTTAACAGTTTAGGTACTCATTCTGAGTGGTTAAGGTTAGGACTTTGGTTCACCCAGTGCTGGCCAATCATTGTTCTTTTATTTTTATATCTACGTTCTCAGGACCTTTTCAAACGTCTGGAATTCAAAGTCTATTTCTAGTGATCAGGCTGGTCAAATCGGTTTACATCTCACATTCCAGTGTTCCAACTTGTAAACAAGGCTGCATGGAATTTCTGTTCATGCGACTAAGTGCAGCCAATCGCAATGTTTACTTTAGGTATAATGCCAGGAGCCTCTTTTGGATTTGACAGCTCTAACATAGTTCCACCTCCGACACCACCAAAACAACTGCTATGCGGATGTTTGCTAAAGCGGATCTGATTTAATAGAACCCTAAGACTGTAGCACAATGCTATGGCTGCATTCCCCAATTGTTACATCCAGACTCATTCATAGTCAGTCTGAGGCCAAAGCATTGAGCAGGTAGCACAGCTAACACAGTTTACACTAAACTTTAACACACGCTTTGTTCCTAAGAATAGCTTTAATGGTCTTTCCATCCGGTGCTGGCTTCTAACAGAAATAACTAAACTACAATCTAAAGTCTTCATCTCCCTTCCTGTGTGTGTGTGTGTGTGTGTGTGTGTGTGTGTGTGTGTGTGTGTGTGTGTGTGTGTGTGTGTGTGTGTGTGTGTGTGTGTGTGTGTGTGTGTGTGTGTGTGTGTGTGTGTGTGTGTGTGTGGCTGCTCCAGAACGGGTCTAAAGGAATTAGTGAAATCTCATGCTGTACCCTCAGACTCCTTCGCTCTCACATATAAAGGCTTTGATTTTAATCTGTTGTCATGGTTATAAATAACTTAGCGGCTTGTTATTACCATCATCCTTTTAGAGCGGAACAACCTTTACAGCCATGTTCAAGTATTGTAAGCCTATTGTAAGCACTGGGCACAGACGTCAATTTAACATCTATTCCACGTCATTTCATTGAAATGACGTGGAAATAATGTTGATTCAACCAGTGTGTGTCCAGTGGGGTGTATTTGAGTCTGATTGAATTTACTCAGCTTCCTTTGTAGTTTTCCATTCTGTCCTCTGTCAGTTGAGTTCTCAGGTTCCTGTTAAGATATTCCATTTTTTTTAAACATAAGGAATGTCCTGGGAATTGCAGGCTATGCTTCCTTTAGAGTGAGTATTCTTTTAATATGAGGTGCTGGTAAATGGACACCTTCACTCTCTTTCACCACTCAATGGACCTGGAGGATCCGGTCAAGACCTCTCTCTCTCTCTCTCTCTCTCTCTCTGGACAAACAGGGTTGTAAATGGGTTAATGTTACTGGATAGACAGGGTTGTGAATGGGTTAATGTTACTGGACAGACAGGGTTGTGAATGGGTTAATGTTACTGGACAGACAGGGTTGTGAATGGGTTAATGTTACTGTATAGACAGGGTTGTGAATGGGTTAATGTTACTGGATAGACAGGGTGTTTCTACACTTCATGGCCGAGGCGCTGGTCAAATCTAGGCCAGGCCACCCGAGCCTCCCTGCACACAAACCCTTATCTAATGTACTCATCACCATATCGGATGCCTGCTTATCAAATCATATTCAGCCGTAGCAACTCAGAGGGATTTTGTGATTCTGTATTAGTAGTTGTGAGTTATACAGCAAACCCTCAGAATGGGTGACGCTTGGTAAGAATTGTGCGAATAAAAGAGAATACGTGATTTGAGTTGGACTGCATGGTGGGCAATGGTATGCAGGTGAAGCTGCTGTGTTGAGCTGTGTGTGTGTCTCATCAGTTACACTGCTGTGTTGGGGCTGTGTGTGTGACTCATCAGTTACACTGCTGTGTTGGGGCTGTGTGTGTGTCTCATCAGTCAAACTGCTGTGTTGGGGCTGTGTGTGTGTCTCATCAGTTAAACTGCTGTGTTGGGGTTGTGTATGTCTCATCAGTTAAATTGCTGTGTTGGGGCTGTGTGTATGTCTCATCAGTTAAATTGCTGTGTTGGGGCTGTGTGTGTGTCTCATCAGTTAAATTGCTGTGTTGGGGCTGTGTGTATGTCTCATCAGTTAAACTGCTGTGTTGGGGTTGTGTGTGTCTCAGGTACACTGCTGTGTTGGGGCTGTGTGTGTGTGTGTCTTTTTCATGATGTGCTTTAAAAAAGAGATCCTATCAAAGTTTCATAGTCCAGGGGCCGCCCCATGAAGAGCCAAACCCCATGCATTTTAAATATCCACCTCAGCAATTAGCTTTCCCGATGCATCTGGGCTGGTGTGCCAACTTCCCAGTCAGTGGGATGGACATGATGCATGGGGTTAGAGACAGTGTTAATTGAATTGGATCAATGAGATCTGCCCGGCGTGCCAGCATCAATCATTGGATCAGCCAGGTAATGTTTTTGAGAGGTCTGGAAACAACAGAGCTGTAAGCCTGGCTATGCTGAGGGAAGAGGATGGATAGATGGATGTGAGAGAGAGAGAGGAGGATGGATAGATGGATGTGTGAGAGAGAGGGGGAGATGATGGAAAGAGAAGACTGGATTGGGGGAGGTTGAGTGCCAGAGCTGATGAAACATGTAGTACTGTACATACCTCCTCCTGCAGCTGGCAGACGGACTGTGTGGTTGCTGGTGCCGTCTGTCGGCACACTCGGTACGCCATCACTGTTCCTCTTCTCTGGAATCTGGGGTAATGTACTCTTCCACCCTGTCTGCCTAATGGATTATTGTTGGCGTAACATCCGTCCATCTGTCACAGTGCATTCCAGAGTCTCCGTCATCTCCTCTCCTCCTCTGCGTCACCAAGCCTTTCGGTTTAGGGCTCTTTCTTTCCTCTCTTCCTCCTCCCCTTTCCTCTTCTTGATCCTTGGTCTCAGTTATGCACTACAGCCCCCCTCTCTTTTTTCCTATCTCTCCAATGGTCTCTCTCTCTCTCTCCCTCTCTCTGTCTCTCTTCCTCTCCCCACTTCCCTTTTGCAATGTGTCCGAAAATAAAACGGAAGCCTTCACCTTGCCTTGTGTTTTCTGTTCTCTGCTCCGGTGTGCATGTATTCTTCTCAGGCTGCTCCGCTAAAAGAAAGCAGTAAGAGACGGCAGAGCTGTGTTGATAGTGCTGTGGCTAGTCCCGCATGTTGCTAGGCAGTCTGATGGAGAGAGACAGAGAGGGAGGGAGCGCTCAGAGTTTCTGAAAATGGCTGCAGAAGAACATGATCCTGAGTCTCGAGGAAGAAAACACTCCTCCCTCTCTCTTCCTTTCACTTTCTCTCTCCCTCTCTCTGTCCAGCTCCTGTCCTCTCCTCTCGGCTGGGCTTCGTTGTTTTGCAGCAGGAGGAGAATCAGCCGCTGTAGTGTGAAGGCTCAGGCAGAGGAAGGGGGGGGGGGGCATCCCACGTGACCCACTTAGAATTCACTCCCCCCTTCTCTCCGTCCTCCCCTTACCAACCCATCCCCCTTTCTCTGAGAGAAAAAAAGGGATTGAACTGTGTGGGCTTGGTGGATGGAGAGAGTGAGAAAGAGAGCTAGAGAGAAGGGCCAGTGGTTTCTGGTTTTATGATTACAGATGTGGTGTTCAGCATTGTGCAACCTTTGAGGATCTTTTAAAATATGAAAGAAAAACAGGAACAGGGTAAAATCTGTACGCTGTGTTAATTATTAGTCAATGAATAATGAACTCTTTGTTTGGTTTGTTTGTGATATTTCCATATATCCGTATGCTTCAGATGACACAGACCTAAAGGATTCAGAAAGTTCCATATGTTTATGCATAGTACGTGAGGCTAGAATCATCAGGCTAGAATCATCAGGCTAGAATCATCAAGCTAGAATCATCAGGCTAGAATCATCAAGCTAGAATCATCAGGCTAGAATCATGAGGCTAGAATCATGAGGCTAGAATCATGAGGCTAGAATCATCAGGCTTGAATCATCAGGCTAGAATCATCAGGCTAGAATCATCAGGCTAAAATCATCAGGCTAGAATAATCAGGCTAGAATCATCAGGTTAGAATCATGAGGCTAGAATCATCATGCTAGAATGCTGGAATACAAAGGGAGTTCCTGTACTGTGAGATGGACTGTTGTTCTGAGAAAGGGAGTTCCTGTACTGTTTGATGGACTGTTGTTCTGAGAAAGGGAGTTCCTGTACTGTGAGATGGACTGTTGTTCTGAGAAAGGGAGTTCCTGTACTGTTTGATGGACTGTTGTTCTGAGAAAGGGAGTTCCTGTACTGTGTGATGGACTGTTGTTCTGAGAAAGGGAGTTCCTGTACTGTGAGATGGACTGTTGTTCTGAGAAAGGGAGTTCCTGTAGTGTGTGATGGACTGTTGTTCTGAGAAAAGGAGTTCCTGTACTGTGTGATGGATTGTTTTTCTGCTATCATCACCTTTGTCACTCTGTCTTTTATTTTATTTTCTTTGTCACCTCTCTTCTCCTCTCTCCCTTTACTCCATCAAACACCCCTGAACCCAGACAGACAGACAGACAGACAGACAGACAGACAGACAGACAGACAGACAGACAGACAGACAGACAGACAGACAGACAGACAGACAGACAGACAGACAGACAGACTTCCTGCAGCGCCTCAATGAAGCACAACCAATCTTATTAACACTGCTGTTCATGAATAAGTAAAAATCGAACACATCTTTGTTTCCTCACACATATTTTACAACTTGACAACCTAGTGAACCCTCGTTGTCTGATTCTTCACGTACAGTAACTCTGTGGTGCAGTAAAGTAGCCTACTAGTCTACAGGAGAGCGGTGTGATGCAGATGGGATCCTCTCCATGTAAAGTGAGTGAGCCACCAGGAGCAGGTTTCTGCGGTGCCACTGGGCCAAAGGAACACTGGAAATATTGTAAGGTATCTCTGCGGCATGGTGGAGGGACTCAATTATTAATAGGAGGCCTCTGGTTGACAGCACTGCTTTGGAGATCATTAACTGCAGGTTGAAGTTTATTGTCATGCATCTTGTCCTGGAGGCAGAATCAAGTGATTTCCATTAGATGGCCCAGCTGCAAAGTTAAAATTGGCTCTGTTGCAAAAAGTCATGAAAACAAAAATAAGCTTTTTAAGGTTAGGGCCAGGCATTAGGGTTACCAGTGTGGTTAAGGTTAAGGTTATGTTGTATGACTTTGTGGCTGTGCCAGCTAGTGACCGCTCTGCAGAGCTGCCTCCAGAACAACATTCATGACAAAAAACACTAACCTGCCCAGTAGCCCTGCTACCTGGCCAGGGAGAGGGTATTTATCAGAAGAAAGCAATGCTGTGTGGGTGATTGATTGCCCCTTAGCTGCTAGGTTACAGGCAGTGCCTCGGTGCATTAATATCATGTGGCATCTATTAGATAGGTGACTTCCTGGACGCGTCTGGCTTGGCTGGCCAATGGAAACAGCTAGCTTATCAACATTTTAAATTGTCATCATTAACTGTCTGCACTCGGGCATTATACTCTCACACAGGTGCTCTCTCACTTTCTTTATAGCTTGTTTCTTTCACATAAATGCTCACATAGGTTGTTGTACATTAGAAGACGTATCAACTCAGCAGATGCTATGGACACACACCAGCTTGCTGAGCTGTCACGTTCTGGTCATTGATTTGATTTGATTGATCTTATTTGGTCATTCAAATTACACATGAAGCTGCCTCCGTTGCAACCCAACATTAGGCTACATATTTAAATGTGCGTTATACATTATCTTCAATTAGCAACAGTTAATCTGTTATTTATTCCATGTGTAACTCTGTGTTGTTGTATGTGTCGAATTGCTACGCTTTATCTTGGTCAGGTCGCAGTTGCAAATGAGAACTTGTTCTCAACTAGCCTACCTGGTTAAATAAAGGTGAAATAAATAAATAAATAAAATCTAGATTGAAGAAAAAAAATGTCTTTATGGAGTTGAATTCTGGACTCCCCCCACTACTGAGGCATTGTATGAATAAACATAGCTACAACAGCTTTTAGTGCGATTAAGTTCTTGTTTTAGTGTTTTCTTCCTCTGGAGCTCTAATCCACCTGTTTGAGCCTTGTGTCTTCCTGGGTAGAAGCAGTATTACAGAGTTTACTAACATAAGGTCAGAGGAGGTATGGCTCTTTTCAGACAATAAGGCTACACGCTGTCAAAAAAGACTAACAACTAGTGCCAGGGACTAAATGTTATAGCTAGTTCATAGACCGATCTCAATATAGACAAAATCTGTTTTTTGAATGGTGAGTCTAAGTCACGACCATTCCTTTTCTCTGCAAAGCAATAAGTTAAAATACAAATGGCCCCTACAATCTACAATCATAACAATCTGAAAACACCTTTTCATTTGAATAAATTCCAATTTCTATGCTTTCTGTCATGGCCATTTCTGCATATTGGCAAAGGCTGAAAAGAACTGTACAATAAAACAGCAAATAATGATGTTATTCTATCTACTTTTTAAACATTTTAGAAATCAACATTTTTCCCAAATGTTTATACTTCATTTGTTGGCATTTTTCTAATTCTCTCCAAAGTGCCTTTCTTTTTTGGGGTTTCTTTAGTAGACTTCACATCCATTCAGTTTGTTTCTCTCTCTCAGACATTACCTGAGGACCAAAGACCGTTAACTTGACTTCCTGCGAAGGCGTTAAGGTGGTATTACTTCCCTTTAAGAGTGCAGATTCAATATCCTGTAGCACAGCCTCAAGTATGGTGATGTCTCATAATCTCTGTGTCCTCAGACTTATGCTGTAGATGTTTCAGAAGCTCTGTGTCCTCAGACTTATGCCTTAGATGTCTCAGAATCTCTGTGTCCTCAGACTTATGCTGTAGATGTTTCAGAAGCTCTGTGTCAGCCATAGATTCTTCATCAGAGACACTAATTGAGCACTGCCAGGCAAGACAAAAAAAAACAATGTTTTCGTGCAAATTGGATTCATTTAATCAATAAATCAATGTTTATTCTGTGAAATAATACTGTGAATACAGTAATTTAGTCTTGTTAATATGTTTCTGATAGTTGCTCAATTAAATTCTTATAAAAAATTACAATTTCAGTCTTAAACTATGCAGAATCACCTTTTTCAAGCATAATCATAGAATAACTGACTGGAGATTGAAAGCTTCCAGGTGTAGCCTGTGTGGATTCGGGACGAGGGTTCTTTGTTGAAATTTAATTGATCTATGTTATCGTAGCAAAACTAGAATGATTTCTACTGTAAGTCTAGCTTCAGAACCTATCAAACTGTTACTCTTGTCTGGGTTTTTATTTCCAATATATACGGTACTATAAGATGTGTATGTCTATAGCAAGTGTGGAAAAACATATTGGATCAATTTGCTGTTAATTCTATGGAGTTCATTCATATTTCATTCCCCTCCTCTAGCTGCCTCAGTCTCTGTCACATGGGGCTTTTTAACATCAAGAGAAGAGACGAAAGAAGACAGATTTTATTATGCTAATAGAAAGGCATGTAGGACAGAGCAGAGCATCTCATATTGTTAGCAGGCTGCTACAATAACAAGCCCAGAACACTATTGTATGGTGGCCTCAATGTGACAAACCTTTTTCAAATTTTTCTCAAACCTTTGACTATATACCGGAGGAAGTGAATTGGTTGATAGGAATATATGAATGCTATGTTTCGTTATTATAGACTTTCTCCTTGTCATAATGTAACATGCATATTTTCCTTATTTAAAATCATACAAATCCCAAAATATCTGTCAGAACCTTTCCGTACTCTCTTCCCCCTTATGATCCATTTCTTCACTTCCTGTTTAGAGGAATCACAGACTCAAGATTAATCATACCGCAGTCCCCATTGCTCATTATGTTCCTGAAAAACAATATCATGGGAAAGGTACACAATATATTATAAGTTACACTTGTCATAACACTTACAATGGCCTCACAAGTTATATTTTCAGTTCCTGTCTTCACCAGTTACCAAACACTTCAGCCCAGTCCATCTCTCTCTCCCATTTCTCTGTGAGACGATGAAGGAAATCCATTTCATTAGTAATTGACTTGAGAAGAAGTGCAGTGGGGGAGAACGGAGAAACGGAGCAGTGGTCTGGTTGTTTGACTAACGGAGCCCTCTCAGTGGGTGTGATGGTGGCGTGATGGGTAAAACTCAGAAGTCAGCTATCACTTTGAAACATGCTGGTCCTTATCTCTGTCACAGGGCCTAATAGAGTAATGAATCAACATAAAGCCTGCCTGGGCCTCTCCTAAACGGACCGTTGCTCCTCGACGAACAGCATAGCCATAGTCCCACCGACATTGCCTTAGTAAGCATATTGTCTGGGTGGGTTTGGGGATTTGGGGAGTTCACCTACCTGAGTTGTGTCTGTGGCTGTAGTAGCTGTCCACACATGGCTAGACGGGATCTGACCCAGCATTTATGAAATGGACCCACGTTTGTGCCTTGAGAGTAAAATACTTTATTTCAATGTTTCAATGTTGAGAAATGATGATGAAGAGATGCTCGGTGTATGGATAATATGCAGAGGCTGGCATTGACAAGAGAACTCGCCAAATGTGTCTGCTAGGTACACAAGAATGACAAATTAAGAATTAGCCTGGTCGATGTATTCAAGTGGCAGACAGACAGAGGCTGCATTGTGCAGGGCTTATTGGGTGTTGAAAGATTCCAATGGAAGCTATTTGGCCTTCAGTAGTTTGAAAATGTCATTTTTTTCCCCCACATGGTGTATTAGAATGATTCTGTTTCACAATGCAGTTATTCACCCAACCATAACGATAATTCTTTGCAACATGTAGGTCAACTGTACATCAATCGATTACTTCACTCAATGTGAAAATACACAATGGCCTACTCTTTTAAACTGGACATTTTTGCGTCTTCATTCGTCTTTCAATAGTCCTTTCTTTTTCAAAAGCTGAAGAACATACACACGTCTAGGTACGTTTTGCAGGTGCTAGAGTTAAAGTTATATTACAGCTGAAGTTGGAAGTTTACATACACTTAGGTTGGAGTCATTAAAATTCATTTTTCAACCACCCATTTTCTTGTTAACAAACTATAGTTTTGGCAAGTCGGTTAGGACATCTACTTTGTGCATGACACAAGTCGTTTTTCCAACAATTGTTTACAGACAGATTATTTCACTTGTAATTCACTGAATCACAATTCCAATGGGTCAGAAGTTTACATACAATAAGTTGACTGTGCCTTTAAACAGCTTCAAAAATTCCTAGAAAATTATGTCATGGCTTTAGAAGCTTCTGATAGGCTAATTGACATCATTTGACTCAATTGGAGGTGTACCTGTGGATGTATTTCAAGGCCTAGTTTCAAACGCAGTGCCTATTTGCTTGATGTCATTGGAAAATCTAAAGAAATCAGCCAAGACCTCAGAAAAAAAAATCGTAGACCTTCACAAGTCTGGTTCATCCTTGGGAGCAATTTCCAAACGCCTGAATATATCACATTCATCTGTACAAACAACAGTACGCAAGTGTAAACACCATGGGACCACGCAGGCGTCATATTGCTCAGGAAGGAGACACATTCTGTCTCCTAGAGGTGAACGTACTTTGATGAAAAAAGTGCAAATCAATCCCAGAACAACAGCAAAGGACCTTGTGAAGATTCTGGAGGAAACAGGTTCAAAGTATCTATATCCTCAGTAAAACGAGTACCATATCGACATAACCTGAAAGGCCACTCAGCAAGGAAGAAGCCACTGCTCTAAAACCGCCATTAAAAAGTCAGACTATGGTTTGCAGCTGCACATGGGGACAAAGATTGTGCTTTTTGGAGAAATGTCATCTGGTCTGATGATTAAAAAAATAGAACTGTTTGGCCATAAGACCATCGTTATGTTTGGAGGAAAAAGGGGGAGGCTTGCAAGCCGGAGAACACCATCCCAACCGTGAAGCACGAGGGTGGCAGGATCATGTTGTGGGGCTGCTTTGCTGCAGGAGGGACTGGTGCACTTCACAAAATAGATGGCATGATGAGGGAGGAAAATTATGTGGATATATTGAAGCAACATGTCAAGACACCAGTCAGGAAGTTAAAGCTTGGGTCACAAATGGGTCTTCCAAATGGACAATAACCCCAAGTATACTTCCAAAGTTGTGGAAAAATGGCTTAAGGACAACAAAGTCAAGGTATTGGCGTGGCCATCACAAAGCCCTGACCTCAATCCTATAGAAAATGTGTGGGCAGAACTGAAAAAGTGTGTGCGAGCAAGGAGGCCGACAAACCTGACTCAGTTACACCAGCTCTGTCAGGAGGAATGGGCCAAAATTCACCCAACTTATTGTGGGAAGCTTGTGGAAGGCTACCTGAAATGTTTGACCCAAGTTAAACAATTTAAAGGCAACGCTACCAAATACTAATTGAGTGTATGTAAACTTCTGACCCACTAGGAATGTGAAGAAAGAAATAAAAGCTGAAATAAATCATTCTCTCTACTATTATTCTGACATTTCACATTCTTAAAATAAAGTGGTGATCCTAACTGACCTAAGACAGGGAATTGTAACTAGGATTAAATGTCAGCAATTGTGAAAAACTGAGTTTAAAGGTATTTGGTTTAGGTGTATGTAAACCTCTGACTTCCACTGTATATAGTTCTAGGTTTTTTATAATATGTAATTCTATTATATAGTCATAGTTATCCTCTCTGGGCTAGGCGGGACGAATTCGTCCCACCTACGTAACAGCCACTTGCAGCCTGTGGCGCGATTTTCAAAACCTTAAAAATCCTATTACTTCAATTTCTCAAACATATGACTATTTTACAGCTATTTAAAGACAAGACTCTCGTTAATCTAACCACACTGTCCGATTTCAAAAAGGCTTTACAACGAAAGCAAAACATTAGATTATGTCAGCAGAGTACCAAGCCAGAAATAATCAGACACCCATTTTTCAAGCCAGCATATAATGTCACCAAAACCCAGAAGACAGCTAAATGCAGCACTCACCTTTGATGATCTTCATCAGATGACAACCCTAGGACATTATGTTATACAATACATGCATGTTTTGTTCAATCAAGTTCATATTTATATCAAAAAACAGCTTTTTACATTAGCATGTGACGTTCAGAACTAGCAAACTTCCGGGGAATTCGCTAACATTTTACTAAATTACTCACGATAAACGTTCACAAAAAGCATAACAATTATTTTAAGAATTATAGATACAGACCTCCTCTATGCACTCGATATGTCCGATTTTAAAATAGCTTTTTGGTGAAAGCACATTTTGCAATATTCTAAGTACATAGCCCAGGCATCACGGGCTCGCTATTTAGACACCCGGCAAGTTTAGCACTCACCATAATCATATTTACTATTATAAAAGTTTGATTACCTTTTCTTGTCTTCGTCAGAATGCACACCCAGGACTGCTACTTCAATAACAAATGTTGGTTTGGTCCAAAATAATCCATCGTTATATCCGAATAGCGGCGTTTTGTTCGTGCGTTCCAGACACTATCCGAAATAGTAAAGAAGTGTCGCGCGCATGGCGCAATTCGTGACAATAAAATTCTAAATATTCCATTACCGTACTTCGAAGCATGTCAACCGCTGTTTAAAATCAATTTTTACGCCATTTTTCTCGTAGAAAAGCGATAATATTCCGACAGGGAATCTCCTTTTCGGCAAACAGAGGAAAAAATCCCAAAGGCGGGGGCGGTCGGGTCATGCGCATAAGCCCAGAGTCCCTTGATCGGCCACTTGAGAAAGGCGATAATGTGTTTCAGCCTGGGGCTGGAATGACGACATTCTGTTTTTTCCCGGGCTCTGAGCGCCTATGGACGACGTGGGAAGTGTCACGTTAGAGCAGAGATCCTTAGTAAATGATAGAGATGGAAAAGAAGTTCAAGAAATGGTCAGACAGGCCACTTCCTGTAAAGGAATCTCTCAGGTTTTGACCTGCCATTTGAGTTCTGTTATACTCACAGACACCATTCAAACAGTTTTAGGAACTTTAGGGTGTTTTCTATCCATATGTAATAAGTATATGCATATTCTAGTTACTGGGTAGGAGTGGTAACCAGATTAAATCGGGTATGTTTTTTATCCAGCCGTGTCAATACTGCCCCCTAGCCCTAACAGGTTAAATTGTATAATATAATTATAGTTATATTATATAAAATAGTTATATTAAATTACACAGGTTGCCTAGTGGTTAGAGCGTTGGACTAGTAACCGTAAGGTTGCTAGATTGAATCCCCGAGCTGACAAGGTAAAAATATATTTTGTTCTGCCCCTGAACAAGGTAGTTAACCCACTGTTCCTAGGCCGTCATTGTAAATAAGATTTTGTTCTTAACTGGCTTGCTTAGTTATGTCACGAGCGGGTAGAACTGTTTTAGGGTGAGTCAAGCGCAGGAGACTGAGGTCCGTTGGAACAAACTTGATTTAATAAATCCAAAGGCAAAATCCATATACGGCTGGGAGCACAACAGTCAAAAAGACTAAAAGAAGCTCCGCTCAAAAGGGCAGACGGGGCGCAACCCGGCAACCCTACTGCTTATACAATAAGTCGTAACCCAAACAATATAACACCACACGTAACAAAGAACAATCCCGCACGAATCCTAACTAAACACAGACAGACTAAATACCCCCCCACTAATGACAAACACGAAACAGGTGCAATCAAAAAACAGACATAACTAACAGACACTGAAACACAGATCGGTGGCAGCTAGTAGGCCGGCGACGACGAACGCCGAGCACCGCCCGACCGAGGAGAGGCGCCACCTTCTGTGGACGTTGTGACAAGGTTAAATAATTATATAGTTGTAGTTATATTGTATTATATAGTTATATTATATGAAATAGTTATTTATAGTTATATTATGCAGTTATACTTATATTATATACTTATATTATATTATGTTATATAGTTATAATATTTTACATAGTTATAGGCGAACTCAGGATTTTTTTGTTGTAAAACTTATCAATAAAATCACCTGGGAGCATGAACAGCAGTTTGCAGCGTTTTCCTTTGTATTTTTTATAAGCTCTTTGTTTTTCCAATGCGATTCTGATTTCTTTTTTTCTGGCTCACAACATATCTCATTGTCTATTCAGTATCTGTACTTTGCCACCAAGTGTTTGGATATTTTTTCAAAGTGAAAATGAATATGTATGAGAACACAAATCAGTCTCACACTTACCAGAAATGGTTCATTCATAGGATAACCTTTACATTTGCACAGAAATGGTTCTGAACATGCTGTTCTGTAGAAATCTTCTCCTGAGATGCTAACATTCTGACAGGAGTATATCTGTCTCCGCTTGCAGCTCTGTACTTCATGTTCTCTGCTCATTCTCAAACCATGTTTAATGTTGTCACAGGGATTATGCAAGCCTTTCATATCCATCCCTTCCATTCAATCTGCATGAATTCATGACTGAGCCCTTTACAGTAGCGTAGCTGGCTAGGCTTGTGTTTAAATCTAGCTCTTGGTGTAAATAGACAATGTTTAATTCTGACCTTCAAAGATAATAAATACATTCATTAATTTCCAATGGCTTTGAAATGCAGGTTCTCTGTGTGAATTCTTCTGGAGCTAGAGAGGGACGGAGACAATGTACTGAATTGTTCAATATTAAAGGGAATGGGTCCCCTGGTTGTTCGATGTATCTGGCCCTCATCCCTGGAGGGTGAAACAGTCGTACTGTAGTGAGCATACACACAGCACAGCCTCCTGGTCAATTCTCAGTCAGTCAGCATCCACTACTGAGCCTGTTAGTGTTTCACAGGATACCATCTGGAAACTATTTTTCACTCTCTGACGGAGAATGTTGAGAAAAGGAAACTCACTAACATATTGCCATTTTTGTACACTCAACAACAAAAAAATACATATTTTGGTCGATAGACCTTCATCAGGGTTTGCAGAGAGGTGTGAATGCTCTCTTCAATGGAGAAAACATACAAGTGCACCCATTTACCCCCAAATAACAGGACTTCTGCTCTGTTGTTACGGACCGTCAGCATCCACTGCTGAGCTAGTGTCTCAGAGGGTGTAGCACCTGCCTGATCTCTATTTCAGTCTCTCAACACAGAGGATGTACTGTAGCACCTGCCTGATCTATGTTTCAGTCTCTCAACACAGAGGATGTACTGTAGCACCTCCCTGATCCCTGTTTCAGTCTGAAATCCAATAGAGCCAGCTACTGTAGAACACAGAAGGATAGGGAGCACTACCAAACCAAAGACACACTCAATTCTCCTTTTGACACTCTATTGTGCATCCACAGGGTCGATTCAAAGAGAAAAAATGAGGACGAAGGAACGCTTCATGTACAGTAAGTAGGATACAAATCCGAATTAACAGATTTAAAAAATGGATACATTTTAACGCATTGACCATCGTCTGGGAGTCTACGGCCATCAGAGTTTCTAGACCTGGACAGAGTTGTCTGTTGTGGAGATGTATTATACCTGACAGAATGATGGTGTCCGCAGTATCTGATCCTCTCATATCTACCAGGAGTGTTTAGGAGTAGGGGCTAAGAGGATAACTTCTGACAGGGACATACCAGGAGTGTTTAGGAGTAGGGGGCTAAGAGGATAACTTCTGACAGGGACATACCAGGAGTGTTTAGGAGTAGGGGCTAAGAGGATAACTTCTGACAGGGACATACCAGGAGTGTTTAGGAGTAGGGGGCTAAGAGGATAACTTCTGACAGGGACATACCAGGAGTGTTTAGGAGTAGGGGCTAAGAGGATAACTTCTGACAGGGACATACCAGGAGTGTTTAGGAGTAGGGGGCTAAGACGATAACTTCTGACAGGGACATACCAGGAGTGTTTAGGAGTAGGGGGCTAAGACGATAACTTCTGACAGGGACATACCAGGAGTGTTTAGGAGTAGGGGGCTAAGACGATAACTTCTGACAGGGACATACCAGGAGTGTTTAGGAGTAGGGGGCTAAGAGGATAACTTCTGACAGGGACATACCAGGAGTGTTTAGGAGTAGGGGCTAAGAGGATAACTTCTGACAGGGACATACCAGGAGTGTTTAGGAGTAGGGGCTAAGAGGATAACTTCTGACAGGGACATACCAGGAGTGTTTAGGAGTAGGGGGCTAAGACGATAACTTCTGACAGGGACATACCAGGAGTGTTTAGGAGTAGGGGGCTAAGAGGATAACTTCTGACAGGGACATACCAGGAGTGTTTAGGAGTAGGGGCTAAGAGGATAACTTCTGACAGGGACATACCAGGAGTGTTTAAGAGTAGGGGCTAAGAGGATAACTTCTGACAGGGACATACCAGGAGTGTTTAGGAGTAGGGGGCTAAGACGATAACTTCTGACAGGGACAGGCCATACAACTGTATATGACCCTAAAATGGAGCCAGTTATATGACAAAAAAAGACTGAAGGTGTTACAGCTCTTTTTCCAGTTTACAGTGAGCATGAAAAATATAGCACTGTATGTGTGTGACACTTCGCTGACATTTAAATGTTTCCCAGTCTTTTGGCTGCCGCGTCTGTGTGTGAGAAGGGTTACAGTACGATTTCCTTTACAGGAGGCAGCTTACAGCGGTGGCACTTAGGTATTCTCATGCCTCTGAGAGACGAATATAATGGTTCCCATTTTATCATTTTGTTTTGCTTCCGTGTCTGACTCGGGGGAGGGCTGCGGCTTGGCATGTCGATGCATTGGCTTCCCTCCGTGGAGCAGACCTCTAAATCCTTTTACTCACAACCCTCCCTGGCTAACACCCCACTGGGAAGGCTTTGCATCCGAAATGTTCAATTAGTTATTCCTGCTCGCTTTGAATTAAACGTTTTCCAGCTGCCTCACTCTAACAACATCAGGCCTCTGGGCAAGGTGTTGTTGAGAATGGGTGGTGCACCCTTCATTTAGTCTCATCTCCTCTTTACATGTTTTTACTTTTCTCCTCCACTATCCTGAGATGCACTGGAGAGATGATGTGCTAGAATCTATTACCACTGCGGGGGGTTGAGTTGAGGTTGGAGTTCAGGTTTGTTTCCGATCATGTTTTGTTGTGTCAGTGTCAGCCGAGTGCAGCGGAAGCTCGCCCATTAGGGCTTTAGGGACGGAGCCCCACTTGTGAATGGTTAACAAAAAATAAAGTTAAACACTTCCGATAAAAAAATATGTAGCACAATCAGTATGAATGCCCTGACTTCTGCAGAGGCCGTATCACCGTAAATACTGCACGGCCAATGCAGATGTCAGATTGACCATGCAGCGCCTTAGGTTTGAAATCACATTTTAAGAGGACACATTTAAAAATAGACAGGCTTTATGATTTTGTAGCTGTGGTAACTAGTGACGACCGTTCTCACTGGTGCACTCCTTTGTTCGTGAGCTGGCTGCTCGTTCTAAATAGTATAATTTAATCTGTTCTAAACAGTGGCATCATGTGCAGCAGTGGTCATTCTGTTTTTGACATACAAAAGTAAAATAGGTGTATTTATGCTGTTCAAATGCACAGATCGCTTTATATATCTTCTCAAAGCAAATACCGGTATTTCGGAAACTTGGCATCATATTTCTGTAATGCTACTTTGTTGACAACTCCAACCACCTCGCGCCCCGGGTATACAGCCAATCAGCGACCGCCGCTGGCAGAGTGTTTGTCTGGCACAAACAAACTCTGTGAACGGAAGTCCGAGTTGAGGAAGTTGAAGGCTGAACTGGGACACTTTAATCACCAGGCCTAGTGACGTGCTGTAGAGCCAGCTGTTTGGCAGGGCCAGGGCTCTGGGTTGCAGGACGCCAGCAGAAAGCTGTTTGTAGTACCTGCCTCAGGCACTGACCCCTGCAGTCCCCCTCGCTGGGTGTAATCTACAAAGACAATACTGGCAGAGCAGCCCGGCAACAAGGCTGCTAGCAAGGCTTTTCATCTCGCTAAGTGTTCCACTGGCAAATGGAATGCTTTTTTTTTTCTCCCCTGTGAAAGATTAAATCTAACCGCTAAAGAGGTTGAAATGGAATTAATTTTAGCCCTGAATTTGGAGTTTACTGACTTGGCAATTACCTTGTCCTGCATCAACTATTGACAATCGCTAGATGTAGTTCTGATCAACATTACCTCGTCATCATCCTCATCATCCTCACCATCATAAGGGCTTGCAAGTAAGCATTTCACTGTAAGGTCTACACCTGTTGTATTCAGCAGATGTGACAATAACATTTGATTATAATTATAATCTACATATATCATCACCTTTATCATCATCATCATCATTACATCTGTGCAAGGCAATGTATTACATGTAAAATGTAACTGTGTAGAAACATGCCCAATTCAGTCCCAAAACGATTGCATTCCAAATCCCCTTTATGAGATGTATACCACAGAGATTAGACTCCTTGATGGGTGAAGGGAGTCTAAATAGGCCATAGTGGCAAAATAATTACAATTTAGCAAATTAAATACTGGAGTGATAGATGTGCAGAAAATGAATGTGCAAGTAGAGATACTAGGATGCAAAGGAGCAAAAAAATGAATAACAGTATGGGGATGAGGTAGTTGGATGGGCTATTTACAGATACATTTTGACAATGCATGGCAGCTCTATTTCACACTAGCATAATGTCACACTAAACATCACCACGTTAGTACTGTATTGTTAATGTAGTGTGAGCCTCCATGAAAAGTACACACATTTTTTCTACTTTTTCAACTCACTGATGGAATCGCTAAATAGTCTTTTACATTTCTACCTTTTCATTTCTCTCCAGTCTTCACATCGCAAAAGAATGCACTGTTAAAACTAGTGTCAACTGAGCTGCCACCACCTTAAGGAGGCAAAACATTCACGTTGCTGGAGTATTGAAACACACGGTTGTGAGGGTCTTGGGACAGATTTAAAGTGTACTGAAACATTCATCCTGAGGTGTTCTGAAACATGGTGTGTTATAACACCACTTAATCAAGAGTTGTGCAACACCTTTGCCAGAGACTGGGAGCACTAAACCAGAAAATATTGAACACACTTATGGTGTTTTGAGTCCTGTGTGCAGTGCAGAATTGTTTCCCTTCTCTGTTGGTGTTGTTTCATTTCTCTCAAGCTCCTAAACACTTTGATGCTGTTTCCATTGGGCCAGTAACCAAAAGGTTGCTGGATCGAATCCCCAAGCTGACAAGGTACAAATCTGTCATTCTGCCCCTGAGCAAGGCAGTTAACCCACTGTTCCCCGGTCGCTGAAGACGTGGATGTTGATTAAGGCAACCCTCCGCACCTCTCTGATTCAGAGGGGTTGGGTTAAATGTGAAGACACATTTCAGTTGAAGGCATTCAGTTGTACAACTGACTTGGTTTCCCTCTTTCCCCAATCCAGTCTAGTGCAGAATTAGATTTCTTCTGGACTTTCCAAATACTGTAAATGAGAGTCTCTCCTCTTATTGTGTATTTCCTGCTCTTATATGGTGTGCTGATGAACTCATTGGTAATTTCAAAATGTTAAATACACTATTATGCAAAATTACTTAAAAACAAAATTACTTAAAGACATTATACAAAATTACTTAAATAGATTATTTTGAAGCTTCAAATGCTTTCTTTTCTTTGCAAATGATCAAATAACAAAATAGGTCTTTCACATTTTTATATTGATAAAGACAGTTCAAAGATCTGTAAGGCATTAATCTTTAATATTCTTCCAAATCAAGGGAAATATGGCATTATAATTTACATGAACGGTAAATAAATACAGGCAATGACTGCTAATGTTAGCAGTAGCATTCATACAAAACTTCAGCCCAGGGCTCAATGCGGTCCACGAGTCATACATTATGCTAAACTTTATAGATGGTACATGGAAGGTTGTTCAGATGAATAAAATCACAGTACAGTTAGACGATATGATTGACAGTTGACAGTTCAGTTGGCATTAGTCTGGGATCCTGGTGTTGATTGGCTCTGGATAAGATTGGCTAGCCGGTGGGTAACATAGTATGTATGTATGTTTGTCTGCAGGAAGACTGAAATAGCAAATAATAACAAGCAATAATGACACTACATGAATGCATAACAAATTCTATAATAATAATAATATATTGTGATATGAATATACAATTATTGAACAAAATACATATGAGCAAATATAGGATAGCTATGCAAATATAGCAACAAGAAAATAATATGAACGTCAAAAGTGGGACACAATAACATATGGTGTGGTAGGCCAAAGCAGGCTAAAATTGCAATGGCTCTTTAATGTAGCATATAGCAAACAACAGCTAAAACTCATAAAGTTAGAAGGCAAACAAGTCAACAGTATTAACTGAAAAGATGGCCTTTGTTTGCATAAAAAACAAGGTGCAAACAAGGTGGTGTCAATTAACAACTACAGGTACACCAGTGGCATTTGGTGCCGTTTAAGATGAGGGAGGAGGATTTTCTTTTTATGAACATGGCCTTATTTCTATTACAGCATATTGGATGATTGTCATTCATATTCCATTCACCCAGCTCAATTTAACATTGCTAGGTTTAGGCTATGTGAGAGGAAAATTGCAAGATTATGTTATTATACTTTTCATTGCATGAAATGGTTGTTTTATGCAAAAGAATAAGGAGTTGTTAGAAAGCCCATCTGTGTGTGTTCTACTGAGGATTGGCCTCTGGAAGATTTATGATGTATTTGGGGATAACGCATTCCAGAGCATGAGTTAATGTTTCTGTTCTATATGGTACCAGGGAGAGATGACCCCAGGGCCAGACCTTGGTCTCTACACAAAGAGACCTGTTTTTACAGCAGATACTGTCTGCTGTGAATTATAAGTATCTTTCATACAAATCTTAACCTTGTGACCCATTCCATACATCTGTTGTTTGTCATGTAGACTGAAAGGGGTGTATCTTGGCTATAAAATACCTTTGTAGTTTTGTCTCTGGACTCTCAACAAATCATCTGAGGGTGATTCATCGACCAGCCATCATTAACGTAGAGCACTCCATTGATTCACTTTATGTGTGTTGTATTGACCTGCTCCCTTATTAATAAGTGAATAAAGATTTAGGTTAAGTATAACTCTGACTTGTGTTAAGTTTGTCTCTCCTCATTTGATAGTAAAGAAATGAACCACCACAGCTACTAGATGATACTAAAATCTCCATGTACCCATCATGAGGTCGTTACATCCTAGCCTATGAATGACAGTTTACAACATAGGTGCACACAGGTCGAGAGAACTTTGAGTAATCAAGGTGACAGACATTGACACATTCAATACAGCCTTTCACACTCTTGCCTACATCCAGCTGATTTAGGGTATAATCCTTAGTCCAACAGTTGCAAATGAGAGTTTCTATTGGACACAATCAGGTATGTTTATCCCCGTTTTATTCCGTTTACTTCCGTTTAACCTGTTGGGGCTAGGGGGCAGTATTTGCATGGCTAGATAAAAAACGTACCCGATTTAAACTGGTTACTACTCTTGCCCAGAAACGAGAATATGCATATAATTAGAAAACACTATAAGGTTTCTAAAACTGTTTGAATGGTGTCTGTGAGTATAACAGAACTCATATAGCAGGCCAAAACCTGAGAAGATTCCATACAGGAAGCGCCCTGTCTGACAATTTGTTGTCCTTCTGTTGCATCTCTATCGAAAATACAGCATCTCTGCTGTAACGTGACTTTTTCTAAGGCTTCCATTGGCTCTCAGAAGGCGCCAGAAAGTGGAATGACGTGTCTCCTGTCTCTGGACGAAGAACAGCAGGAGAATTTGTGTGTGGTCAGGCTGGGGACAGTGACACTGGAGATGCGCGGTCATGAGAATTCTCCATTTTTTTCTTTCAGCCTTTGAATGAATACAACGTCACCCGGTTGGAATATTATCGCTATTTTATGAGATATATAGCATAAAAATTGATTTTAAACAGCGTTTGACATGCTTCGAAGTACGGTAATGGAATATTTTGAATTTTTTTGTCACGAAATGCGCTCACGCGTCACCTTTCGGATAGTGACCTGAACGCACGAACAAAACGGCGCTATTTGAATATGATTCAAATAGAATTTTGACACCCACCAAGTTTGGTACTCACCAAACTCAGATTTACTATAAGAAAAATTGGATTACCTTTGCTGTTCTTCGTCAGAATGCACTCCCAGGACTTCTACTTCAACAACAAATGTTGGTTTGGTTCCAAATAATCCATAGTTATATCCAAATAGCGGTGTTTTGTTCGTGCGTTCAAGACACTATCCAAAGTGTAACAAAGGGTGATGCGCGGATGCGTATCGTGACAAAAAAATTCAAAATATTCCATTACCGTACTTCGAAGCATGTCAAATGCTGTTGAAAATCAATTTTTATGCGATTTTTCTCGTAAAATAGCGATAATATTCCGACCGGGAGTCCTTGTTTTCGTTCAAAGACTGAAAATGTAAAATGGCCTCTTCACGTGCACGCGTGAGCCCGTCTCATTGTTCAGATCAACCACTATCCAAATGCGGTACTGTTTTTCAGCCAGAGACTGCAGAGTCATCATTCAACGTTCTGGCGCCTTCTGAGAGCCTATGGGAGCCTTAGAAAGTGTCACGTTACAGCAGAGATCCTCTGTTTTGGATAGAGATGACAAAGAAGGCCAAGAAATGGTCAGACAGGGTACTTCCTGTACAGAATCTTCTCAGGTTTTGGCCTGCCATTTGAGTTCTGTTATAGTCACAGACACCATTCAAACAGTTCTAGAAACTTTGGAGTGTTTTCTATCCAAAGCTACTAATTATATTCATATTCTAGTTTCTGGGCAGCAGTAATAACCAGATTAAATCGGGTACGTTTTTTATCCGGCCATGAAAATACTGCACCCTATCCATAACAAGTTAAGAAAAAAACATTTTAAGGGCTTCCCGAGTGACACAGTGGTCTAAGGCACTGCATTGTAGTGCTAGCTGTGTCACTAGAGATTCTGGGTTCGAGTCCAGGCTCTGTCGCAGCCGGGACATGACCGGGAGACCCATGGGACGGCGTACAATTGGCCCAGCATGGTCCGGGTTAGGGGAGGGTTTGGCCGGCAAGAATGTCCCATCACGCACCAGCGACTCGTGTGGTGGGCCTGGCGCAGTGCACGCTGACACGGTAGCCAGGTGTACGGTGTTTCCTCCAACACATTGGTGCGGCTGGCTTCTGGGTTAAGTGGGCATTGTGTCAAGAAGCAGTGCGGCTTGGATGGGTTGTGTTTTGGAGGAAGCATGGCTCTCGACCTTCGCTTCTCCCGAGTCCATATGGGAGTTGCAGCGATTTTTGAAAATGTTTATTTCACCTTTATTTAACCAGGTAGGCTAGTTGAGAAGAAGTTCTCACTTACAATTGCGACCTGGCCAAGATAAAGCAAAGCAGTGCAACACAAACAACAACACAGAGTTCAACAAGGAATAAACAAACATACAGTCAATAACACAATAGAAAAAAAAGTTTATATACAGTGTGTGCAAATGAGGTAAGATAAGGGAGATAAGGCAATAAATAGGCCATAATGGCGAAATAATTACAATTTAGCAATTAAACACTGAAGTGATAGATGTGCAGAAGATGAATGTGCAACTAGAGATACTGGAGTGCAAAGGAGCAAAAAAATATATAACAGTATGGGGATGAGGTAGTTGGATGGGCTATTTACAGACGGGCTATGTACAGGTGCAGTGATCTGTGAGCTGCTCTGACAGCTGGTGCTTAAAGTTAGTGAAGGAGATATGAGTCTCCAGCTTCAGTGATCTTTGCAGTTTGTTCCAGTCATTGGCAGCAGAGAACTGGAAGGAAAGGCGGCCAAAGGAGGAATTCGCTTTGGGGGTGACCAGTGAAATATACCTGCTGGAGCGCGTGCTATGGGTGGGTGCTGCTATGGTGACCAGTGAGCTGAGATAAGGTGGGGCATTACATAGCAAAGACTTATAGATGACCTGGAGCCAGTGGGTTTGGCGACGAATATGTAGCGAGGACCAGCGAACGAGAGCATTCAGGTCGCAGTGGTGGGTAGTATATTAGGCTTTGTTGACAAAACGGATGGCACTGAGATAGACTGCATCCAATTTGCTGAGTAGAGTGTTGGAGGCTATTTTGTAAATGACATCGCCGAAGTCAAGGATTGGTAGGATAGTCAGTTTTACGGGGGTATGTTTGGCAGCATGAATGAAGGATGCTTTGTTGCGAAATAGGAAGCCGATTCTAGATTTAATTTTGGATTGGAGATGCTTAACACAGTGTCCATAGAAGGGCCAGAAGTAAACAGAATGGTATCGTCTGCGTAGAGGTGGATCAGAGAATCACCAGCAGGAAGAGCGACATCATTGATGTATACAGAGAAAAGAGTCGACCCGAGAATTGAACCCTGTGGCACCCCCATAGAGAATGTCAGAGGTCCGGACAACAGGCTCTCCGATTTGACACAATGAACTCTGTCTGAGAAGTAGTTGGTGAACCAGGCAAGGCAGTCATTTGAGAAACCAAGGCTGTTGAGTCTGCCGATAAGAACGTGGTGATTGACAGAGTCGAAGGCCTTGCCCAGGTCAATGAATACAGCTGCACAGTAATGTCTCTTATCGATGGAGGTTGTGATATCATTTAGGACCTTGAGCATGGCTAAGGTGCACCCATGACCAGTTCGGAAACCAGATTGCATAGCAGAGAAGGTGTGGTGGGATTCGGAATGGTCGGTGATCTGTTTGTTATCTTGGCTTTCGAAGACCTTAGAAACGCAGGGTAGGATAGATATAGGTCTGTAACAGTTTGGGTCTAGAGTCTCTTCCCTTCGAAGAGGGGGATGACCGCGGCAGCTTTCCAATCTTTGGGGATCTCAGACAATACGAAAGAGAGGTTGAACAGGCTAGTAATAAGGGTTGCAACAATTTCGGCTGATAATTTTAGAAAGAGAGGGTCCAGATTGTCTAGCCCTGCTGATTTGTAGGGGTCTAGATTTGACAAGGCTGTTACTACCAGTCGGACACCATGAAATTAGGGAGAAAAAGTGGTAAAACAATTTAAAAAATAATAATTCAACAGAATCAGCGGAATGTATACACCCCTGATCACATGCAAACACAGTACATTTTCATAGCAGCCACATACAAAAATGCATACCCCTTGTATATTTAATTCCTTCTTGCAACTATCTATGCGCTCTCCTCCTCTCAACTTTTCCCTTCGCTTGTGGACTTTAGTGCACAACACATCAGCTGTCTGTGACCAGGCCAAAAAACCTTTCTGAGCCAAACCTCCATATCATGACTGCTAACCGCTACACACAGCCTATATCATTGTCATCTCATAGTCAACATAGCTAATACAACTAACACAATAGTAAACCCGCTACAATCATGCAGTACAGTCTACAACCAGAAAGCAGTTTAGCAGTTACACTGGCGGGCCCCTGTGGCAATAAATGAATAAAACCACAAGCTTACCTTGACTTGTAAGAGTTCTAGTGTTGAATAGCCACAGCCAGTTAGCTAACATGGCATCCCTATCTGTTTGAGCCAGGTGTTTGAGTAGGCTAAACTAGCTAGCTGCATTCGCTAGCTAAGTGAAAGTGAAAGTTAAAAAAATACAACCAAATATAGCTAGCTCTCTCTTGCTTCTCCTTGTTAAACTCTTGTCTTTCTCTCTCTTTGAGTCAACTACTCACCACATTGTATGCACTGCATTGCTAGCTAGCTGTAGCTTATGCTTTCAGTACTAGATTCATTCTCTGACCCTTTGATTGGGTGGACAACTGGACAACATGTCAGTTCATACTACAATAGCTCTGAAAGGTTGGAGGACGTCCTCCGGAAGTTGCCATAATTACTGTGTAAGTCTATGGAAGGGGGTGAGCAATATGAGCCTCCTAGGTTTTGTATTGAAGTTAATGTACCAAGAGGAGGACAGAAGCTAGCTGTCTTCCAGCTACACCATGGTGCTACCAAAGATTTTTATAACTAAACCAAGATAGACCAGAGCCTGTCGTTTCCAAAGGGAACAAATGAGCCATAGTGGCAGAACATGCAAGGAGAGGGGCAGAGCCAAGCACGAGCTAGCGAGATCCTATTTGTGCATTCTAGCATTATCTGCATATTTCAGTTATGGAATGCCTACTCTGTGAAGTGCGCATGTGCAATAACTAAATTCGCCTTTGTGCTACTTCTAAAAACTTTTGCAAAATGTAAAATGTACAAGCTTTAGTCCACTCTGTTGATAACATATTTTTAGTTTTGGAAACAGAAAACTGTTTTGAGGTGAAATGTTTCATCGATGAGAAAATTTGCAGAATGTCGGCCAAAATCCATGCTGTTCCATCTTCTCCCACTGCCCGTCAGTGGGCTTCCTCTCGCTACCATATTTGGTAGTGACTGGAAACGCCAAGTGGATGCTTCACATTTATACATCCAGTGAAATATCTGTCTCATTGTTCTGTCTGTAGTGCTACCCCACAAAGTGCTGCTGAGGCTTAATGTAGACCTTCGTTGCAAAACAGTGTGTTTTAATAATTTATTTGGTGACATGTGAATATACAGTTGAAGTTGGGAAGACACCATTCAAACAGTTTTAGAAACTTTAGAGTGTTTTCTATCCAAATCTACTAATTATATGCATATTCTAGTTTCTGGGCAGGAGTAGTAACCAGATTAAATCGGGTACGTTTTTTATCCAGCTGTGAAAATACTGCCCCCTATCCCAAAGAAGTTAAATTCACTAAGCAGGATGTCCTTCCTTTCTTCTGAGGAGGAGCCTCCACTGATGTACACTCTTTGATAAAAGGGTTCCAAAAGGATTCTACTGCTGTCCCCATAGGAGAACCCTTTTGGGTTCCATATCGAACCCTCTGTGTAAGGCACTGGTGTCAAACTCATTCCACAGAGGGTCGAGTGTCTGTGGGATTTCGCTCCTCTCTTGTACTTGATTGATTAATTAAGGTCACTAATTAGTAAGGAACTCCCCACACCTAGTTGTCTAGGGCTTAATTGATAGGGGGAAAAAACTATTAGCAGACACTAGGCCCTCCATGGAATGAGTTTGACAAAGGGTCTACATTGAACTCAAAGGGATACATTGAATTAATAAGGGTTTTTACCTGGAACCAAAAGGGTTCTACCTGGAACCAATAGGGTTTACCTGGAACCAATAAGCGTTCATCAAAGGGTTTTCCAAAGGACACAGCCGAAGAACCCTTTTAGGTTCTAGATAGCACCTTTTTTTCCAAAGAGTGTAGCATCAAGAAAATGTATAAATTAATCAAAAGTGCTGTTTGACTTGGACCATTAGCAACCGAAATGCTACACAAAACAAATGTTCTTATTGAGTGAATTTCTTTTATGTTTCTTTCTTCAATGTGATAACATTTTGTACTCATGTTTTCATTTACGCATACTCTGATTGCTTTGGAGCGTTTTACCTGAGCGTTTGGTGTGCTCTCACCTGTCTGAGTTCTTGAACGGCCCAAATACATGGAAGGCGCTCACAAACAAGCCTGTTTTTATACTTGACCATAGAGTTTGCTAGAGGGCACACATGGCACGAATGCCCTCTCTACTGTACACCTCCATGCCCCTGACTGGGGGAATTCTGAAAAGTACGGCAGCACAATGTTTGAAGTTCACATTTTGCCTTTAATCTAAACATTTGTCTTCTGATATGAAGGCCCAACTTCCTCACACAGTACGTGGCTCTGTGGTTGATTGGGTCGGAGGTTAACATCCCACTTCCGCCTGATCAACTTTCACTCCTTCTCTGTCTCCTCTGTCTAAACGAAGCACCGAGAAAATAATGGTGGAATTTCACACAAATTCTCCTTAAACCCTATTCAGTCTTGAGATAAGTTGATTTAACATGGACTTTACATTTTTTGGGACTTAATTAAGTCCATGTTTTATTGATTCCATGTTAAGTCTACTTATCTCAAGACTGAATTGGGCCCAAAGTGCTCAGTGTAAGAAGAATGGTTCAGCACAGCAGTTTATTCCTAAAGACTGGCTGAGCTGACGAAGGCAGTGTTTTGACAAGCAAAAGACCAGGGTTCACATCCACCTCCTCACATGAAGGCTAATGACTCGACCACATGTTACTTCTACTATACATAGCTCTAGACATCTTGATCGTAACAACAATTATAATCTTACAATGGGCCTGGCAACTGTAGCCTATAATTAATGCCATTGTCAACCCTAGGAAAAGTCTTCAATTCCCCATGTCTAATCAAAATATTGACTGAAAATCATCATCAATCAATATTTATACTATACATCATTTGCAATGTAAAACCATTTGATTGTATGAGAGACACAGTCTGCCAAACATAATTTTTTTGTGTTTTGATGCTGCCTTTTACATGAAAACACCAACAAGTGTTTTCACAACACTTTCTTGACATAATTATTCAGATTGAAGAACAACTTTCGGTGTTTCAGAGTACTTCTATACAGAGTAATCCATACAGTGTATCAGAACACTTACATTGGGTTTACATTCAAACACCCTCCAAACACCAGATCTCAGCTTAGGTGAGGTACTTTTCATGGTAATACTACACGATGATGGTGTTTTGAGTCTTTCTATTTTAACAGTGTGGAAGTAATCACCCATGCATTACAGGGTTGACTCCATGGCATGTACTCACATTTCCTCAAGGATACTGACTCATAAATGTCCATATGGCCTCTTATCCAAAGACATAAGGAGGGAGAGGGATCTATTTAGGTGAAAAAGCCAGAGAATAGTTTATATGTGATTATGTGTTTATGGTGGCAGGCACACAAGCTGTTAAGAGCATTGGGCCAGTAACCGAAAGGTCACTGCTTCTAGTCCCCAAGACGACTAGGTGAAAAATCTGTTGATGTGCCCTTGAGCAAGACACTTAACCCTAATTGCTACTGTAAGTTGCTCTGGATAAGAATGTCTGTTAAGTAACTAAACTGTTAAAAAACATTATTTTATCAACATTCGACAATAGATCTAGACTCAAATAGTACATCCAGCTGTTTTACTTTCAATTGCTGTCTTCAGATCAGACAATGTGGGGATGACTGACTGAGCAGCTCATATTAAACATTATTGAATCATACCGAAAGACCCAGACTGCTGCGATTGAAATTTGATACAGCTGAGCATAGCCCGGCCTGGCTATGGTTGTGAAAGAAATGCCTCAAATGTTTCAAATCTCTGTGTGGAAATGAATCTCGTTTTATCTAGTCACCCAAGCATTTCTTAGCCTATTAGGGAAACAGTCATGAAAACAGAACTTCACTGAGGATCTGAGAGCTTCAAGACTTTTATGTCATATGTTTCCACATAGATTCAAAACCATTTGAGAGATGCAGTATATTCATGCTGTTTTGTATAGAGTTTGTGCTTCACGTTGTGCTTCATATCTATGGCTGGGAGTCATTTAAAGGTGTAGTGTAGCCAGCGCTGCACTCTGCACTACCGACTGTGCGCCTTTTAAGTGCAATTTCCCAGACGTTCGTAGTGCAATGTGCTTGTCGACAGCACACCTTTGATTGACTCCCGGGTCATGGATGTTTCTTGTGCAGAACAGGTTTGTTTTGCCTGTCTGTTGACATAGGGATAGGCACCCAAGGTCAGTGTTAGACCTGTCTGAAGGTTTCTGCCATAGACAGGTCTGTATAACCCACTCCCCTGGTTGTCATGTCATAATCCAGCTCCAATGGATCAGTCCTCTGATCTGTAAATGTGCTTGTAATGTGAACCAAGGCATGGGAGAATTCAAACACCTTTCCTACAGTTGTTCCTGGATGTGAGGGAGAGAAAGAGAGGAAGGGAGAGAAAGAGAGAAGGGTAATTATAATTGGTCTTAACTTGAAAGGGTACAGGTTCTGAAGCTGGCACACATGTCATGTTAATGAATTAGAGATGAAAACAGCAAATATTTTCAAAGACACTCTTTAATTGGAGCTCAGAGGAATCCTCATGCAGTCCCCTCTACTCCTCCTGATTATTCTACCTAAAGATTTCAATATGACTTGTTGGAAAGAGTCAACGGTGTCTTCAAATTCAGTTAAAACATCTAAAAATTGTTATCTTGTTGTTGTCTACCGTTGGTCATCCAGACTGAGCACAGCTACAGTAGCCTACGACTTCCCTCATGTAGATGTCAGAGTTAAAGAAGGTGCACAGTGGAGTATGAGATGATGACTGCTTTTTAATGCGTTCTCTCACTAATCTGTAATTGTAAAAGCTATAATGAAGGAAAAAACTACTTGTAAAATCAAATGTACATAATGTCATGGTAGAGTTAAATACAGTTATATACAATGGTGTGGTAAGGTGTCATAATACTGATTTTCAGAATATCAATCCACTAATGTGTCTTTAGTTGAAAAGGTCAAAGGTAAATGCATATTTTAAAAGACCACCTGAGGCAGGGTTATTCAAATCTTACCCTACAAGGTATGGACTACTGCTGGTTTCCTGTTGTACCTGATAATTAATTGCACCCACCTGGTGTCCCAGGTCTAAATCAGTCCCTGATTAGGGGGGAGAAGAAAAATTTTTAAAACAGTGGAACTGTGTTCGAGATCCAGATTTGAATTTGAGGGATCTAAGGTAATCCAGAGGCCATATGTTTGTTTTGTTAGTCACATTTATTTCATTCTCTACTATGCTAATATATTATGAAAGTATTGGCTAATAATACTATATAGGCTACGCTTTATTATCAGTTTATTATAATGCTATTACAATGCTTTCACAACATATAGGCTAAGCAGGCAAAGCAAAATACTGTTAGAGCGTATAGTTGTCTACTCAGGGGACTTTTATGACAGTAGAGTAAGAGCTAGCTGGAGTTGAAATACTTTTATCAGACGGAAATGGAGTGTTAGCTTCCTCTCCTTTATGGCCTGAGATGAATGTATTCCTGAATGCTTCCCGTGCTTGAGCGAAGGTGGAGATGGAGGAAAAGTGCCTTTGCATTTTTACCCTGAGTGTCTTTTTATGTGTATGTCATGACATCCATTAATACACAGAATTTAAATTGAACTGAATAGAACTGCTTCTTGAGATCTGGCTCGACTAGTGGTTGAAGTGGGCCTGTGCTGACCGCTATCGAGAACCGGAATCTCAAATGTTTTACCGCTTGAGTACCAGGAGCTCTTATAGAAAACTGACTGTAAAATATGAACCTCGGTACTGTAAAATGTAAGAACCCACACTTTTTTTATTTCCACCTCAAACAATAGCTTCAAACACACGTCTCTGTTTACAAAGGTGAAAGACTTGTTTGGTTGTTATTTTCGTTTGGTTAGTAGCATATAAGATTACATTTTTTTAATAACATAGCTATGGTTACCATGGTACCTGAGTATGTGATGTCAGCACAAATCCCTAGATGGATTTTCAGTCTCCACAGTACAACATATAGAGAGGAAACGTTAGGTGGCTGCAAACAGCAAGCATCGAACATAAAAAATAATAAAAAAAAAAAACACATGTTGAGACAATAAATCCAGAGGCGAGAGCCGTGCTACTAATCTGTCTGTTGTCAGGGTGACGTATGTTCCCAGAGCTGGGGATGAGGTCGCGGGTGCTAGCCAAGCACATTCTGCTGGCGTCGCCCCATTTATGTTCCTGACGGATTGACACGGAGGTGTGCGTCAAGTTCTGCTGGGGCTGGAGCAGGGGTGGGTGTTGATGTTGAAAGAATGGCTCTGCAATGGATGGCTTTTGTTTAATGGGCTCCTGGCCAGTTCTGCCGTTTTGTTTTGCACTGATCGTTACTTGTTTTGTCCATAATGTTTTCTGGCATCGTTTCCTATGACCGAAAAGAGCTTCTGGACATCAGAACACCGATCACTAACCACGATTAGGATGCAGATTTCTACTTCAACGAGTCAGCAGTGCAGGACATACTTTTCACCACGGATCAGGCCCTAATCCCTGATACTCGGAAAAGGAAGGAACAGCGTAAGAGAGGCCGACGTGCGGGCATCCTGTTAAAACAACGTCGGCGAGTAAATAATCCGCCTCTGCCCTTCCACTGGAAACCCTTCTTATTCTTTTTAGGTGATAGGAGTGCAACCCGGTGTGGTCGTCTGCTGCAATAGCCCATCCATGACAAGGACTGACGAGTTGTGCTTTCTGAGATGCCATTCTGCAGTACAACACTGTTGTACTGTGCCATTATTTGCCTGTTTGTGGCCTGCCTGTTAGCTTGTACAATTCTTGCCATTCTCCTTCGACCTCTCATCAACAAACTGTTTTCGTCCACAGGACTGCTGCTGACTGGATATTTTTTGTTTGCTGCACCAAAGGCTGTGGCGGTCATGACATTTTGTCAGACGGTAATTGTAATGCAAATGGATGCCGTTCTCACAGTAGTTGGCCGTTTATTAACATAAACATGTTTAGGAAGTATCTACACTTTAAAAAGTGGAATAAATCAGTTTAATATAGTCATCACCATAAAATCCATTATTAATTCAGTTGTGATAGACCTATAAACCTGGGAATCTCTTAGAAATCAAAACATAAAGGCTGCATTGTGCAACTCTAAATGGATGATTTGGAAAAAGTTGCAGTAAAAGGCATGCGCTCTGATCCTTACACTTCCAGTGGAGAGCGAGAGAAAATTGCATTGCTGCTTTTAATTCTGTCATTTTAAATCCATCTCCCGTTGATTAAATACACCACATGAGCAACATTATGTAGAACCCTGCTCGTTGAACATCTCATTCCAAAATTATGTGCATTAATATGGAGTTGGTCCCCCCTTTGCTGCTATAACAGCCTCCCCTCTTCTGGGAAGGCTTTCCACTAGATGTTGGAACATTGCTGCTGGGACTTGCTTCCATTTAGCCACAAGCGCATTAGTGAGGTCGGCACTGATGTTGGGCGATTAGGCCTGGCTCGCAGTCGTCGTTCCAATTCATCCCAAAGGTGTTCGATGGAGTTGAGGTCAGGGTTCTGTGCAGGCCAGTCAAGTTCTTCCACACCGATCTCGACAAACCATTTCTGTATGGACCTCGCTTTGTGCACGGGGGCATTGTCAAGCTGAAACAGGAAAGGGCCTTCCCCAAACTGTTGCCACAAAGTTGGAAGCACAGAATTATCTAGAATGTCATTGTATGCTGTAGCGTTAAGATGTCCCTTCACTAGAACTAAGGGGCTTGAACCTTGAACAACAGCCCCAGACCATTATTCCTCCTCCACCAAACTTTACAGTCAGCACAGGAACTGTTCTTCGGTAGCTTCATGAAATTAGTTTCCATGTCCAAGCAGCCGCACACAAGCCTAAGATCAACATGCACAATGCCAAGCGTCGTCTGGAGTAGTGTAAAGCTCACCACCATTGGACTCTGGAGCATTGGAAACGCGTTCTCTGGAGTGATGCATTCGGGCAGGTAGCGTTTTCCTGGCATCCGCCAAACCCAGATGTGTCCGTCGGACTGCCACATGGTGAAACATGATTCATCACTCCAGAAAACACGTTTCCACTACTCCAGAGTCAAATGGTGGTGAGCTTTATACCACTTCAGCCGACGCTTGGCATTGCGATGGCTTGTTTGCGGCTGCTCGGCCATGAAGCTCCCAACGAACAGTTCTTGCACTGACGTTGCTTCCAGTTTGGAACTCAGTAGTGAGTGTTGCAACCGAGGACAGACAATTTTTACAAGCTTCAGCACTTGGCGGTCCCCTTCTGTGAGCTTGTGTGGCCTATTACTTTGTGGTGTAGCTCTAGTAGGGCAGAAATTTGACGAACTGACTTGTTGGCCATTCTACTGCCAATGTTTGTCTATTGCATAGCTATGTGCCCGATTTTATACACCTGTCAGCAACGGGTGTGGCTGAACTAGCCGAATCCACAACTTTTGTATATATAGTGTACCTAACTTGGCAGAACTCGATATGCACCAGATTCATTCATGTAGAAACAAGGCAACAGTAAACATGTTACCCCCCACCCTCCCAATTGAGATAACGCGTGTGACTAACACATTTCAGTTATCGTGTGTGACCACAGATTATCCATTATATTGACCAGATGCTCAAGTGGCCAGGCATGGAAGGTAGTTAGCATGGGTACCAGTCTCTTTACCTAATCGCGTGTGACTAACGTACAAACAGACAGACGGAATGGACAGACACCGACCCACAGTCCCCTCCTCAATTTCGTTTGATTAAAGAGTTTGTCTTGTTACCCAGCATGCTTTGAAGTGTTCACTTTTACATTTACATTTTGGTCATTTAGCTTTTATCCAGAGCAACTTTAGTCAGTGTCTTCAACAAAGGTAGATTAAATAACTACATGTAAAAAGTAAAATGTTTCTGTACCTGTTGCTGAGAAGTGGTCTGTTGGTTGGGTAAATGTTTCTTAACTACTGTGTGTTCCCGAAGCTACTGAAAAGGCTCACAGAAGTGCTAGAGACAGATGGAAGCATTAATGTTCCCTACTGAAATCACCTTCATGCGCTGTTAATTGGGAACAAAACTTTTAAATATGACATAGTGTTCCCTTCATCAAATTGGACATACTCAAGTCGAAGAGCTAGGACTGGCACAATTGATTACATTTAGGAGGTATTTGTTCCCGTTGTGTTGGAACATGATTACATGAATACATTTTGTCAATCAGATGTAATACTGTCTTATTATTATTTCTATAATCCAATAACATTTGAATAACATATACATTAATACATCTGTAATAATAATTTAATGTAAAAATAACCTGTTTCTATTTGGTTTTGCCATTGTCCAAAATGTGATAATACACTGGAAGTATGACACACTCACACCATTTTAATCCATTGTGCAATTTTCTGTAAACCTCTTTAGTTATGCAGCTCTGAGAGTGGAAACCTGACTTGTGATGATGATTCTATGGTTCTGTGGGTATAATTATGCTAGTGTCTCCTGGCTATCTGGCATATATCAATAGTTAACACTCTGGATCCTTAGAGTGAGCTGCCCACAGACGTCAGTTCCACGTCTAGCCTGATACTGATATTAGCATGATTGAGTTGTCAATTAACAGCAGCTCAATGTGGAACAAATTAAGCCTGAAACCTGAAGCCTGATGTTAAGTTATAACGACACAAAGAAAGTTTGGGTGTTGATTTTTTTGTTGTTGTGTATAATCAAAATTGTTTTCCCAATTTGATACAATATGGACACAACTATGCTGAGACAATGTTGATTCAATGTGTTTGAGACCAGTGGGATCATGGCTCAGGGTGTTGTGTGTGTGTTGGCTTCCAGCTCTGTTAATCCTCTCTCTCTCTGCTCCTCTGCATCAGAGGCTTCTCATCTCTTACCCTTCCCTCCCTCCCATCTTATCCCTTCTCCTCTCCTTATCTTCTCCTGTCCTCCCTCTTCCCCCTCTCCTTTATTTTCCTCTCTGCTCCATTTACTTCCCTCTACTCTCCTACCCCATTTCCTCTATACTTCCTAATCTCTCCCCTCCTCCCCTCTTTCCTCCTCTACCGTCCTTTCCTGTAGCCCCTCCTCCCTCCTCTCCTCTCCTGTCTTCTCCACTCCTCCCCATCTCCTACCCCCCCTGCCCCATCTTCCCTCCTGTCCTCTCCTCCCCATCTCCTCTCCATGTTTACTGTTCTGCTGCTTGGCAGTATGCTAAACTGTAGTATATACAGCTCTCTCTGACTGTGTAACCTGCTACTAGCTGCTACTAGCTACTAGTCTCTAAACTCTGTAACCACATGAACCATACAAGCCTGCCACGGTCACAGTATCTGCTACTATACTCTAGTTGTCAATGTTATACTTTTTGCTACAGTTTACTCTGTAAACTGTACTGGTCCCCGTACGAAGAAAATATATATAATGTATGAAATGTATGCATTCACTACTGTAAGTCGCTCTGGATAAGAGCGTCTGCTAAATGACTAAAATGTAAAATATATACAAAACATTAGGAGGATGGTACATGACAGCATGATTATTCATGTCATTGCGATGATACAATGATGTCTTGAAATGACAAACCTTGCATTTTGAATTTTGCAGCAGTTTGCATCTAGGATGTGCATGCTCAAAGCTACACCCAGGTCAGAGTTTAGAGGGAGGGGGTTCAGGTCCATCTGCCTGGCTGTACTTGCTGTGTAACTGGGCTGGTCTAGTTCCCTTCCTATTGACATGACCCAAAGTGACAGCCACGGGATTTCCTGCTTGGCTAACAGGAAGATTGACTGTTCTAACAGGTAACACTTTCCCCAGGATTTGTCCAAGAGTGTGAGGCTGCCTCCATTTTGTTGAGCATTTATTCCTGGCATTATGTTATCACTCTGCTTCAGAAAAATATAGTATTACATCTGAATGACACCTGTGACGTTTACAAAACGTTTAGCTTGTAAACATACACTACCGTTCAAAAGTTTGGGGTCACTTAGAAATGTTTTGTTTTTTAAAGAAAAGCACATTTTTTTGTCCATTAAAATGACATCAGATTGATCAGAAATACAGTGTAGACATTGTTAATGTTGTAAATGACTATTGTAGCTGTAAACGGCAGATTTTTTATGGAATATCTACATATGCGTACAGAGGCCCATTATCAGCAACCATCACTCCTGGGTTCAAATGGCACATTGTGTAAGCTAATCCAAATAAATTGTGTGTGAGAATAGCTTGTAAACATACATGTGTGAGAACAGCTCGTAAACATACATGTGTGAGAACAGCTCGTAAACATACATGTGTGAGAACAGCTCGTAAACATACATGTGTGAGAACAGCTCGTAAACATACATGTGTGAGAACAGCTCGTAAACATACATGTGTGAGAACAGCTCGTAAACATACATGTGTGAGAACAGCTCGTAAACATACATGTGTGAGAACAGCTCGTAAACATACGTGTGAGAACAGGACAAAGGAATTTCCTTGTCATGATTTAGTTTTTCTTTCATAGTTTCATTTCCTATTTCTACACAATCTGTTCAAAATAGATTGTATTGCTCTTCTCAATTGTCAAGGAGAAGGTGGACAAAACATAAATACTTTCCTGTCACTGCGTATTGAGGAAGTTACTTTGAAGCCAATGCCCTTTCAATGACCTCTCAAAATCATAATATTATTCAAAAGTGATTGCTGTAGCTTGCAAAGTCGAACAGGTTTGTCCAAACAAACTCGTCATACAATTGTTGATTTCCCTTTCTTTCTTTTTTTTGCATAGCTCTGCAGTGCCAACCGAGCTTCCCTTTTGCATCTGTCTCCTTCTTGTCCTCCATATGTTCATTTTCTTGTTCTCTCCATCAGAGGGGCGTGCTGGAGACTGGAGTCGAGAAGTGAGCGACTTCTCTTGGGCAGTGGTGAGTGAAATGTCTTTCACCACTCACTCTGACAAGCTGTTGGTCTCTCTGGGAGCTCATGAGAGATGGTGAGAGGCATAAGACGTGCCGATCTGGAAGCTGTCCAGAGATGGGGAAGATTCCCCCGTAAAGTGATGGGTTGGGGTGGAGGGAGGGCGGGTGGGTGGGTGGGAATGAGATAGGAAGGGAAGGAGGTAGGACATGGTAGCTGTGTTCCCTCACTGCAAACACCAATTCCTCAGAGTGCCAATGAAGTACCATAGCGCAGAATGAAGTACCATAGCACAGAATGAAGTACCATAGTACAGAATGAAATTCTCACAAAGGATAGAAAGGAAAAGGTCAGAAAGAAGAACTATAAGAGGACATTTCCTCATCTGTTTTATTTACAGTGTTCCACAGTTAATCCCATTATTTACAGTGTTCCACAGTTAATCCCATTATTTACATTGTTCCATAGTTAATCCCATTATTTACAGTGTTCCACAGTTAATCCCATGATTTACAGTGTTCCACAGTTAATCCCATGATTTACAGGGTTCCACAGTTAATCCCATTATTTACTGTGTTCCACAGTTAATAACATTATTTACAGTGTTCCACAGTTATTCCCATTATTTAAAATGTTCCACAGTTAATCAAAGTGTTCCACAGTTAATCCCATTATTTACAGTGTTCCACAATTAATCCCATTATCTAAAGTGTTCCACAGTTAATCACATCTATTACAGTGGTCCACAGTTAATCACATTATGTCACATCCGTCGTTCAAGGTAGACCAAGGCGCAGCGTGTAAAGTGCTCATATTTCCTTTATTAATGATAACACTTAAACCAAAATAACAAAAACGACCGTCAACAGTTCCGTCAGGTTACAAGGAACAAAACAGAAAACAACTACCCACAACACCCAAAGGAAAAACAGGCTGCCTAAGTATGGCTTCCAATCAGAGACAACGATAGACACCTGCCTCTGATTGGAAACCCTACCCGGCCAAAACATAGAAAACAAAACATAGAAATAGAAATCTAGAAAAAGCCCACATATAAACAGAAACCCAAAACCACCCAAAACAACCACCTGTCACGCCCTGACCACTCTACTATGGAAAATGACCTCTTACAAGGGTCAGTGACACATTATTTACAGAGTGTTCCACAGTTTAAATTTTTGTCATTCAGAAGAGGCTCTTATCCAGAGCAACTTACAGTGGCGTGCATACATTTTCATACTGGTCCCCCGCAGGAATCAAACCCACAACCCTGGCATTGAAAGCGCCACGCTCTACCAACCGAGTCACAAGGGACCACAGCTAATCACATTATTTCACACACAAGTTTTGAAATATTAATATGTGGTAAGAATTAGAACATCTATCCCCAAGGGAAATATAGTGAACTGTTAGAATTGGGGTAACTGTAATTGTCTCTCCATAAAGTAACTAACGTACACTACATAACTAAAAGTATGTGGACACCTGCTTGTCTAACATCTCATTACAAAACCATGGCCATTAATATGGAGTTGGTCCCCCTTTGCTGTTATAGCAGCCACGACAAACCATTTCTGTGTGGACCTTGCTTGGTGCATGGGGGCATTGTCATGCTGAAACAGGAAAGGGCCTTTCCCAAATTGTTGCCACAAAGTTGGAAGCACAAAATTGTCTATAATGTCATTGAATGCTGTAGCGTTATAATTACCCTTCACTGGAAGTAAGGGGCCAAGCCCAAACCATGAAAAACAGATCCAGATCATTATTCCTCCTCCACCAAACTTTACAGTTTGCACTATGCATTGGGGCAGGTAGCGTTGTCCTGGCATCCGCCAAACCCAGATTCGTCTGTCGGACTACCAGATGGTGAAGCGTGATTCACATTTCCACTGCTCCAGAGTCCAATGGCGGCAAGCTTTATACCACTCCAGCTGATGCTTGGCATTGCGCATGGTGATCTCAGGCTTGAGTGCGGCTGCACGGCCATGGAAACCAATTTCATGAAGCTCCTGACAAACAGTTCTTGTGCTGACGTTGCTTCCAGAGGAAGTTTGGTAGTGAGTGTTGCAACCCAGGACAGACGATCCTGTTCTGTGAGCTTGTGTGGCCTACCAAATCAAATCAAATCAAAGTTTTTTTTGTCACGTCCGCCGAACACAACAGGTGTAGACCTTACAGTGAAATGCTTACTTACAGGCTCTAACCAATAGTGCAAAAAAGGTGTTAGGTGAACCTATGCATAAGTAAAGAAATAAAACAACAGTAAAAAGACAAGCTATATACAGTAGCGAGGATATAAAAGTAGCGAGGCTACATACAGACACCGGTTAATCAGGCTGATTGAGGTAGTATCTACATGTAGATATGGTTAAAGTGACTATGCATATATGATAAACAGAGAGTAGCAGTAGCGTAAAAGAGGGGTTTGCGGGTGGTGGGTGGCGGGACACAATACAGATAGCCCAGTTATCCAATGTGCGGGAGCACTGGTTGGTTGGTCCAATTGAGGTAGTATGTACATGAATGTATAGTTAAAGTGACTATGCATATATGATAAACAGAGAGTAGCAGCAGCGTAAAAAGAGGGGGGGGGCACACAATGGAAATAGTCCAGGTAGCCATTTGATTACCTGTTCAGGAGTCTTATGGCTTGGGGGTAAAAACTGTTGAGAAGCCTTTTTGTCCTAGACTTGGCACTCCGGTACTGCTTTCCATGCGGTAGTAGAGAGAACAGTCTATGACTGGGGTGGCTGTGGCCTTTGACAATTTTTAGGGCCTTCCTCTGAGACCGCCTGGTGTGGAGGTCCTGGATGGCAGGAAGCTTAGCCCCAGTGATGTACTGGGTTGTATGCACTACCCTCTGTAATGCCTTGCGGTCAGAGGCCGAGCAATTGCCATACCAGGAAGTGATGCAACCAGTCAGGATGCTCTCGGTGTTGCAGCTGTAGAACCTTTTGAAGATCTCAGGACCCATGCCAAATCTTTTTAGTTTCCTGAGAGGGAATAGGCTTTGTCGTGCCCTCTTTACGACTGTCTTGGTGTGTTTGGACCATTCTAGTTTATTGTTGATGTGGACACCAAGGAACCTGAAGCTTTCAACCTGCTCCACTACAGCCCCATTGATGAGAATGGGGGCGTGCTCGGCCCTGCTTTACCTGTAGTCCACAATCATCTCCTTAGTCTTGGTTACGTTGAGGGATAGGTTGTTATTCTGGCACCACCCGGCCAGGTCTCTGACCTTCTCCCTATAGGCGTCTCGTTGTTGTCGGTGATCAGGCCTACCACTGTTGTGTCGTCTGCAAACTTAATGATGGTGTTAGAGTCGTGCCTGGCCATGCAGTCGTGGGTGAACAGGGAGTACAGGAGGGGACTGAGCACGCACCCCTGGGGAGCTCCAGTGTTGAGGATCAGCGTGGCAGATGTGTTGCTACCTACCCTCACCACCTGGGGGCGGCCCATCAGGATGTCCAGGATCCAGTTGCAGAGGGAGGTGTTTAGTCCCAGGATCCTTAGCTTAGTGATGAGCTTTGAGGGTACTATGGTGTTGAACGCTGAGCTGTAGTCAATGAATAGCATTCTCACGTAAGTGTTCCTTTTGTCCAGGTGGGAAAGGGCAGTGTGGAGTGCAATAGAGATTGCATCATCTGTGGGTCTGTTTGGGTGGTATGCAAATTGGAGTGGGTCTAGGGTTTCTGGGATAATGGTGTTCATGTGAGCCCTGACCAACCTTTCAAAGCACTTCATGGCTACGGACATGAGTGCTACGGGTCTGTAGTCATTTAGGCAGGTTGCCTTTGTGTTCTTGGGCACAGGGACTATGGTGGTCTGCTTGAAACATGTTGGTATTACAGACTCAATCAGGGACATGTTGAAAATGTCAGTGAAGACACCTGCCAGTTGGTCAGCACATGCCCGGAGCACATGTCCTGGTAATCCGTCTGGCCCCGCAGCCTTGTGTATGTTGACCTGTTTAAATGTCTTACTGACGTCGGCTACGGAGAGCGTGATCACACAGTCGTCCGGAACAGCTGATGCTCTCATGCATGCCTCAGTGTTGTTTTCCTCGAAGTGATCATAGAAGTGATTTAGCTCATCTGGTAGGCTCGTGTCACTGGGCAGCTCGCGGCTGTGCTTCCCTTTGTAGTCTGTAATAGCTTGCAAGCCCTGCCACGTAAGACGAGCGTCGGAGCCGGTGTTGTATGATTCAGTCGTAGCCCTGTATTGACGCTTTGCCTGTTTGATGGTTCGTTGCTGGTCATAGCAGGATTTCTTGTAAGCTTACGGGTTGGAGTCCCGCACCTTGAAAGCGGCATCTCTACCCTTTAGCTCAGTGCGAATGTTGCCTGTAATCCATGGCTTCTGTTTGGGGTATGTATGAACAGTCACTGTGGGGACGACGTCCTCAATGCACTTATTGATAAAGCCAGTGAGTGATATGGTGTACTCCTCAATGCCATTGGAAGAATTCCGGAACATGTTCCAGTCTGTGATAGCCACTTCGCAGTTGAGCCGTTGTTGCTCCTAGACTTTTCCACTTCACAATAACAGCACTCACAGTTGACCGGGGTAGCTCTAGCATGGCAAAAATTTGATTTACTAACTTGTTGGAAAGGTGGCATCCTATGATGGTGCCACATTGAAAGTCACTGAGTTCTTCAGCAAAGCCATTCTACTGCCAGTGATTGTCTATGGAGATTGCATGGCTTTGTGCTCAATTTTAATTACCTGTCAGCAATGGTGTGGCTGAAATTGCCAAATCCACTGATTTGAAGTGGTGTCCACTTACTTTTGTATATATTGTGTATATGTAGTGTGTATATGGTGTGTAAAGTGTATGCTCAAGTTGAAACAGATCTAGTAGGGACTTGCCTGCTAATGGATGCTCCAACATGAGGTGTGTAATTCACATTGTAAGTGTCGAGGTGAACCCTTGTGTAATGCATCCTACTGTCAAGAAGATTAAACTATGTTCAGTCAAATCTAAAAGCACTTCCGAGGCTTTCTGAACAGTTGGCACGTCAGTCGACTTGGTTTCATCATTGCAGAGGAGTCAGAATCAGGGCAAAGTCTTTCCTGAGCCTTTGTTTAAGAGTGCATATTGCATTGTCTCTCTAAGGCTAGTTCACTTATGGTGTTCCTCTCCTCTATTCAGAGAACTCTCAGTGGTGTTGGTTCTGAGTGCTGCTGACATGAAAGAATGTTCTGTTGTGTTCTATATAGAATTAGACACTAGCACAGATAGGAGTCAACCTGCGCCCTTTATATAAAGTTTGTTGTTGTTCTGAACCCATTGCCCATAAGTCGTTGTCAAGTTTGCCACCCTCCACCTCACCCCGTCCGTTGGATGCGCCTGTTGGTCTGCCCTGTACAGAGCTTGCGCGCGCCAGGTTGTGCCTTTTCTCAGTCTACCCTGTACTGAGATTGTACGGGTCTGTTATCCAAACATGCATGGCTTGAGATACAGTCACTGGTAAGGCGTGTGTAGCTAACTACAGCAGCATACTATTTGGTTAACTCTTGATAAAGCTTGATTTACATCATCCATATTCGGTCTGGTTGGCTGAAACGCGCAGCAGAGAGAGGCAGAAATACAAAGCTGATTGCTGGGTTCCATTTTTTCAGTTTGGGCACCTGCCACCTGAAAGACAGAATATATAGAATATAATAGAATATAATAGCTGCAGTCCGTATTCCAAATGATGAATGACGGCCAATGGGAGAAATGAAAAGTACAAAATGAAGCTGACCATAAGGCATTATTGAAGCTACTGTGCCAGTATTGAGAGTTCTCATGAGATAAGGCAATTTAACAGAAAACATAAATACTTAACTGTAGTGGACTGGGATTGGGTTGTAGGTAGAGTAGGAAAGCTGAGACATCCTATCCTCCTGCTGTGTTAAATGATGATTGCTGATTTAGGAGGGAAATGATGATTGTTGAGTGCTTTAGGAGGGAACAGAGAGGGACTATTCTCAGAATTAGATCCTGTTACGTGAGAAAAGCTCCAGAACACCTGACTCAATTCACTGTTGGGACTGGTCACTCGCTAGCAACCAACATAGCAACCAGACCCTCTCTGGAGACCAGAAAAAGAGAGCAGCAGAAGATGTGAGATTGTTTTTTTCTATTTGGCATTTGCAATTTCACATAATATCATATGGTGTTAGAAAACATACTGTATGTGTTTATAAAGACACAATATTTTCCCACAAAGATTTTAACGCTTTTAACAGATCAGCAAAGCCCAAAACAACAAAGCCTCTAAACGAGCTTAGCATATGATGTAGCTAAGTGATAATAAACCCATAATGGTGTTTGGGTTAGTGGCTCCCTGCTTACATCAGTAATACTCCAAACAAGTGGTGAACTAGACTGGGAAGTGGCCATGTCTGCAGCTTTAAGACACTAAATCCATATTTATGGAGATTTATCATTCAGCTGTGTAGACTAATGGCCAGGGCAGTTTCTAGTTTTATAGCCTGTACCATCGTGTGTTTGCCAAACAAAAAGGGCTGGGGTATGTAGAAAAAGTGAATATTTGATTTGCTAAGCATTTGAATACTGGCAGCAAATGGAGAGTTATTAATCAAACATACAAGCTGTTTTATGTGGCTAGTCTTGTGTGGTCTAGCTGTAACAGTGTAGCTAGCTCTTTGCCTTTTATTTCTGGCCAGCGGAATTCCTTGGATCTGTTTCATTTTGAAAGGTCATAATGCAGCTATCCACCCCTAACACCCCCCCTTCTCTCTTCAGACTGGTCTCATAGACTAGACGTAATATAGTAATTGTAAATCCGGTTCTGAAATTAGTATGATATGTTACTTTTGGCATGATTACATAAGATAGAAGGCTTGGTCAACTTTAGCATTTTAGCTAATTAGCAACTTTGCAACTATGTACGACTTTTTAGCTACTTTGCTGCTACCTAGCATGTTACCTAACCATAACCCTAAACTGAACCCCTAACGCCTAGCTTTGCTAACGTTTTCCAGCGAGCTAACATTAGCATTAGCCACCGAGCCACCTAGATAACTTTAGCCAGAGCAAATTGGAATTCGTTACATGTCAATAGTTAAGCAGATTTTTTACATACTGTATGTTTTGCAAATTCTTAACATATTGTATGAATTGCAATTCGGAACATATTGTACAAATTGTAATCAGTAACATATACAAAATGGATGATGTGCATCCGCAAATTAATAGAGTCGGAAGTTTAAATACACTTAGGTTCGAGTCATTAAAACTCGTTTTTCAACTACTCCACAAATTCCTTGTTAACAAACTATAGTTTTGGTATGACATGTGCATGACGCAAGCAATGTTTTCCAACAATTGTTTACAGACAGATTATTTCACTTATAATTCACTGTATCTCAATCCCAGTGGGTCAGAAGTTTACATACACTAAGTTGACTGTGCCTTTAAACAGCTTGGAAAATTCCAGACAATTATGTCATGGCTTTAGAAGCTTCTGATAGGCTAATTGACATCATTTGAGGTTGGAGGTGTACCTATGGATGTATTTCAAGGCCTACCTTCAAACTCAGTGCCTCTTTGCTTGAAATCATGGGAAAATCAAAATAAATCAGCCAAGACCTCAGAAAAAAATTGTAGACCTTCACAAGTCTGGTTCATCCTTGGGAGCAATTTCCAAACGCCTGAAGGTACCACGTTCATCTGTACAAACAGTAGTATGCAAGTATAAACACCATGGGACCAAGCAGCCGTCATAACGCTCAGGAAGGAGACGCGTTCTGTCTCCTAGAGATGAACGTACTTTGGTGCGAAAAGTGCGAATCAATCCCAGAACAACAGAAAATAACCTTGTGAAGAGGCTGTAGGAAACCAGGTTATGTCGATATCCACAATAAAATGAGTCCTATATCGACATAACCTGAAAGGCCGCTCAGCAAGGAAGAAGCCACTGCTCCAAAACCGCCATAAAAAAGCCAGACTACGGTTTGCAACTGCCCATGGGGACAAAGATCATAATTTTTGGAGAAATGTCATCTGGTCTGATGAAATAAAAATAGAACTGTTTAGCCATAGTGACAATCATTATGTTTGGAGGAAAAAGGGAGAAGCTTGCAAGCCGAAGAACACCATCCCAACCGTGAAGCACGGGGGTGGCAGCATCATGTTGTGAGGATGCTTTGCTGCAGGAGGGACTGGTGCACTTCACAAAATAAATGGCATCATGAGGGAGGAAAATTATGTGGATATATTGAAGCAACATCTCAAAACATTAGTCAGGAAGTTTAAGCTTGGTTGTAAATGGGTCTTCCAAATGGATAATGACCCCAAGCATACTTCCAAAGTTGTGGCAAAATGGCTCAAGGACAACAAAGTCAAGGTATTGGAGTGGCCATCACAAAGCCCTGACCTCAATCCTATAGAAAATGTGTGGGCAGAACTGAAAAAGCGTGTGTGAGCAAGGAGGCCTACAAACCTGACTCAGTTACACCAGCTCTGTCAGGAGGAATGGTCCAAAATTCACCTATCTTGTTGTGGGAAGCTTGTGGAAGGCTACCTGAAATGTTTGACCCAAGTTAAGCAATTTAAAGGCAATGCTACCAAATACTAATTGAGTGTATGTAAACTTCTGACCCACTGGGAATGTGAAGAAAGAAATAAAAGCTGAAATAAATCATTCTCTCTGCTATTATTCTGACATTTCACATTCTTAAAATAATTGGTGATGCTAACTGACCTAAGACAGGGAATCTTTACTAGGATTGAATGTCCGGAATTGTGAAAAACTGAGTTTAAATGTATTTGGCTAAGGTGTATGTAAACTTCCGACTTCAACTGTACGTATGATACGAAATGGAACACTTCACTCTAAATGCGGTGTCTCGGATTTATTTATAAAATAATACGAAATGCTCTGAGGCCACGTTGCTATTTTAGCCAGTAATTCTGGCCACCCTCATATCTGCTGTAGAATATATTTCACATCATTTCCCCATAGCAAGATGAATAGCTTTTGCCCCAGCCTATTTCTGTGAAAGAGATAACTGTAGTTCTCGATCATCCCATGACTGCGAAAACTGGTCAATCCGATTTATTATAATTTTATGATAATAAAAATGACATTTATTTCAGTCAGTTTTTTGGTTTCAGTGTCTGATAACAACCTCTCACATTTCAGCAGTGATATCAGTGAAATAATTTTGGAAGCCTATCTTTCCATGATTGCTTTTTTAGGTTCTCACTGACCATACAGTTAAAACTCTGAGGCTGAAATTACACCCTATTACCTATATAGTGCACTGCTTTTGACCAGAGCCCTTTGGGCCCTATGGGCCCGAGTCAAAAGTAATGCACAATATAGGGGATAGGCTGCCATTTCAGATACAGTCTCTGTTCATTCCTTAGACCTGACAGCACCTGTTGACATTTCTACTAAAGACACAGCAAGCCCTAACCTGAATGTGTCTTCATCAGATCTCCCCCAGAATGAAGTGCAGGCCCCCTCCTCTCTCTGCTCTGTAATTCACCACACAATTGAGATGTCAGGGAAGTGTATTTTAGTTCTTCGGAGAAGGGAGAATGGACAGGCTCCAAATTGATTTTTTGTTGTTGTTGTTGTTCTACAAAAGCGTTTAAGGTAGAATATCCAGGGTATACTTGTCATTCATTGTTCTCAAAGTCAACTGAGCGTGTTGAGGCTTCATTCATGGTGGACATGTATACACATCCACCCAGGAGCAGAAAGAAACACAATGAAAGTCTAAAGGCTCACAGTATTCATACTTTATCAAATACAATAGACATAGAAAGACCATTAAACCTCTACAGGATTGGTAGGTCCCCCTCAGGACGGTTGAGCTAACGTAGGCTAATGCGATTAGCATGAGGTTGTAAGTAACAAGAACATTTCCCAGGACATAGACATATCTGATATTGGCAGAAAGCTTAAATTCTTGTTAATCTAACTGCACTGTCCAATTTACAGTAGCTATTACAGTGAAAGAATACCATGCTATTGTCTGAGGAGAGTGCACAGTTATGAACTTGAAAAGTTTTTAATAAACCAATTAGGCACATTTGGGCAGTCTTGATACAACATTTTGAACAGAAACACAATGGTTCATTGGATCAGTCTAAAACTTTGCACATACACTGTTGCCATCTAGTGGCCAAAATCAAAATTGCGCATGGAATGGAATAATACATTATGGCCTTTCTCTTGCATTTCAAAGATGATGGTACAAAAAAAATACAAAAAACACCGTTTTTTTTCTTTGTATTATCTTTTACCAGATCGAATGTGTTATATTCTCCTACATGAATTTCACATTTCCATCAACTTCAAAGTGTTTCCTTTCAAATGGTATCAAGAATATGCATATCCTTGCTTTAGATTTGGGTATGTCATTTTAGGTGAAAATTGAAAAAAAGCATCCGATCCTCTTTGGGCTAGGGGGCGGTATTTTCACATCCGGATGAAAAGCGCGCCCAAAGTAAACTGCCTGCTACTCAGGCCCAGACGTTAGGATATGCATATAAATGGTAGATTTGGACAGAAAACACTCTAACGTTTCTAAAACTGTTAATATTATGTCTGTGAGTATAACATAACTTATTTGGCAGACGAAACCCAGAGGACAAACCATCCAGGATTTTTTTGTTGTTGAGGTGACTGTGTTTTCAATTGGTTTTCTATGTGAATATAGATTCCTGAGGCATCTGGTTGCAGTTCCTATGGCTTCCACTAGATGTCAACAGTCTTTAGAAATTGGTGATGTTTTTCCTTTGAGAAATGAAGAAGTAGCCCTTTCCTTTCTGGGTGTATAGCCAAGTGGACTGTTTTGTTTGGGGTGCGTGACCTGGAGCTCGCTCCACTTTCATTTTATCCGCTATTGAACAAAGTTTATCCCGTCTTAAATTTTATTGATTATTTACGTTTTAAAATACCTAAAGTTGGATTAGGAAAGTTGCTTGAAATATTTGGACAAAGTTTACAGGTAACTTATTAGATAATTTGTAGTCATGTTGGGCGAGTTGGAACCGGTGTTTTTCTGAATCAAACGCGCCAAATGAATTAATCGAACAAAAGGACCATTTGTGATGTTTATGGGACATTTTGGAGTGCCAACAGAAGAAGATCTTCAAAGGTAAGGCATGAATTATATCGTTATTTCTGAGTTTTGTGTCGCGCCTGGCGGGTTGAAATATGATTGTCATGTGTTTGTATGATGGGGTGCTGTCCTCAAATAATCGCATGGTTTGCTTTCGCCGTAAAGCCTTTTTGAAATCTGACACGGTGGCTGGATTAACAAGAAGTTAAGCTTTAATTTGGTGTATTGCACTTGTGATTGTATGAAAATTCTATATTTATTAAAACAAATTGGGAATTTTGCGCTCTGCAATTTCACCGGATGTTGTGGAAACGTTCTGCTAGCGGAACCCCTAGCCATAACAGGTTTTAAGAGATAAACAAATTAAATCCAGTATGTCAATGTCATGCACTGCAGAGCGTCAAAACAATTCTCCCTAGTCATGCTGCACACTATGCCTTCATAACCCACTCTTTATCCACTCTTTATTCACTCTTTATCCACTCTTTATCCACTCTTTATCCACTCTTTATCCACTCTTTATCCACTCTTTATCCACTCTTTACTCACTCTGTATCCACTCTGTATCCACTCTGTATCCACTCTGTATCCACTCTTTATCCACTCTGTATCCACTCTGTATCCACTCTGTATCCACTCTGTATCCACTCTTTACCCACTCTTTACCCACTCTTTATCCACTCTTTATCCACTCTTTATCCACTCTTTATCCACTCTTTATCCACTCTTTACTCACTCTTTATCCACTCTTTATCCTCTCTTTATCCTCTCTTTATCCACTCTTTACTCACTCTTTATCCACTCTTTATGCACTCTTTCTCCACTCTTTATGCACTCTTTATCCACTCTTTATCTACTCTTTATCCACTCTTTACCCACTCTTTACCCACTCTTTATCCACTCTTTATCCACTCTTTATCCACTCTTTATCCACTCTTTATCCACTCTTTACTCACTCTTTACTCACTCTTTATCCACTCTTTATCCACTCTTTATCATCAGAGACTCAGGTTGAACCAGACATAGATGTCACTATGAAGCGTAAGGCACCGGCATCATCACAGGACCAACATGGTTGAAGTAAAAATGGTTCTCCATATCTACAGAAAAGATCCACTGAAAAATATTCCACTAGAGGAATACTCAGAAATAAAAAAACGTCCAATGTGAAATCATATGCGGATCACTGCCTTTGTGTTTGCTTGACTGGGCTTTGCATCTGAAATACAACTCAGCCTTCCAGGCGGAAGTGGGACACAGGGACACCGAGGCGGATCTGGAGCCCAGCCACCAAGACTTCCACCTGGGTGGACCCGCAGCCCAGCATCCCTCGGGAATCCTCCATCCTTCATTCTCCCTTGACTGACTCCCTTTACCCAGGGCTGGGCCTGTAACCACACACACAAACACGCACACACACACAGACACACAAGCATGTGCACATGCACACACTTTCCCTGGGCCTCTGCAAAAGGATGTTAATAACCTGTTATTAACACTCTGTGTCCTCCTCCTCAACCGCGTGACTCATCCTGTTAGTAAGCACTAAGGAGAGGACTGGCCAGAGCTCAACTCCTAAACACACAGTCTGCCAGTATGGGGACAGACAGACAGACAGGCTAATGCCACTGTCACTGTTCCTCCCGCTGTCTATTCCTGTCTCTATCTCTGTCCTCGTCCCTTTCTTGCTCACACCCTCCCTCTAAATTCAATTCAGTTCATTCTCTCTTATGTCTGTCCATTCTGTCCTCTCCATTGTCTCCCGGTCCTCACAAAACAGGCAGATGACAGTGCCTAAGGCAGAAACAATGATTCTCTGTCTCCCAAGACGAGACTGGAGCCTGAGGTAATGTAAACCGAACAACCTCCTCTACGCTGGGGTTTACCCCTGCTACCTGCTGACCGCCTCTACGCAGACTCCTTCACCTTTGCCTCGCTCACAAACAAACAGGTGGACACAGATCCCACTTAAGATTCTGAGCCGGGGCTGCCACTTAGTTTCCAGAGGACTGGATCAAGAAGGGCCAAGGGCTGTTGTCTGAGAGGGCCCATAGCCTTCAATCCTGCTGCCCCGCCAGACAGAAACAACACCTCATCCTCACAAAACCAACTTGGGGCTCGATTAAATCCGTAGCTCTGAAGATCTGCGGTATAGCGCGATGGAACATTTTAAAGGTCATTTCAGATTAAGCCGACATATGCAGCATTTACAGTGAATGCAGTCTCCGCGAACGTGGGAACACTGCCTTTAAATTTCTATGGCGCTGTAACGCGGGTTTTCAGCGCTACGGATTGAATCAAGCCCTAACTGTATTGCTCCTGATATGGGGGTTGAAAGAAAACATTTAGGTCAGTGATCACCAACTCTGGCCCTGGTGTGCAGGCGTTTGCAGAGTTTTAGATCAAATATTAATGGTGCTTATATTTATCGTATTTTAAGTGTGTATTACTGTTATACGAATTTAAAATACATATTTCTTTGCATAGCCCAACTCTCTCTGAGACATGGCAGGCTAAAGACTGGTCTAGGTACCTCCTGTATATAGCAAGAACTTATTATTGTAATAATATACATATTATTAATATTTACTGTATATATTTTTTTATGTTTCTTTGTCACGTACAGGTACAGTGAAATGTGTTGTTTTACAGGGTCAGCCATAGTAGTATGACAGGTGCACTGAAATGTGTTGTTTTACAGGGTCAGTCATAGTAGTACCGCATCTCAGGAGCAAATTAAGCTTACAAAATATTATATCATGTAATTATAGACATATTAATTAGATGAGGGACGTTTTATACAAAGCCTCTTATTCCCGATGGTACTGTTATTTACTGTTATATTAGGTTAAATCAACGAAAAAATATATAATTCTCATTTCTGATGAGTTCATAAGAGACCGATGGAAATGAAACATAATGTTTACTCATGTCATTTCAGATAAAGTCCTTTGCACCCCCTGTTAAGGTTCATTGTGTCATTTCAGATAAAGTCCTTTGCACCCCCTGTTATGGTTCATTGTGTCAATTCAGATAAAGCCCTCTTTATCAGCCTCGTATGACATTAGTGAGGCTAAAGCCACCCACTGAAGTTGTGACGTCACTGACCTCAATGTCTACCAAGTGAGAAGCCAATAGACTTACATGACCAGTGTGAGTCATAACCGTTTCTTTATTTAGCTTCAACGTCCATTGGTAGCTAGTTATCTTTCTCTCTTTCACCAACCTTTCAATCCATGACCAAACCCACAGTATTGCATTAACGTGTTTGCATGTCCTTGTCCTTCCCAGTGCAGAGTGTATCTCCAGTCTCTATAAACAAGTTGTGTTTTACTAGGTCAGTGCAATCATACATCACTACTCCAGTTGGTTTCGTTTTTAACCACCCTCTACAATTGCCCTCTAGGGAAATCTATAGCGAGGTCTTATTAAGCTAAATCCTCTGTGAAGCTGGGGGCTTCAGGAGCGCCGTCCCACTCCTGCTGACTCGTAAAAATGATGTAAGAGTCCTGTTGTGATGATTGCTGACATCAGCCGAATATAATTCTATTAGAGAAACCAATGTGTTGCTAGGTTCTCATTGCAATCCAGTGTGTTGCTAGGTTCTCATTGCGGCTTCATTCAGAGTTCTAAATGACCTCACATTTATCAGCCTGGTCTCATAGACTAGACGTAACATAATAAATGTAAATCCGGGACACTCAAATTAGTATGACATATAACGTTTGGTATGGTTACATATAATGTTGACGAGACCGACCCGCGCATGAGTCCGCATGCATGTTGATTTTGTCCATCCACACCAGACGTGATCAGGACAAGCAGGTTGAAATATCAAAACGAACTCTGAACCAAATATATTAATTTGGGGACAGGTCGAAACGTTGATGGACATTTAGCTAGCTAGATTGCTGTTGCTAGCTTATTTGTCCTGGGATATAAACATTGGGTTATTTTACCTGAAATGCACAAGGTTCTTTTTTTCTGTATATTTGTAGAATTTTTACCCATTTTGAGTCACTACTCCAACAATTAATCCACAAATAAAAGGCGAAACCCAATTAGTTTGATTTTAAACAACTAGTGTGGGATGTTAAGTGGGATGTTATGACTATGTTATGACTACATGAGTCCATGTTACATTTTGTAATGAACATGATGGGAGACAGAGAGCTGGTTTTAAGCGCAGGGCGCAGCAGGTGTTTATTGTTAAAGGACCACAGGAGGAGGCAGGTAGCTGGGTCCAGAGGTAGGGAGAAGGTCATACACAGGGGGTCCAAAAAGGCAACAGTACAGGCAGGGAAAAGGCTAGTAACGTAGTCCGGGAGATCAGGCAATAGGTTGATAACAGGAAATCCGATAGGCTAAAGCACAGGTAGGGAATAGGCAAAAACTATCATACACGGGAGGATTAAATTGCAGGAAAACCCGTGCTCCGAATAGAAGTGTTTCATAAAACAAACAATACCTCACAATGATGGGGTGCAAACAACTGAACTAAATACTGTGTGATCATGACATACAGGTGTGTGAACAGGTGATCAGAATTCAGGTGATTGGGATCTAGAGAGTGAGTTGCATTCAGGGGATCTATGTGTTTGAGAGTGTGAGCTGGAAGCAGACGTTACACATTTATTGTAAGTGTTCTGTTGGGAGATGGGGGTTTATCTTAGGGCACTCTAGGTTGAAGATGACAAAGGTTAAGACCAGAGGATTCTAATATCCCATAACTCTTTGCAACAATGGGACAAGCAATGCTAGTTAGCAACGGCGCTTGTCCCATTAATCTGTTAATTTTCGAAAAGCTTCCACATGGAATCATAACTTGTCCTCACTTTTAGTCACCATAGGTCAGCTCAGTGTACCAGTGAATTTTTCTTCCCCCTGCACTCTAAACTATGTAATCCCCCCCCCCCCCCCCCACTGCAAATGCAGCTGAAATGTTGCAGTACAATATGCTTTTGTAACAGTTTTGATATTGTATGTACATGTAAATGTAATTTTCAGAGGGGCTATTTGTGCTTGTGTGGTCCAATTGCTTAGCTATAATATTAAGTCCCAGGTAACAACCCTTCACATAGTTTCCTGGCGTGCCTCTTTCTAAAACAGCCCACTGATTGCATGTACATTCATGCTAACTTTAGCCTAGTTATTTCTATGTGACTGCTGTTTCACCTGGCTGCCTTTATGGTGTTTTCACTGCCTTTCCTCCTGCCACCTGCTTTCTGCCAGCCCAGGACTCGGAAAACACACACACACACACACGCACACACACACACACACACACACACACACACACACACACACACACACACACACACACACACGCATACACACACACACACACACACACACACACACACACACACACACACACACACACACACACACACACACACACACACACACACTTAGGCCTCATAAAAATCTCTCCTTCCTAATCTTAACCGGAGGGCCCTGACAGGGATGCAGTGGCAACGTACATAAAAGCCCCCCCTTCACTCCTCTTCTCCGTAACGCAGGGAAAATTATCCCCCCTTCACTCCTCTTCTCCGTAACGCAGGGAAAATTATCCCCCATCTCTCCTCTCCTTCATCACGAGGGAGAAATTATCCCCCCTTCACTTCTCTTCTCTCCTCCATCACCCGGGGAGAAATGATCCCCCTTCACTTCTCTTCTCTCCTCCATCACCCAGGGAGAAATTATCCCTCCTTCACTTCTCTTCTCTCCTCCATCACCCAGGGAGAGGTTATCCCCCCTTCTCTTCTCTCCTGTGTGTGAGTGTGTGTGTGTGGCATCAGTATGCATGTGTGTGCGTGTCATGTGTGTGTGGGTGTATGTAGTGTGTTTGTGTTGGGGTGTCAGTGTAAGTATGTATGAGTGTGTGGGTAGAGTCCAGTGTGTGTATATAGCGTCAGTGAAAAGAAGTGTCAATGGAGGTAGTCCGGGTAGCCATTTGATTAGTTAGTTAGCAGTCTTGTTTAGCAGTCTTATGGCTTGGGGGTAGAATCTGTTCAGGGTCCTGTTTGTTCCTGACTTGGTGCACTAGCAGAGAAAACAGTCTATGGCTTGGGTGGCTGGAGTCTTTGGCAATTTTCGGGGCCTTCCTCTGACTCAGCCTGGTATAGAAGTCCTGGATGGCATGGGGTTCGGCCCCAGTGATGTACTGAGTCATACTCCCCGCCCTCTGTAGTGCCAAGCGGTGATGCAGCCAATCAAGATGCTCTCGATGATGCAGCTGTAGAACTGTTTGAGGATCTGAGGGGGAAGAGGCGCTGTCGTTCCGTCTTCACAACTGTGTGAGTGTGTGTGGACCATGTTAATTCCTTAGTGATGTGGACGCCAAGGACTTGAAGCTGTCGACCCGCTCCACTACAGCCCCCTCTTCTCTCCTCTGACAGACAGGGAGAAATGCCCCCCCTTCACTTCTCTTCTCTGACAGACAGGGAGAAATGCCCCCCCTCCTCTCCTCTTCTCTCCTCTGACAGACAGGGAGAAATGCTCCCCTTCTCTTCTCTCCTCTGACAGACAGGGAGAAATGCTCCCCCTTCACTTCTCTCCTCTGACAGACAGGGAGAAATGCTCCCCTTCTCTTCTCTCCTCTGACAGACAGGGAGAAATGCTCCCCTTCACTTTTCTTCTCTGACAGACAGGGAGAAATGCTCCCCTTCTCTTCTCTCCTCTGACAGACAGGGAGAAATGCTCCCCCTTCTCTTCTCTCCTCTGACAGACAGGGAGAAATGCTCCCCCTTCACTTCTCTCCTCTGACAGACAGGGAGAAATGCTCCCCTTCTCTTCTCTCCTCTGACAGACAGGGAGAAATGCTCCCCCTTCACTTCTCTCCTCTGACAGACAGGGAGAAATGCTCCCCTTCACTTTTCTTCTCTGACAGACAGGGAGAAATGCTCCCCTTCTCTTCTCTCCTCTGACAGACAGGGAGAAATGCTCCCCCTTCTCTTCTCTCCTCTGACAGACAGGGAGAAATGCTCCCCTTCTCTTCTCTTCTCTGACAGGCAGGGAGAAATGCCCCCCCTCCTCTCCTCTTCTCTTCTCTGACAGGCAGGGAGAAATGCTCCCCCCTTCACGTCTCTCCTCTTCTCTGACAGGCAGGGAGAAATGCTCCACTACCAGGGCCTGCTGTGTCTTCTATCTTGCCTTTCAGACTATGTCTTGTTTTTCTTCGTAAGGCTGAAGGTCAGCAAATGAAAGCTATGGCCTCCTCCAATTCCCTGTCCACTTCCTCCTACTCTCTCTCTCTCTCTCTCTCTCTTCCTCTTTCTATCTCTCTAACAGGATCTTTCCTGTTGATTATATGTCATGGTCGAGTGTAAAGGAAAATATATGAGGGGGATGTTCTCAGTAAGAGAAGATCAGACCGAGGTTAAGATTTTCCCTGTACTAATCCTTTGGACAATACCACAAAGTAATGTCGACATAGATTTATCCCCCCCACCCCCAAAGCATCAGTATAAACCTTATCCAGGTTACATCTTCAACAAATACTTGTGTATGAAATGATACAGGTGCAGATGGTAGAAATGTGAACTCTTATTTTATTCTCATCCCCATGACGCCCAGGAGAAAACAGAGGCCAGATAACATAAAAAAGGTCAGATAACATAACAGTGTATACTTCACAGAGGACAGTCCTCCCTACTGTCTACAGGCCTGGACAGTCCAGTCAGATAGTCCTCCCTACTGTCTACAGGCCTGGACAGTCCAGTCAGATAGTCCTCCCTACTGTCTACAGGCCTGGACAGTCCAGTCAGATAGTCCTCCCTACTGTCTACAGGCCTGGACAGTCCAGTCAGATAGTCCTCCCTACTGTCTACAGGCCTGGACAGTCCAGTCAGATAGTCCTCCCTACTGTCTACAGGCCTGGACAGTCCAGTCAGATAGTCCTCCCTACTGTCTACAGGCCTGGACAGTCCAGTCAGATAGTCCTCCCTACTGTCTACAGGCCTGGACAGTCCAGTCAGATAGTCCTCCCTACTGTCTACACACCTGGACAGTCCAGTCAGATAGTCCTCCCTACTGTCTACAGGCCTGGACAGTCCAGTCAGATAGTCCTCCCTACTGTCTACAGGCCTGGACAGTCCAGTCAGATAGTCCTCCCTACTGTCTACAGGCCTGGACAGTCCAGTCAGATAGTCCTCCCTACTGTCTACAGGCCTGGACAGTCCAGTCAGATAGTCCTCCCTACTGTCTACACACCTGGACAGTCCAGTCAGATAGTCCTCCCTACTGTCTACAGGCCTGGACAGTCCAGTCAGATAGTCCTCCCTACTGTCTACACACCTGGACAGTCCAGTCAATACTTCTGAATGACAGCTTGGATAATTCTTTACTGTCTGTGGGTTTCAGCCTGCATGTCTCGTTTTTTTTTATCCCCGTAAGTGTCTCTGTCATTCCTGTATTCATCTGCACACCACTCTTTACGCAAATATTGATCCTGATGCTAGTTAGCTAAGCAGGGGAGGGATGATATTTTCTGACTGCTCTGCTGTGTCTCCTCTCTTCTTCTCCTACTCAACTCTATCTCTCTCTTGTCTCTGTCCATCTCTCTGCATTTATTTTCTCTCACTGTTTTTCTCTATCTTCTCTCTTCACTTTCTTTCTCACTCTCTCTTATTCTCTCATGTCTGCTATCTCTCTTCCTCTCATCCTCTCTCTCTCTCTCTCTCTCTCTCTCCCCATCCACTTTCTCTCCTTCTGTCTCCTATGTGTAAATTCGTAGCAAGAAGGATTTTATTTAGCTTCCTAAACAGCAGTAGGATGCATGCAGTCAGGTTCTTCTCCTCCTGTAAAACAGAGGCTGTGTTGTTTTGGGGCAACGCTGACTTATTGATCTATGAGCATCACACCTGTACAGAGCAGAGGACATTCTGCATCTTGGTTTCCTTGGCAACCTCCCTGCGTGTTCTGTCTCCGAGCAGGTTTGTCGCCTTCAGAGCTCGAGTTCTGGTTTGTCGTCCCACAGTAGCCTACATATACTGTACAAAGTGAGCTCTGAAAACTATAGGCTAGGAAATACACTGAATGGCACTGCTGATTGCAAGCAACCATGTGTTTCGGGTACAGAATAGAAGCACATGAACATGTAATGATATACAGAATAGAAGCACATGAACATGTAATGATATACAGAATAGAAGAACAGGAACTTGTAATGATATACAGAATAGAAGAACAGGAACATGTAATGATATACAGAATAGAAGAACAGGAACATGTAATGTTATACAGAATAGAAGAACAGGAACTTGTAATGTTATACAGAATAGAATAACAGGAACGTGTAATGATATAAAGAATAGAATAACAGGAACATATAATGTTATACAGAATAGAAGAACAGGAACATGTAATGATATAAAGAATAGAAGAACAGGAACATGTAATGATATACAGAACAGAAGAACAGGAACATGTAATGTTATACTGAATAGAAGAACAGGAACTTGTAATGATATACAGAATAGAAGAACAGGAACGTGTAATGTTATACAGAATAGAAGAACAGGAACTTGTAATGATATACAGAATAGAAGAACAGGAACTTGTAATGTTATACAGAATAGAAGAACAGGAACATGTAATGATATACAGAATAGAAGAACAGGAACATGTAATGTTATACAGAATAGAAGAACAGGAACTTGTAATGATATACAGAATAGAAGAACAGGAACTTGTAATGATATACAGAATAGAAGAACAGGAACATGTAATGTTATACAGAATAGAAGAACAGGAACATGTAATGTTATACAGAATAGAAGAACAGGAACTTGTAATGATATACAGAATAGAAGAACAGGAACTTGTAATGATATACAGAATAGAAGAACAGGAACATGTAATGTTATACAGAATAGAAGAACAGGAACATGTAATGATATACAGAATAGAAGAACAGGAACTTGTAATGATATACAGAATAGAAGAACAGGAACATGTAATGATATACAGAATAGAAGAACAGGAACTTGTAATGATATACAGAATAGAAGAACAGGAACATGTAATGATACTGTACAGCAGTATGTTTTTCTCTCACTCTCAGTAGTTTTGTAAATTTAGAAATAAGAGGTGGAAAACCATAGCTTGTCCCCTAGTGGACATGAAACGTTTTGTAATCATGTTTAAGGACATATTCAATCGCTTCATATCCCAGTCTTTTGTCCCCACTTACTTCAAAATGTCCACTATTGTTTCTGTACCCAAGAAAGTGACGGTAACTGAACTAAATGACTACCGCCCCATAGCACTCACGACTGTCATAATCAAGTGCTTTGAGAGGCTAGCTAAGGACCATATAACCTCCACCTTACCCGACAACCTAGACCCACTGCAAATTGCATACCGCCTCAACAGATCCACGGACAACGCAATCGCCATCGCACTGCGCTATTCCACCTGGACAAGAGAAATACCTATGTAAGAATGCTGTTCATCGACTAGAGTTCAGCCTTTAACACCGTAGTGCCCTTCAAGCTCATCACTAAATTCAGGGCCCTGGGTCTGAATACCGCCCTGTGCAAGTGGGTCCTAGACTCCCTGACGGGCTGATCCCGTCAGGTAGGCAACAGCACATCTGGCACACTGATCCTCAACACGGGGGCCCCACAGGGGTGCAGGCTCATCCCCCTCCTGTACTCCCTGTTCACCCATGACTGCGTGGCCACGGATGTCTCCAACTCAATCATCAAGTTTGCTGATTAAACGAAAGTGGTAGTCCTGATTACCAAGAACAATTCATAAAGCCTACAGCGAGGTGGTGAGGGACCTGGTGGGGTGATGCCAGGAAAATAACCTCTCCCTCAACAGCAACAAAACGAAGGAGCCAATCGTGGACTACAGGAAACAGCAAATAGAGCACGCTCTCATCCACATCGACGGGTCCGCAGTGGAGAGGGTAAAAAGCTTCATGTTCCTCGACGTGCACATCACTGACCTGACGCGCCTTTTCAATCTCAGGAGGGTGAAGTAATTATGCTTGGCCCCCTAAGACCCTCACAAACTTCTACATGTGCATCATTGAGAGATCCCTGTCGGGCTGTATCACCGCCTGGTACAGCAATTGCACCGTACTCAACTGCACGGCTCTCCAGAGGGTGGTGCAGTCAGCCCAACACATCCTCAGAGGCATGCTGCCCTCCAGGAAATCTACAGGAAGACCAAGAAGATCACCAATGACTTCAATAACCCAAGCCACGTCCTGTTCACCCCGCTACCATCTAGAAGGAGGAGACACAACAGTTGCATCAATGCTATCTGAGGCCATCAGACTGTTAATTAAAACAGTCACCACCACCTGGCCTCCGCCCAGTACCCTGTCCTGAACCTTAGTCACTGTTACTAGCCGGCTACCACCCGGTATTCTACTCTGCACCTTAGAGACTGCTTTGCCGTATGCACGTTGAGTCAATTTACATTACATTTACATGTAAATGTAATGTAAATGTAATGTAATGAGTCATTGAACACGGGTAACTTTAATAATGTTTACATACTGTTTTACCCACTTCATATGCATATACTCTATTCTAGTCATGGTTCATCCTATATCTCTATTCTAGTCATGGCTCATCCTATATCTCTATTCTAGTCACGGCTCATCCTATATCTCTATTCTAGTCATGGCTCATCCTATATCTCTATTCTAGTCATGGCTCATCCTATATCTCTATTCTAGTCATGGCTCATCCTATATCTCTATTCTAGTCATGGCTTATCTTATATCTCTATTCTAGTCATGGCTCATCCTGTATATGTACTCCTGTACACACCTGTTCTATTCATATTCTGTCCATACACACCATTATACTATATCGATATATTCAGACTCTGACATTGCTCATTCTGATATCTCTTAATTTCTTTCCTTCACCTGCACCAACATCTCCAAATCTGTGTACGCGACCAATAAACTTTGATTTGATTCTGTTGTTTGCACATGTTGTTCCTTCTATTGACATCTTCCTGCTGACCTTGCAAACTGTACAAATTACACATCCAACCAACCATTGTTTCCTTCAATATAGTGTACGGCAGGTTTTTGTTCAGGTCGATAAAGGCTGAATTCACAACTTGAGCACATTTGTCATTTTGAGTGAGAAACGCAGGTAGGATAATCAAATAACCTGCTTCTAATGAACCCATCCCCATTCCCCCAACACACACACACACACACACACACACACACACTTACACACAAACAAACACACATGCACGCACATGCATGTGCACAAACCCACACACACATATACACACACACACACACACGTACAAACACATACACACGCAGCCACACACACATACACACATGCACAAACACACACACGCACACACGCACATGCACACACAAGTACACAAACACACATTCATTCTCCGTAACAAAACAATACTGGGTTAATGTGTCGTGACAGAACAACTTTTGTTGCAATTATAGCGTCCTGTAATTAGCTGGTCTCACCTGGGGCCTTGGGTTCCCAACATTAATCACAACAAATTGGCTGGCCCACAATTCAATGCTGCTGCAAGAGCCACTGAGCCACTGAAAGTCACATTAGAGTGCAGAGGCCACAGTATCTGTGACACTGAAGGGAAATATATACAATAGACACAATACTGGCAGCTATCAGACTTATAGCATGTTAGCCACATTCATAGTATTCTATTGGGTATGTCACAATGTAGATGTGACCGAAGCAGGTTCTCTCATTACAAGGTTGTAGCGACAGTGAATCTGTGGTAGAAGGATGTGGGAGCATTTCTTCTTCTCAAGGCCTACTTCATTACAAAATACTGTAGCCTCATGTTATTTAAGTGGAGCCTTGAAGAAGACTTTTAAGGAAACCATTTTGTGTCTGACACAAACACTCACACGAACAGACACACACACACACAGACAGACAGACACATGTGCGCAAAATACTTTATAAAATAAATAATACAAATACTGATTTATACTGTATATAAAAACAGTACCAGTCAAAAGTTTGGACACCTTCTCATTCAAGGGTTTTTCTTTATTTGTACTATTTTCTACATTGTAGAATAATAGTGAAGACATCAAAACTATGAAATAACACATATGGAATCATGTAGTAACCAAAAAAAGTGTTAAACAAATCACAATATGTTTTATATTTGAGATTCTTCAAAGTAGCCACCCTTTGCAATGATGGCAGCTTTGCACAATCTTGGGATTATCTCATCCAGCTTCACCTGGAATGCTTCCCACATATATTCCCACATATGCTGAGCATTTGTTGGCTGCTTTTCCTTTACTCTGCGGTCCAACTCATTCCAAACCATCTCAATTGGGTTGAGGTTGGGTGATTGTGGAGGCCAGGTCATCTGATGCAGCACCTCATCACTCTCCTTGGTCAAATAGCCCTTACACAGCCTGGAGGTGTGTTGGGTCATTGTCCTGTTGAAAAATGAATGATAGTCCCAATAAGTGCAAACCAGATTGGATGGCATATCACTGCAGAATGCTGTGGTAGGAATGCTGGTTAAGTGTGCCTTGAATTCTAAATAAATCACAGACAGTGTCACCAGCAAAGTAGCCCCACACCATCACACCTCCTCCTCCATGCTTCACGGTGGGGCCCACACATGCGGAGATCATCCGTTCACCTACTCTGCGTCTCAAAAAAATGAAAGCATTCCAGGTGAAGCTGGTTGAGAGAATGCCAAGAGTGTGCAAAGCCGTCATCGAGGAAAAGGGTGGCTATATAAAATATATTTAGATTTGTTTAACACTTTTTTGGTTACTACATGATTCCATGTGTTATTTCATGGTTTTGATGTCTTCACTATTATTCTACAATGTAGAAACAGAAAAGTAAACAGAAAAGTAATTCACTCAATAAGAACATTTATTTTATGTAGCATTTTGGTTACTAATAGTCTAAGTAAAAAAGCGATTTTGATTCATTGATCTGTTTTCTTGATGCTACACTCTTAACAGCAGGACCCTTCTAGAACCCTTTATTCTAAGAGTGTACATGAATACTGAACAAAAATATCAACGCAAACACTTCTCAAAGTACTCCATGTACACAGAAAAGTGTAGCGCTTCAGATTGGATGCATGAGAAATGACTTTCACAAAGAAAAAAAAAGAATGAGATATCTATTATAGTGCTTAATTGAAACATACCATTGTTTGCACCTTGTTTTATATGCAAATTAAGTCCAGCTTTTGAGTTAATACTGCTGGCTTGTTTGCCTACTAGCTTTGAGTTTGATCTACTGTTTGTGTACCCCACGTACTATATGCTACACTATACAGCCACATTTTAGCTTGTTCCAGCTTTGGTCCTACCACACCACATGTAATTGCATCCCACTTTTGACATTCATATTGTATTAACTTATTGCATATTTCTATTGATGTTAAATAATTGTATTCATGTTGCCATGTATTAATATTATAGAATATGATAACATAATTATGTATTAATGTACTATCATTATTGCTTGTTATTATTTGCTATTTCAGTCTTCCTGCAGACAAACATACATACATACTATGTTACCCACCGGCTAGCCAATCTTATCCAGAGCCAATCAACACCAGTATCACAGACTAATGCCAACTGAACTGTCAACTGTCAATCATATCGTCTAACTGTACTGTGATTCAATTCACATGAACAAGCTTCCATGCTATGTACCATCTGAATATAACGTTTCAGGTTAGATACATTATTATAATGGATCACATTGAGCCCTGGGCTGAAGTTTTGTATGAATGCTACTGCTAACATTAGTGATCATTGCCTGTATTTTTCCCCCATGAATATGAAATATAAAGCCACATTTCTGTTTACCTTACAGATCTTTGAAATCTTGTTTAATGTTTAAGACCTAAATAAAATTCTAAGCATTTGATGCTGCAATCATGTCTTGAAAAAGTAATTTTGTACTGATTAGTTATTATCCATGTATTTTCACAACCCTTTTCTCGTGTCCTTTGTTTGAGCATAATAGTGTATTTAACCTTTTGAAATTACCAATGAGTTCATCAGCACACCATATAAGAGCAAGAAATACACAATAAGAGGAGAGACTCCCATTTACAGTATTTGGAAAGTCCAGAAGAAGAGATCTAATTCTGCACTAGATTGGATTGGAAACAGCATCAAAGTGTTTAGGAGCTTTAGAGAGTTGAAACAACACCAACAGAGAAGGGAAACAATTCTGCACTGCACACAGGACTCAAAACACCATAAGTGTGTTCAATATTTTCTGGTTTAGTGCTCCCAGTCTCTGGCAAAGGTGTTGCACAACTCTTGATTAAGTGGTGTTATAACACACCATGTTTCAGAACACCTCAGGATGAATGTTTCAGTACACTTTAAATCTGTCCCAAGACCCTCACAACCGTGTGTTTCAATACTCCAGCAACGTGAATGTTTTGCCTCCTTTTTAGTTTGTGTTACAAAGCACTTATTTTTTTACATTGCACAGGTTTTTAAGTGGGTTCAAGTCTGTAGAGACTGCCACTTCGATTGGAATCGGTGCTATGGTCAGATGACGCTGAAATAGATCTCTTTGGCCACGCACACCAGTGATGTGTTTGGTGTCAAGAAGGATGCATATACACGGCGTGTATGAAACATGAACTGTCGGGGCATGGACTCTACAAGGTGTTGAAAGCGTTTCACAGGGATGCTGGCCCATTTTGACTCCAATGCCTTCCACAGTTGTCAAGTTGGCTGGATGTCCTTTGGTTGGTGGGCCATTCTTGATACACACGGGAAACTAATGACTGAAAAAATCCAGCAGCGTTCTTGCAGTTCTTGACACATTCAAACTGGTGCGCCTGGCACCTACTACCATAACCTGTTCAAAGGCACAGAAATCTTTTGTCTTGCCCATTCAGACCTGGTCAGTCTGTCATGGAAAGAGCAAGTGTTCCTAATGCTTTGAACACTCAGTGTATAAAAAAAGTACAGTGAGGGAAAAAAGTATTTGATCCCCTGCTGATTTTGTACGTTTGCCCACTTACAAAGAAATGATCAGTCTATCATTTTAATGGTAGGTTTATTTGAACAGTGAGAGACAGAATAACAACAAAAAAATCCAGAAAAAAACGCATGTCAAAAATGTTATAAATTCATTTGCATTTTAATGAGGGAAATAAGTATTTGACCCCTCTGCAAAACATGACTTAGTACTTGGTGGCAAAACCCTTGTTGGCAATCACAGAGGTCAGACGTTTCTTGTAGTTGGCCACCAGGTTTGCACACATCTCAGGAGGGATTTTGTCCCACTCCTCTTTGCAGATCTTCTCCAAGTCATTAAGGTTTCGAGGCTGACGTTTGGCAACTCGAACCTTCCGCTCCCTCCACAGATTTTCTATGGGATTAAGGTCTGGAGACTGGCTAGGCCACTCCAGGGCCTTAATGTGCTTCTTCTTGAGCCACTCCTTTGTTGCCTTGGCTGTGTGTTTTGGGTCATTGTCATGCTGGAATACATTTACATTTACATTTACATCATTTAGCAGACGCTCTTATCCAGAGCGACTTACAAATTGGTGCATTCACCTTATGATATCCAGTGGAACAACCACTTTACAATAGTACATCTATATCTTTTTTTTTGGGGGGGGGGGAGGGTAGGGTTAGAAGGATTACTATATCCTATCCCAGGTATTCCTTAAAGAGGTGGGGTTTCAGGTGTCTACGGAAGGTGGTGATTGACTCCACTGTCCTGGCGTCGTGAGGGAGCTTGTTCCACCATTGGGGTGCCAGAGCAGCGAACAGTTTTGACTGGGCTGAGTGGGAACTGTGCTTCCGCAGAGGTAGGGGGGCCAGCAGGCCAGAGGTGGATGAACGCAGTGCCCTTGTTTGGGTGTAGGGCCTGATCAGAGCCTGAAGGTACGGAGGTGCCGTTCCCCTCACAGCTCCGTAGGCAAGCACCATGGTCTTGTAGCAGATGCGAGCTTCAACTGGAAGCCAGTGGAGTGTGCGGAGGAGCGGGGTGACGTGAGAGAACTTGGGAAGGTTGAACACCAGACGGGCTGCGGCGTTCTGGATGAGTTGTAGGGGTTTAATGGCACAGGCAGGGAGCCCCGCCAACAGGGAGTTGCAGTAATCCAGACGGGAGATGACAAGTGCCTGGATTAGGACCTGCACCGCTTCCTGTGTAAGGCAGGGTCGAACTCTGCGAATGTTGTATAGAATACCCATCCACGACCCATTTTCAATGCCCTGGCTGAGGGAAGGAGGTTCTCACCCAAGATTTGACGGTACATGGCCCCGTCCATTGTCCCTTTGATGCGATGAAGTTGTCCTGTCCCCTTAGCAGAAAAACAGCCCCAAAGCATAAGGTTTCCACCTTCATTTTTGACAGTGGGGATGGTGTTCTTGGGGTCATAGGCAGCATTCCTCCTCCTCCAAACACAGCGAGTTGAGTTGATGCCAAAGAGCTCCATTTTGGTCTCATCTGACCACAAATCAAATCAAATCAAATGTATTTATATAGCTCTTCTTACATCAGCTGATATCTCAAAGACAGGACGGGTCAGGAGACACTGTGGCCCCATCCAATGATACCCCCAGACAGGGCCAAACAGGCGGATATAACCCCACCCACTTTGCCAAAGCACAGCCCCCACACCACTAGAGGGATATCTTCAACCACCAACTTACCAACACTTTCACCCAGTTGTCCTCTGAATCATTCAGATATTCATTGGCAAACTTCAGACGGGCATGTATATGTGCTTTCTTGAGCAGGGGGCCCTTGCGGGCGCTGCAGGATTTCAGTCCTTCACGGCGTAGTGTGTTAACAATTGTTTTCTTGGTGACTATGGTCCCAGCTGCCTTGAGATCATTGACAAGATCCTCCCGTGTAGTTCTGGGCTGATTCCTCACCGTTCTCATGATCATTGCAACTCCACGAGGTGAGATCTTGCATGGAGCCCCAGGCCGAGGGATATTGACAGTTCTTTTGTGTTTCTTCCATTTGCGAATAATCGCACCAACTGTTGTCACCTTCTCACCAAGCTGCTTGGCGATGGTCTTGTAGCCCATTCCAGCCTTGTGTAGGTCTACAATCTTGTCCCTGACATCCTTGGAGAGCTCTTTGGTCTTGGCCATGGTGGAGAGTTTGGAATCTGATTGATTGATTGCTTCTGTGGACAGGTGTCTTTTATACAGGTAACAAGATGAGATTAGGAGCACTCCCTTTAAGAGTGTGCTCCTAATCTCAGCTCGTTACCTGTATAAAAGACACCTGGGAGCCAGAAATCTTTCTGATTGAGAGGGGGTCAAATACTTATTTCCCTCATTAAAATGCAAATCATTTTATAACATTTTTGACATGCGTTTTCTGGATTTGTTTGTTGTTATTCGGTCTCTCACTGTTCAAATAAACCTACCATTAAAATTATAGACTGATCATTTCTTTGTCAGTGGGCAAACGTACAAAATCAGCAGGGGATCAGATACATTTTTCCCTCACTGTACAGCTGACTGAGTGCAGTCTTAGTGCAGCATCTGTCTGTGGTGGTAAATAAACAGCCTCGAAAAGTATAGCTGAAAACTCTCTAGACAAGTAGTGTGGCCTGCAATTTATCACAATATACTCTACTTCAGGCGAGCAAAATCTAGAGACTTCCTTAGATTTCGTGCACCAGCTATTGTTTACAAATATGCACAGACCGCCCCCCCTCGTCTTACCGGAGTGTGCTCTTGCTGGTGCAGCGTGTATCTCGCTAGCTGAATATCCATTTCGTCATTCAGCCACAATTCCATGAAACATAAGATATTACAGTTTTTGATGTCCGGTTGGTAGGATATTCGTGATCGTATCCCGTCTAATTTATAGTCCAATAATTGCACGTTGGTGAGTAGTATTGACGGTAATGGCAGCTTTCCCACTTGCCTTCTCTGGGTCCTCACGAGGCATCCGGCTCTTTGTCCTTTATACCTGCGTCGCTTCCTCTTGCAAATAACGGAGATGTCGGCCCTGTCGGGTGTTTGGAGAATGTCATGTGATTCTTGTTTGTTGAAGAAAAAATCTTTGTCTAATCCGAGGTGAGTGATCGCTGTCCTGATATCCAGAAGCTCTTTTTTGCCGTAAGATACGGTGGCAGAAACATTATGTACAAAATAAGTAACAAATAACACGAAAAACCCCCACATAATAGCACAATTGGTTGGGCACCCGTAAAACTTTTCAAACTGCTGCCATTTCCTCCGGCGCCATTCCAGTGAGACCCCACATTGCCCCAGGACAGCAACACAGTCAGACCCAACCAAATCATGAGAAAACAAAAAGATAATTACTTGACACATTGGAAAGAATTATCAAAAAACACAGAAAACTAGAATGCTATTTGGCCCTGAACAGAGAGTACACAGTGGCAGAATACCTGACCACCGTGACTGACCCAAACTTAAGGAAAGCTTTGATTATGTACAGACTCAGTTATCATAGCCTTGCTATTGAGAAAGGTTGCCGTAGGCAGACCTGGCTCTCAAGAGAAGTCAAGCTATGTGCACACTGCCCACAAAATGAGGTGGAAACTGAACTGCACTTCCTAACCTCCTGCCAAATATATGACCACAGTAGAGACACACATTTCCCTCAGATTACACAGACC